>NC_056746.1:1160566500-1160941500 GCF_019279795.1 Protopterus annectens | reverse complement strand
GAAGCCCCCTCGGAAGAGAAAATGTAAGAGGAAACATGTCGACTCCCCCGAGTCAATCATGTCTGATACCGACTTGGAGGATTCGGAAGGGTCCCCAAGATCCCCCTCTGAGGATGTCTCCTTTTCACACATCCTAGAGATCCTTAAGCAGAGGGGGAACTGGACTGCCCTTAACCCGTCCGAGGACGAGTCGGTATACCTGGACGCATTTGGTTCTCACCCTTCCACCTCCTGGGTGTCTCCACCCTTCGACCCACTCATGGAAGTAGTGGCTCGAAGGGCATGATCAGCCCCAGACACAGTGGAACCAACTCCCCGTAGGCCCACTAAGTTCATTACAGCCCCACCCAACAAACAATTTTTGACAAAAGGTGTCCCCATTGATGCCATGGTGGCCCCTGAGGGGCTGCCCACCTTCGGAGGCAGTCGGGGGAAGATTGTCACTGTACCCAGAAGCCTGGCAACTCCTCACACAAGACAAATGGATACGGTCCATCATATCCGAGGGTTACAAAATCCCCTTTGTCCACACCCCTGTACAAACAACCAAGTCCCTTCCAGATGTCCCACCCGGTCTAAGGGAACAAGCAGTGCCAGAAATTTCAAAACTGCTAGAAAAAAGGGCCATCCAGCCAGTCCCAGCAGACCAGCAAGGATCCGGAATTTACTCCAAGTTCTTTTTGGTACCAAAAAAGATGGGATTGGAGACCCATTTTGGATCTCAGCAGGTTAAACAAATCTGTTCAAAGAACGAAGTTCCGGATGGTCAAGCTTCAGTTCATTCTACCCTTTTTGGATCAGGACAATTGGATGTGCTGCATAGACCTCCAGGATGCGTACTACCGTATCAAAATGGACAGGCACTCCAGAAGGTTTCTCTGCTTCCGGCTGGGAGCCAGTCACTATCAATTCAGAGCCCTGCCCTTTGGTCTCACCACAGCCCCCCAGAGTATTCACCAAATGCATGGCAGTGGTTACGGCTCACCTGAGACGGCAAGGATTCCAGGTGTTTCCATATCTAGACGACTGGCTCCTTACTGCTTCCACGAGGCATCAGTTACTGCGAGCCAGGGATTATACCATCCAAACTTGCTCCGAGCTAGGTATCTCAATAAATTTTGAAAAATCTGCATTGTCGCCTTGTCAGTCTATAACCTTTATAGGCGCAAGATTAAATACAAGAGATCTGTCCGCAAAACTTCCTCTAGACAGAGTGTCAGACATTCGCTGGCATGTGCAGGTCTTACTACAGTGCAAGAGGATTCAGGCCAGATTTGTACTAAAAACGTTGGGTCTCATGGCAGCAGCAATCATATTAGTTCCCCTGGCTCGTTTTCACATGCGGATTCTTCAGTGGATCCTTTTTACCCAATGGTCCTTTCAGCAACTGCCGATGTCTCACGAGATAATAATCACTCAATCATGCAAAGACTACCTGGCTTGGTGGATGGTCTCCCCTCTAGTTCTCCAGGGCAGACCGTTTGTTCTTCCTCCTCCTGTTGCCACAGTGACCACGGATGCCTCTCTGATCGGGTGGGGGGGGGGGGGCATTTTCAGGGCAGGACTGTCCAGGGCACTTGGCAACCTCTAGAGTACCACCTGCACATAAATGTCTTGGAGATGACAGTGGTGCTTTTAGCGTTGCAAGCTCTTCAGGACTCTCTACCCACCGGGACTATTGCAATTCAAACAGACAATATGTCTGTAGTGTGGTACATCAACAAGCAGGGCGGAACCAAGTCCTATCCCTTATGTCGAGAAGCAGTCAGACTCTGGCAGTGGGCGATCTCCTCTCAACGGTTTCTGCTAGCAACGCACATCCCCGGGAAGTCCAACGTCGTAGCGGACAGGCTAAGCAGAGCTATTCTCGTGCCTCACGAGTGGTCTCTCAATCAGTCAGTAGTAGACAAAATTTTCCGCAGATGGGGTCAACCTTGCTGCGACCTTTTCGCAACTCCTCTCAACAGCAAGTGCAACGATTTCTTCACTCTCTTCCCCCTTCCTGGCCACTCCCTCAGAGACGCTCTAGTTCACGATTGGCCCCGGGGTCTTCTGTATGCATTCCCACCTTTTCCCCTAATTCCCAAGCTAATTCAGAAGGCGACCGCATTGGGATCCAGGGTGATCCTCATTGCCCCTTACTGGGCTCGACAAATTTGGTTCCCATTCCTGCATCGTCATCTGCTGGAGCAGCCTTGGAATCTGGACCCAGTGCCAGACCTCGTGGTCCATCAGTCGGGCGGGCTGCACCGATCCCTTCAGTCTCTCAACCTCACGGCTTGGTTGCTCCACTTCCAACCTTAGCCAGGCTTCTACATATTTCTCAGCCGGTGCGTGAAATCATCCTTTCTTCACACAAATCTACCACCAGGAAGACTTATGCTAGTAAGTGGAAACATTTCTCTTTCTGGGCAGAGGCTAGGAATATAGATCCCTTTACAGCCCCTGTCCATCACGTTCTAGATTTTTTCGCAGAACTTTTTCAAGCTGGCTCCTCGTCTGCCACCATTAGGGTCCAATTAGCTGCTATTGCAAACTTCCACGCTGGCCTGTCAGAAACCAGCATCATGTCCCATAAACTTTGCAAGGCCTTTCTTAAAGGGACTATTTTGCTTAGGCCCCCGGTCAGAGATCCCCCGCCTCCATGGGATTTAAACTTGATATTAGCTTCCTTGATTCTTACCCCTTTTGAACCTGCGGCTTCCTGTTCCTTAAAATTACTCTCCTGGAAGACTCTCTTTTTAGTAGCCATCACCTCAGCTAGGAGGGTTTTGGAACTTCAAGCCCTCTGTATTCATCCTCCTTACCTTGTGTTTCATAAGGATAGAGTTTCTCTCAGGACTAATCCTTCTTTTCTGCCCAAGATACCTTCTGAAATAAACCTGAATCAGGCTATTGATCTACCTGTCTTTTTTCCTAACTATTCGAACAAAGCTAAACAAAAGTTACACCAACTGGACGTTCATAGGCAATTACGTTTTTATTTGGATAGGACTAAGCAAACAAGAAAATCAGACCAACTCTTCCTGTCCTATGCTGAGGGCAGACAGGGACTGCCAGTTTCTAAAGTAACCTTATCCAGGTGGTTGTCCTCTATTATTACTGCGGAAGCAAAAATATATGACTACCTCTGCAGCATCCCCTCTTCTCTACCTCACTTCAACTTTCCTATTCTCCCCATTTGCTTTAACCTCTGTTACATGGGAATGGGGTAATTTTCTTACTTTTTCGAGCTT
Organism: Protopterus annectens; assembly: GCF_019279795.1. Taxonomy (NCBI): domain Eukaryota; kingdom Metazoa; phylum Chordata; order Ceratodontiformes; family Protopteridae; genus Protopterus; species Protopterus annectens. The sequence goes on along the minus strand of NC_056746.1, from coordinate 1,160,938,264 downwards.
TGCCTCTCCTAGCTGACCAGCCTTCCTATTTTAGTAGTCTTCAGGATGTTGGCTTGAAGATATTCTGAGGATCCACACTCTTACATCCATCTATATACCCCCAACACATACGAGTTGAAGTAATTTGTCAGACTTGCAACCTCAGGAAGGTAAATCTTTGGTGTCCCGGCCAGACATCAGAGATGACATCCAATACTTCAGGAATACTGCAACAGTTCTGGTAAGTTCTTACACAGCTGTACTTTCTTTAGGTGAAAGGGTCCGGTTGCCTGACCTCCTCCGACACCCATCTGTCAAAAGCTTTGTAGCTTGTGTGCAGGTTGAGACCAGGGCAGAGCCTCCCACCCCCTAGCTCTAGGGGCTGCAGATGATTTCTCGCCACATCAGTGTTCAGGAAAAGGGAGTCTGCAGACCCAAAACTGCAAGTTGTTTTAACATCTCTAGTGGGCAAGAATAACATGTTCGCTCCCTTCCATGTGAAACAAAAATTTGAGAAAACTGTCAGACTTACGAAGTTCTTCGTGGACTAGCAAAACTTCACTGCTGTCTTTCATAAATCCTCCATCTGCAGTCCCTTTTTCCCATTTTTGCCCATGGAGTCAGAGTGTCACTTCAAAGAGTGACAGTTCTCTACAGTCAAGGTTTACACTGCTGGGTAGCTAGCCCTGCCATACGTTGCCCAGATTTGGGTAAGAAGGATGAAGAGTCCTGGTCTCTTCACGAATTAAACCTGTCTTTTAAAGATGCTTTTTTGTATGCTTGATGCATCTGAAGTGTACCTTTTTTGTTATTAATAAGGCTGATGACTTATGTAAGCTTCTGATACAGTAGAGTAACATTCTAAACAACATCCTAAGACAGACTCGTGTGATTTCTTTGGCTCATTCTAGGTCCCAGAGATTGTGGCACATTTTCACCTTCATATCTATTTAGGAGTCTAAAGCTTTGGACAGGGTAAGAGAAAGATTTAATTTCTGCCATATTAGGACTTTTTCTCTCCTCCTCCATTTTCCAGGCCTTCTTAATAAATCAGGCAGTCTGTGATCAGGGAAGAACTTTTAGAGACCTTTGGTGCAACTTCTACAGTGGGTTTTTCATATAGCTTGCTGTGTTAATGCTGTGTTGAAGTTAGCAGGCTCAGGAATGTGCCTGTGGTTAGATGGTTTTGTTTAGTCTGTCATCTTTTCCAGATGAGGTTGGCAAGCCTTCTTTGGTGCTGTTTTCTGGGGTGATGCCCTTTTTAGTCAGACATGCCAGGATCTAGTCATGGTTTCTTAAAAAAAGGAAATACGTTTTAGTCATAATGGATGGACTTTTTGATGCCCCAACCTTTCCTCTGAGATAAGCCACACTGGATGTTCATTGTAATGATCACTGCTGCAGTACGTACACCATTCTTGTAAATTAGCTGCTGTCATACATCTCTTCATCTATCCTGACTTCCAGGGCTTTGGATATTCCGAGAGTACAGCTGTTTTTCTCCTTATCTTGAAGATTTCAGCAGAATGTTTGATAGAAAAGGGGGGAGCAGTCTGCTCCATATTCAGTTTCTCTTTTATTCTTTTTCCCTCTGCTGTGCCAGTCATCAAGCCTCATCACTGACATACCTGAGTCCATTTATTCCATAGTGGTGGGAATTTCTTTGCTCCATTAGGACAAGTCCTTTTTGAGAAAGGGCTTTAATTTAAGCAGACATCAGTATAGATGTACTCTTGCGGACAGCCTAGGGAGAGGCACTGGACTATCTGCATCACTGTGAGGACTCTCAATCCCCTCTCATTGCGAATACATGATCCCACGCACTTGCTAAAGAACCCTCCCTCAATATGCCTACTGTGTGACCGCCGATCTTCCAGGGTATTGTGGCTGTACACAGTCGTGCATCACCCTGCCTATCTTCCCCTTCCTGTGCTATCGAGCATCTAAGCTGCTGCTTGAACTCTGGTTGTCTGGGCTACATTTAAGGAATTATCCCTCTGTTACACTGGTACTGTCTCCATATCCGGCTGTTTTTTATCACAATGAGAGATCAGTAGCCTTTACATTGATTTCATGCAGGTGACTTCCAAGAGCATTGCAACGAGTACCCAGTTTGAGAACCATTTCTGCTATAAATCTCTGTGGTTAGATTTTCAAAGGTAGTGACAACCCTGGAAAAGATCACCAATGTGAGCCAACATAAGGAAAGGTTATTCATTTTCAGTATGTTACATTTTGCCTAGGAGTGAGCTTGGTTTCATTTTATAAAAAGTGTGCTGTCTTGGAAATGAAAATTCTGTGCAGCCTGAAATCTATTGGCATTTTATGTGTATGAAACAATTCTTGTTCTGGGCTAAGGAGCATCTGCCCCATTCCCCAACAGAAAATAATTTTAGCATTATTGTTGTTAAGGAGTGTAAGAGCACGTGCTATAGGAAGTTTGGAGGAAAAAAGATTGTCTGGCATTAAGACTAAGTGCTTTTAATGAGGTGCATCCTGTAGAACAGAGTTTGATTCCCCTCAATATCCATTTAGTTAAGGTGTGACTGAGAGCAAGTTACTTAACCAAATAGTGCTTAATCTTGGGTCACTTCTGAAAAAGGATATTTGTGTCTAGTGGGCTTACCTGGTTAACAAACAAAATAGTAAAAGATTTCATGGGCAGAGAGTGCAATGTCTTTGTTACCTGCTGAAGGATTCCTCCTGTTTGTGTTGCAGCATTTCCTGCTCAGCTCCAGTACCAATTTTTGCTTCATCCTCCTACTTCATAGGTAGGTACTAGGCTATCGGCCCTAGGGCCTATACAAGCCTAGCCATAATGATTCCATGGCTATTGCTTTCCACAAATATTTACTTTCCTGGACCCCTGTGTAGCAGGGCTACTGATGTGATCCCCGGGGTGAATTTCCTATCTCCCATCCAGTTGTCAAGGTTCATCTTGAAGAGGGCCTTTGAGGCTCTCTGCCTGACATGGACAGACTATTCCAGAGTATGGGGAGCCTCTGGGTCAGGAACCTGTCCCTCCAGCATGTTCTATTCATCGTGATGACAAGGTTAGGATGCCTGGAGCTTGTGGCTCAGAGGGATTGGGAGTTCTTTAAGTGTAGCATGTCCAACAACTCTGGGTTTGACATGGCCTTGTATGTTAGGCAGAGATCACCTCTGAGTAGGTGATATGCGACAGAGTATAGCTGGAGTTTCTTTAGACGGTCAGCATAAGGCATCTGCTTTAGGCCTTATGATTCTTTTTGTGAGGTATTTCTGCAGCGGCCTTTCTAGTTGTTGCAGATGTCTTTTGAGGTACATACCAAACGGGGCATTGTATTCTATAATGGGTCTAATGAGGGATGAGTACAGAGAGACAATGACCTTAGTGATGAGGTGTGCCACGTAGAAGGATTTTCTAACTGTTGTAGCTACGTGGTTATCAAAGGTGAGCCCACTGTCCACCTGTGTCCCTAGGTCTCATCACACTTTCGGTGTTTAGTGTACTGACACCTATGTGGTAGTTCACAGATACGTGTTTTTTCCCAAAGGGGACAACTGTACATTTTTTGGCATTTAGCTTGAGCCCATGACTCTGGCACCAGGCATCTGTTTGTGTAAGGCCCTTTTGTAGTATATCCACATGATTTGTGGATTCAGTAATGGCTCCCAGCTTGCAGTCATCTGCAACCTTTGTAAGCCATAGTCCCTTAGTGTTGGCCTGTACTTCAGAGAAGTAGATGCCAAGCAAGAGTGGTCCCAGGACAGAACCCTGCGGTACACCACTTGTCACTTGTCTGGAGCTGGATTTAGAGCCATTTTGCTGTAGCTCAGAACAGATCTGAATATTGCCATTTAGATTTGTGACATAGCTGTAGAATCCCCTTGTGGTTGTCTTTGTAATCTTTTGCAATTTTGTTTTCGTAACTAGCCTTGGAAGATTTTATGAGGGATCTCAGCTTTCTACTGAGGCTGGTGAGGGAGTTTTTTGAATCCTGGGTTCTTCCTCTTTTCTACAACAGTTTCTTCCTTCTGTTGTACAGCTTGTTTATGGCAGGGGACCACCAGATTGGCTTCCTTTTTTAGAGGACAGTGTCTTGGTTCTATTTGGAATGGCTCGGTCCATGCACAAGTGAATGTGCTCGTACAGCACCTTAGTGTAGGATTTAGCAGTTGAACTTCCAGTTCCCATCTGCATGGGTGTCATGAAGTTTGTTACTTCTGACTTGAGAAGCATGAAGCTGGCTTTGGAGAAGTTTTTTATGGAGGTTTCCTTAAAGGGGGAGTGGGGATGGGATGTGTGGATGTCAAGGGTGATTATCTTATGGTCTGATCTGACCAACGAGGGGGTGACCACTGGTGTGGAGCATTGATTTCCCATGTTGGTAATGACCAGGTCTAGAATATTGGTACTCCTGGTGGGACTATGAATTAGTTGCTCTAGGGCATTGGAATTTATGAATTCCAAGAACCATTGAGCAAAGGTGTTGGTACAGGAATAGTTTTCCAGTTAATGGCAGGGTAGTTGAAATCACCCAGTTTTAGGGTGTTTGGTTGTATCTTAATATTTTCCAGTATGTTTAGTGTGAATCTTGGGGCATGGTGGGGGATCTGTAGCAAGCTACAATTTGGATTGCAGTCTTACCTAGTGTTAGTTGCACCTGGAGAATTTCAGATGCATTGTATTGGGCAACCAGCCTGGAGGTGTGAATATCCTTGGTGAATATGGACACTCCTTCACCTTTAGTGTTTCGGTCCTGGTTTGGTGGCCGAAAAGTGCGGTATGAGTTGTAGCCTGGTATTGCAGGGGTGCTCTCTAGAGCTTTGTTGATGCTTCTGTAGAGTGTGATTGTGGGTAGTAGTCTTGCTTACAAGCCATATTTCAGTAGAATTAACTGTGTCACAACTTGACTGTGGTTCAAGGCATTTGCAGGGGCCAACCACCTGATTTTTACTGCTTTGCTGTTGTCCCCTAGGTATCATGCATGTTTACTCAGGAATCTCTACACATGTGACCCATGTTAACCGATGGTTTACTTAAAGAAAAAAAAGCAGCTACACAGACCTCTGGCATATCTGGTGGGATTGATGCCAGCCTCTGAGGTACTTGCTGCAGTCCTCTTTAAACACTTTGTTAATAAGTAGCATGTTAGCAAAGTGTACGTATCCTAACCCCCACCCCTCCCCCCAGGGAGCTTTCCACTTTGTGAGATGTCTGTGTTAACTAAAAGGAAGAGGGAACCCTCTTTGGACTCGACATTCATCTCTTTGCTTTGACTAGTAGGAGCTGGTCTACTTGGGGCAGCTTTACTCCAGTTTGATTTATGATGCAGATAAGGGTGAGTACCTTCTATCTGGCTCCTTTATTTCTGGAAGACATTTTTTTTGTGGAAGCCCTTAACTTAATGAAGAAGTACTTTAAACAGGGTACAGACAGCTGTCAGATAGGCCCATCCCTTCAGCCTTTAGGCTTTTGAATATGCTTCCGTGGAGCCATATTGCCAACATTTGCTAACCAGAAAGCTGGATAGGTATTTTGTAGGGTCAAAGAAAAAGATCAGTACTTTTATAATAACCCAATAGTGGACCTTACTGTGATTTCATTTGACAGTTTTTGAGGATCCAGGCTAACTCCTAGCAGTAGCATGCTCCCTGATGATGGAAAGAACAAACCTGGAGTGATTTGGGGTTGGGAGAAGGAGTATACCTATCTTCCACTGTGGGTATTAGGGCAGTTCATTTTCAAATTTCTATGCCGCAACAGCAAGCTGATATCCTGAAAGTGATGTGGCAAATGTGCATTATAGAGTACTGATACAGAGGTGCCATAATTGGTGGGAAAGCAGCCAGATGCATGTGTGATGCCATAGATAGTTGTATCAGGGGAGCAGCTGTAGGTACAGCGATAAGAAAACAAGTCTGACTTAGGATTCAGTTTGTTCTAGACATCGTAGACGGGAAGTCCTCAGCTCTTCCGACCACCCCTCAGAAAGAAAAGAAAAGACTTGATAAGTCAGAAAGGGACACCAGAGATGCTTTTAAAACACTCAGTGGTTCCAGTTGTTCCAAGGGTGCCAGTTCAGGTGACACACTTTCAGAGCACTTGGGTCTGACACCTGCAGCTCCCCATCCCTCCAAACTCTTTTTTAAGAGGCTGTTGTGGTTGGGGGAATGGGGTACATCCTTCTAGACTGATCCTGTCCAGTGGCCTTTTTTGGATGTCCGAACCCTGCTGCATATTGAAGAAGCCAGTGTTGTCATACCTGAGGGGGAAGGTAGAATGTACCCTCTTCTTATCAGGGAAGAGGTTGAGGGATTTGGCATGGAAGACCAGACTTCCCCAAAGGACCCCCCCCCCCACCTCCAAGCAGACACCTTCCAAACAAGTAGCCAGTGGATCATCTTCCACCACTCCCATTCTAGTGAATGCTCAGTGGTTCAGCATGATCCCCAGGGCCTTTTGAAAGCACCCTGTAACCAGACACTGAAACTTAAGTATCAGAAGTTCTGTCTGCTAAAAAAAAAAAAAAAAAAAAAAAATGCTAAAAAAAAAGGGGGGGGGGCTGTTCTTCAGCTAAGGTTGATGACTAGAAGGGAAGTAAATGAGTGGGACTGGATTACTCTTTTTCTGATGTTTTTACCTCCACATTATAATTCTGACATTGAGGACACTGTTTCTCTGATTCTCCATCTAAGGAGCTCTGTTTTTGAAAAAAAGATACAAGAATTAAGTATTTCTTCAAATCAGAAAACAGGGACGTTTCTGAGGCCTAAAAAAGATGTTTGACCTATCGGGCCTACATTCCAGAAGAGTTTACTAGAGTCTTTGAATAGACAGTCCACTTCCTACCAGCTTTTGATGTCCTCCTCAGCTACCAGAAATCCAGCGTTATCCCTGCTGCCAGGGAGTTGTATATAGAGCAGTGTCAGATTAGGTTATCTGTTCCAGATGAAGACACTGAACTGTTGCAGTCAGTTGCTCAGATTTAAGTGAAGTTCTCATGACAACATCCTTCCTGAGTCCAAAGGCAGTGGCCTAACATATCTGATACATCTGTCACGTATACGTCTGGCCACACTACATATGCATAGGAATCATTGGTACCTAATAAGCCCATAGAAGAAACACCTTCTCTCTTCAGAGAGTCATACCTCAATTCCCTTTGTTTAGAAAGAGTTCAAATGGTGGAAGTATTAAGTACAGGCAATACCAGTAATGCCATTTATGTCACACCAGGGTTCTCAGGCCCTAACCATGAATGCCTCAGACTTTGCTGGGGTCCACTGTGCGTCTCCCCCAACACACATATACCCAAAAGCTCAAGTTAGGTGGGGCAAAGCTAGGCACATCAGTGTCAAAGGAATGGTATTTTTAAACACCTGTATTAAGTTATTATTAGGCACTTGTATATTAATGTAAAAGAAAATGTAAACATATTAACATTTTATTTATTTACATACATTATACATTATATATGTTTTTTTCTTTATAACTGTTATTCAGTCAAACCTCACATAAACTGTTCAGTTCTGCCTTTCCTTAAACCCACTCATGCTCCTGAACATTATTCTGCATGTGTTCTTCCCACTAATTCCATTTATTTTTATATAATCTGCTTTTTCCTCTCTTCTAAAGATTCCACTTCTAGTTCTTTTAGTTCTACAATATCCAATACTTCAAATACAATTGGTTTAGATTTTGATTTCCATTTTGCAGTAATTGCATTTTGGCAGCCAATAGAATTAAACTTAGTAAGTGTGTTACTATGTCTAGGCAATTCAACTCCGTGCTTTGCTCCCCCAATATTTCTAACAGAGTGTTCAGTAGGGAATTTTTTAAATCTGCCAGCTCTTTACACTAGTAAAAAATGTCCCTAATTACCCCTTTCTTCCCCATCACACCTCCGTTTCCGGTCTACCTAGGAAAATATCTTTTGAAGTCTGCTTGGGATATAAAATACTTATGCCAACATTTCCAGTCAAAAAATCCTAAACCTTCTTGACTTTTTGTTGCATACTTGGGAGCCATACATATGTCCTCCCGTTGTTCCCTTTTGCTTTTCCAGTCTCTCTTCCCTATATTTTCTAACCTCTGGTTCTTATAGTTATCATGCAATATCATATATCCTTTTTTATCAGCAGCTTTCAGTTCTAGATTGGACTTAAAACTATCAGAGTAGGTTTTCATTTAAGAATCCCCTCTCTCTTTCTCTTTGACTGTACTCTGATATCAGTAGCTGGTAGGGAAATCAATTTCTAGCCTGCAGTCCAAAGTTCCCTTTGGCCTCATTCAGTTCTGTTATCTTTCCCTCTCTAATTATTTCTTTACAATACACTGGTTTGTTTGCCAGTTTTATCCAGTAAATTCCAGCCCCCTTTCTCTATTGTCAAAATCTCCTTTCTCCATTCCCATGTTGGCTTAATTCTTAGAATACTTTCTGCAGCTTTATGAATGTAATATTCTGTATGGTGGTTATGTTGCTTAAGGATTTGCTTCCAAAATCCCACTCTCTCCTTATTTCTTGGATTCCCCCACTGCTTCATTATCATCATCCCTTTCCACTTTGAATTATAACCTTCAGCTTGTGTTATATGTATATGAACCTTAACTGTTTACCTGTAAAATATACCTTTAAATCAGGCAATCCTAAACCATGTTGTTCTGTTGGAAGGATCAACGTATCCCATTTAACTTTGTCTTCTCCTCCTAAATTAATGCCTTCTGCTGTTTACTAATTGGCAGTGTCAGTGACACAACGGGTGCTGCACTCTCCTTTGATACAGAAGGCTCTGGGCTCTGTTCCCACATGATTCTATTCTAGGCACCAGGTAATTTGATTGCAGACATTGCAGGCGCAGCATAAGGGGGTGCTGCACTGTGTGTGCCATCCTTTGGATGAGATGTTAAACTGAGCCCCCATCTGCTTGAGTTTATTGTAGCTCAGTTGGATGTAAAAGATCTCATGGCACCTCTCGAAAAGAAAGGAGAAGTTCCTCAGTGCCCTGGCCAAATATCCTCATAGAAATATAAATGCTACTAGCCTAATTGAACTAATCTAGTCAACAAAGGATAAATAAAATTAAAATAAAAATTGCTTTCCACATATTTTCCCTGGTTGATAAAAAAAAAAAAAAAAAAAAAGAAAAAAAAATGTTTTTCTTTCCTGGTAACATTAGTAGATATTTATGGACTGATGTTCTTCATCTCACATTGCTGCAGTCCTTACACACTTGGGTCCCTGTGTCCAGTCGGTCGGTATCAAGTAAAAAAGGCCGTCTGTCGTCATTCAAGAAGCGCATTGACACGGCAGGGGGCACGCATCGGTACACCCGGCGTCATATCCTCATATTTTTCTTCGCGGTCCCGCATAGTGTCATTACAGAATTGCATGGCGCATTGCAATTGTTTGATTATGAGTTTTCGAACCGAGTTTCAGAGGCTAGTTGGCGTTTGAAATATTTTTTTTTTGCCTCAGTTTGGTTTTTGCGGATGTCGAAAAAGTGAATAATTGTATTTCTTTTGAAAAAGATACGATAGAGAGACATCATATCTTTATTGTGTTTATGTTTTGGGGCCTAAATGCCCGGCGTTGTTGGTTGTCGCTGATGTGCTAGATTGTTTAATTATATAAAGAAGAGAAGATTGTGAAGAAGTTAGTCTTGAGCGGCGCAATAAAATGCCGTGCGTCGGATGCTCGCCGCCCGGCTTCAGCGCAGAGACAAAGCAGTTAAACTAGGCAAGAACTAGAAGACAGACGCGGTTCGCAGGTTCCGGTGTCGCGAGTGGTTACGGAGGTCCGGTGTCGGTGGGCGGTGGTTACACCATTGCAGGTTTATGGCCTCTGAGAGCAAGATGAGCCTGTGTCAGGAGCATGTCAGGAGGCCGGGTCACTGCCTAGGGCGGACAGGCCCTCTCCCCCCCCTTTCCTGCCTGGCCTCTCACAGTCTCCGAGGCCAGGTTTAGCTTCAGTTGGGGTCAGGCCTAGTTCAGCTCTTCACTGTGCCCAGCATATACTGTTAAAATGAAAGAAGATTTGATTACTGAGCTAAAATCTTTGCCTGATTAAAGTTCTTTGATTAGGGCCATAAGCCCCTCCTGATAAGAGACCTAGGGTGGAGCCTGAGCTGGGGAGTTTGCAGAGATGCTCGGGATATTGAGATTCTGATGTGAGACTTGCAGTTCTGACTCCTATGTCTCTTTCTTTGATGGCTCTGTTCCTTCTGGGGGAAATTTTCTTGGGAGGTTTTTTTTCTCCAGGTTTGGACTTTTCTCTTGGGGAATTTTTTGTTTTCTGGGGGTAGGCCTTTTAGCTTTAATTTTGCTGTTACTTTGAGCAGGAATGTTTTTTTAGGAAGCCTGTTTTAAATGTGCTGTTCTTTGTTTGGATCTGTTAATTCCTTAGGTATTTGCCCTGGATCTTTCATAGGTATCTTTGCCTCCTGCCCTGAAGCTATTGAAACTGTTAAGAGTCAGCCTAGTGTTACTGTGCTTGTTAAGCTTAAGGTTCAAGGCAGAGTCTGTCCAGGGCCTTGGATAGATGGGGAAGGAAGTTTAGGCTTCTTCCACTGATAAATGTTTGGCTTTGAATTGCCAGTTTCACATGTTAGCTGGGCAAAACTATCTCCTTTGTTCAAGTGTTACCAGGGTCCATGCTCTGGTGCCAGTTTGGAAGTCTAGGATTGATGCTGAAGGTACATGTTGCAAGATGCAGGGAGGTACTCTTTGCAATGTTGTTTTCTTTGCTGTATGTTTAAGTCAATGTGGTGTGTTTTTGATACAGGTTGTTGAGCACACGCCTGGCTGAGGTTTGAAATTTGGCAGCACTGTTGGCTGAGGGTGCATATCCTCAGTAATCTGATGTGTTGTTTGGTTTCTCCTGTTGAGGCAGTTTTAAATCTGTTGTTATCTTCTTTTCTGAAAAGACTGTTGAATTTGAAGTCAGGTTAGGCCTCCAAAGATTAGTAAAGATTTTTACTAGTTCAGTGGGACAAGTTTACTAGAAAATTGGCCTCCCAGTCTGGTTGTAGATTTTCAGCCTCCAGTATTTAGGGGAAGCAAGGGGCTGAGCTAGGCTCTTTCAGGCCTGGGACAGGGAGTTCTCCTGGCCAGGGCAGGGGTGAGGGCAGGGGCAACAGTGCCAAGGGCACTTTTCAGCTACTTTTCAGGCTCTCGTCTGGCAACACTCTTGTGAGGAAGAGGGAGGGGTTTTCTTTTCAGTCAGGGAATGAAATTATTAGGGCAGACAGAGAGGATATCATACACATACACCACCTTTACAGGTTTTATTGCCATATTCAAAAGGCATGCCAGGTTTTGTTTAGACAACAAAAAATAGAAGAATATACAATCATATCTATCACTTTAATTCCATAGGGGCATACAGCCTACCAGAAGTAGATGGCAGTTTTAGTACCTTTATTTCTAGTCCCAAAGAAGGCCACACCTGTTACTCTCTGTTACGCCAACCAATCAACGCTTATCTAAGGCTCAACTTATCTGGACATTCCCAAGTTCAAAATGTTGGCGCTACAGCAGCTTTACCTCATTGGCAAAGATCATTGGATGGTAACTGGTATTCTCAGAGACTATCAGACTATTCCTATCAAAGTATCTTGGCAGGAGGCTGCTATTTCTGACTTGCATCTCTCTACATTGCCCTTTGGCTTAGGATCCTTGGCTTCTCTACTGCGCCAGGTGGCAGACCATTGGTAAGAGCAGCGTAGCTCTGAATACAGATCTAACTATCTACAGCGACCATTGCCTTCTACGATTGCCTGAAGGTTGGAGCTTCTTCATTTGGGTTCTGGCTGTCATGATACCTCCTTCCTGGGGTATTCTGGTGATGAAATAAAGTATGAATGATAGTACCCTCTGAGATGTGCTCTGGGTGGCAGACTGAATACAGCATCTGAATTTGTGATTTCCAGACAAACTGGCCTGGGGTTACCCTCGGACAAACAAAAAAACTTCAGTCTGTAGTGACTGCAAGGACAGTCCTTCAAGCTGACCTGCAAGTGGAGATAATCAGAGGGCCTTTTAATTAACTGCATCAAAAGAAAAGCCAGTGCCACTTCTTGCCAACTATCTCATCAGTCTGGGCTGACTGCAAGGACAGTCCAATTCCTTGCATTCCAAAATCAATGTGGTATTGACAGGTGGTGGCTTAAAAAAGGAAATTAAGGGGTGACCAATGTCACAAGAATGTGACGACATGATTCTCAGATAAGATGCCTCGAAAAAGGAAATGGAATAGATCAACTTTACAGAGTGGCTACAAGCTCATCTGCCATATCACTTTGAAGGCATGCGACAACTGACTACTGGCCAGTGGAGCGAGTTTGGATTAGCTTCCAGGGAACCGAAAGTTCAACGAACCTTTACCAACTGTGAAGGTACATCAACAAGGGGGGCATTCTTATCAACAAGCAAGGCAAGCAACATTTTTGGGAAGGACTGCTCTCGTCCCTCAATACATCTTCAAGCAAAGGTTTTTCAGAGGGCAGGAACTCCTTAGCAGATGTGTTGGGCAGGCGAATTTTGGCCGAGAACAAACTCCTTAGAGCAGCTGGATCATCCTCTGACATCTATGCTCTCAGACATGAGTGGACTTGACAATACCTAGCTGCTCCGATGAAATTATCGGGTTTCATCGAAACTTGGAAAGTCTTATCTCTTTCCTTCAGTTTGGAGCCATCTTCATGTATTTGGATCAAACTCTACTTCATCCCCAAAGGTGCTTCTAAAATGCTCTTCAAACTCAATGAGATGATTTTGACTTTTCTATCGTTGGCACTTCTGGCATTGGTACCCATTTGCCAAAGTTTTGCATGGCCTCCATGTGATTGGAACCTCTTTGATTGGCCTTGTTGACAAAGGAGGTGTGATTTTTGCTCAAGCTCAAAGCTTCACTCTCTGCACTTTGCAAATTGGCATACAGTGTTTGTAACCAGCCTGGGCCTCAGCTGACAATGTTCTTAGATATTCTCTTGAAGCTAACTGCCTGCTACAAGATTCTGCTGAGTACTGAAGCTAGCCTCTTATTTTGGAGTAGTTTTGAAACCTTTGATGTTTGGAGGCCTAATTTTGGTGTGGCTCAAGAATATCTTACTGAGAAGAGATTATAGGTTTGTCCTTGTCTTCAATATAAATGGCAACTGCAATTCTTTGTAGGTTTATGATTGTCTGTTTTGGGCTAGGACAAAGGTTTTTGTCATCAATATCTGTAAGAGCTGCAGCAATTTTAAGAGCCTTTGCTCTACTCCTGCTTGAGGTTTCAATATTGTGTTGCCACTACTCCATCTACTCTACTTGGGATCTCAGCTACTTGTCCCTTACTCTATTTATTCATCCAGACTGCCATTGCTTTGTGTTACTATCAATTGTGAATTGTTTTCTCACTTTTTGTTTTAAATATTTTGAGCCTAAGACTTTAATTTGACGCCCCCACTAGATCTTTGACGGTACTAATCCTTCCAGCCTTTTTGGAGGCGTGGTTTCTAAGTTCCTTTTCTGGAGGAGGGGTCATTATCCACTTTTTATGCAAAATGGAAGCCTGCCTGGTGGTTTTTGTCACCTTTTTTAATTGTACCTGGATTTTAACGCCTATGTTGGCGGTTGACTTTAATAATATTTGGAATATACAGTTGTTATTTTTCTGCTTTTACAGTTGTTCCTTTATTTGCTTTTGGTTTCTCTTTTGGCAATAAAAAGTTTTATTTTTGTTTCTTTTTTTATGCAGTCTCAGTGTTTAGCTAAGTCATTTGCTCATCTTTCTAGGGCAGCCACTTCCGACTCATTTTTTTTCCCTTCTGCGGCAAGGATATTTTGTCTCAGCAGTTATTTGTTTCTTTGCTTTTCTCTGGGCCACTTATCACCTCGTCAAAACAAGCTCTTTCTAAGTGGGTTTGCCACTGCTTTTTTTTGTTTAGGCATTATCAGCCACTGGCTTCCTACTGTTTGGCCATCCAGCATTTCTAATAGGCTGGCCACACTTGCTTTTTTTTGAGGGGCAAGCAGATGACAAACGCTGCTACAGTTTAGTTTGGAGGTTTCTCTAGATGTTGTACCTACCATTTTTACTCAGTCAATCTCTCCTCAAGCCCCTGGTTAGTTAGACAGTTTTGTGCCCACTCCTTTGTAAATAGTGTGGGTTATTCCCTTGTGTACAAGTAGGTGGTGCTAGGGTGGTTGTTTGTGTGTGTAAGGGTGTTAGTTTGTTGTAGTGCAGTGTTTAGGGTTGGGGCCTTTCATTTGTAGATAAGTGCTGAGGATGGGGCGTCGGTCATGGCATTTGTGTTTGCTGTGCTGATTATTGTGAATGCGCCTTGAGTGGCGTGTACTTATGTTTTTATATGACGCTGTAATGATTTATTCGGACTTTGTTTGTGTAAGGACTGCAAATGTGCCTTTGTTGAACGCGTTTTTTTATGGTTTGTTCATGACTGTACTTTTCCTGATTTCCAAGTTCTTACATACCTAAAGATGTATAAGAGTTTACAGATTTTCTAATTTAGTGTACAAAATCTTCCATTTCTCTTGTTTTCTTTTACAATTCATTAGTTCATACCACTTCCACTGAAACATGTTTATATGGCCATGTAATTGTGTGCATTGTACATTTTTCTAGGTGTCAGTGTTTCAGGTGACTTAGGTAAGTAATGCTGCAATGTAGAGTTCTGTGTAGCTGGGTTATGAATTTGCTAGCGAGTAGTCATGCAAGCCTCCACAACTCTTAATTCCTCAAAACACAGAATAACATCTAAAATGTTATGTCTAGCGGGCATGTCCATAAATTGAATTAAGGATAGCAAATTGATATTATCGAGAATTATGTAATTCTTGGGATCAGCAGAAACAAACATGTCCCATGGGATACTTGGACACTTGAGATCACCTGACTACAAGGCATTTGGACTGTGCCAGCATTTAATTAATTCTGCAGAGATGACATCTATCTCATTGTTAGTTATGAAAGGCTTCATGTAAAAACTAACCGTTTTGTAGCTATCAGTACCCATATCTAATGCATTTGAAATTCTGTCTGAGAATTTAACTGTTCTGTTTCAGTGTAGCTTTAATGGATGAATGCAAATAATAAATACCCTCTCCCCAACTTTTAGAACATGATCTGAAGTTACAAAAGCCCTAAAAAAATAGTTATACATAACTGACTTAACATTTTTCCATGCTAACTACAAAAAGTATTCTCTTCATGTGTAATAAAGCCATCAAGTCAGAAATCTTACCACTAAGACTAGGTTTGTTTGTGCTGAAGTGTCCTTCAGTTTTCAGGCAGCTTTGATCAGAAAGTACCACTTTTTTCTTTGAATTTTGATGAGAAAATGGAAAAATGTTTTATTTTTTTTGTGAAATTGTCTTTCTCGATTATTGGTACCATTCATGTGCTAGGCTGTTACCTTTTTGGGCCTCCAACCTCTGTTTTTGGCAGAAGCGTAATAATGCTTAGTGACATTTTGGTGCTGTTTTAATAAGTTAGTTGTTAAAACTTGAGTGCTGGCTTATTCTTTGCATTTAGCTGGGCCACTATGGTGATGGCTTCAGGTTTTAAAAAAATGTAGTGATAATGGCTGTAAAATTCTGCAGAAGAAAAGGTAAATGAAATATGCCACTTGTTTGTTTCCATCTTGTAAACTGACTACGACAGATGCAAACATTTTCATTAATTGACCCATATTAGCTTATAATAAAGGGGTTGCTCCATAATGGAAGTGCCTTAGATTTATCCACCTCCTAGGTCTGAGCTTCCTGTACTGAATCCTCCAGGACTAAATCTAAGGATTAGACTTCAAAAACAGTACTACAATCTGCTCCAAGGGATATTTCTTTTGCTCCTACAAATATTTTTCACAGTGAGTGAATGGAATATTCATTAGAAAAAGGTGTTTCTAAATTATCTGTATACCTCCTTGAGGACTGTTGTAAGGTTTCCAGAGTGGATTCTTGAAGGAGAGGTAGTAGCTCCTATTCCTTAGAATTTGACCTTCCAAATTGATTTCCCTCTAGTCCCTGTTCTGTCAGGACCTTTCATTCAATTTCTTCTCACAAGTCTATTTACCTGCATATGGATTATTTGAAGTTATCAAAGGCCATGTGTCAGGTGCAGCTGAAATTTTGTCTTCTGGGCCAGGCAAGCTTAGTTTCACCTTTCCTTCATTGCTTCCAGCCTCCTCATTGGAACCTGTTTTAGCACAGATTGCTTAAGGGCTGCTTAACATCATGTTGGCACTGATGCTAGCATTGCCTGTCTCTAACCTTTTGGCACTGCCATCCATACCTTTTTGCTCAAGTTGATGATGTTGGCCCAGTTTTAGTGCCAGACATTTCTGCACCAGTTTTGAGGATGGAGTTTTTGGACTTTGAACTCTTGGGCCCAAGAACATCTGCATAGACACTGGCATTAGACAATTGCCTGGCATCTGGACTCCATACAATTGCTTTGCTGTCAGTGGTGCCAGCAAAGATTGGTGCCACGTTCATGGCACTGGTGGCTGTGATGGAGACACCGGTATTGAGGTTTGGTTATGGGCACAATGTTGCAGGTAGCACTGCAGATGTACCCCTCATTGCCTGCGTCCTTGCCCAGGGACGTTGTTGAACTGTGTCTGAGTATCTTGCCACTTCACAACATGAAAATGGAGGACTTGAAGGTTATGTGGAGAGACACAGAAGGGTGTCTCAACTTGATTTTACCTTGCTTTTGCCTCCCCCTACTCCCCCCAGATAGTTTCATAACAAGGGGACAGAGCAAAACAATCATGCAAAAGAAAATGCATAAGTCACCCCTCGGAGTCTCCTGAGTGAGACACAGGTGAAGAAGGCAAATTCTTCCCAGAGATCCCAAATTCAGAGAAATCTGAGAAATGATGTGGGCAAAAAGGGGCTGATCACTTACACCTCTCTTAAGTTCTGTAGGAGGGTTTCTTATCATGCAACTCACCTTCCTGAGTGATACCACCTTTGTTTCAGAAGCATGGAAGAAACTCAATATTGTGAGAGCCACATTTAGAAAGCTAGGCAAGATCCTGAGGAACCTTAAGGACTGGAAAGAGGTGGTACAGAATCCATCTGCAATGGATTCTCAAGTCATTGTTGCAGCTCCAAAAAGGCTACTGCCCCCACAGAACCCTGCAGTTCACCATCCAGAGAAAGAAATAAGAGCATTGAACTATTTCAGGAAGTACCAGACATGCACACATGTTAAGATTTCAGCTTATTATTCTTGGCTAGATTCTCAGACCCTGGAAAAGCTGTCAGGTACATTTTAAGACCACCTTCTTTATTCAGACATCTACATTGCCCACCTTGATAACCTCATCATTTATCTTGCTCTCAATATAGTGGATTGTGTAGTGAAGAAAGTAAGCCCTTAGAGTCGGTGCATACTGCCATGCCTGGCTTTGCCTCACTAACTTTATGAATTCCATAGTGCCTTTCCTTACTACTTTTTTAATGATTCTGGCTTGTTCTGAATGCTGATTGCCAAAAAGCTGGAGGACAGTGAAAGGGGAAAAACGCAGCTGTTGACATTAAGTTTACAGCTCCCTGTCACCCATTTTCATGGACAAGGATGTGTCCACGTCAGATGTGGTTCAGTTACAACCAGCAGCAACACCAACAGCTGGGGAAAATACAGTGTGGATGCAGTGATGGATTCTGTAATTTCCCATCAAAATCAGGGATTCCACAGTCTTCAGTCCGGAGATAAGAAGCAAGCAGCCTGAGGCGTTGTCTTACACCTCTACTCTGGAGAAAGTCGGAGGCCATCTATTTTATCATGTTTCAGTACTGGACGTATTGGATGCTGGCCACTCCAGCTTTAGAGAAGCTAATATTCATACTGAGAATTCTCTTCTGCAGCAGTTCAAGCCCTTGGAGATCAAAGTAAACCTTGCCAAGACTCAGATGCAGCCCATCACACACAGTAATACTTATATGTTGTTTGGTACCTTTTTTTGCAATGCCAGTCTTCCCTGATAAATTGTTCTTTTCATTATTCGGTTAGTATACAAGCTTTATTATTCCAGAGCAGTATCTGTCATCATGTGCCCTCAGGGCTTTTGGGCTTATGGCGGCCATGATTTTTCTAATAGTGTTTCTAAGGTACCACATGAGAGCCCTTCAGTGGACATTATGCACTCAGTAAAGCAAGTGTTTGAACCTGATAAACCAAATCAGAATTTCTGACCGAGCAAATTCCCAACCCCCCTTCTGGTGGCTCATCACGGCCACATTATCCCAAGGTGGTGGGGGTTGGTATTTTGTAGGGCAAATGTTCCACATTTCATGGTCTGGTAGTAAGGAGAGTCTACACTTTAGTGTCCTGGAAGGTACAGTGATTCTCTGATATTCTTCGTGTTTCACTGTTGCAGTCCTGACTGTTGGGATTTCCTGGCGTGAAAGCCCTCAGCTGACCTGACTATCAGAGAAAAATGTTTTTGCCTCCCAGGCTGGCGGATGCCCTTGGATGTCAGTATGCTCAGGTATAAAGGGGGCCAGCCTACATCAGTCTTTTCTTGCTACCAGAGCCTGAAGCAGTATTCAAGTGCATCAGTCAGAGAGAAGTTGTTGTCGGAAATATAAGTACCCCATTGGGGAACTCCATTTTCTTCTTCACTTAACTCATGTCAGATAAAGTAAGTAATTATCTCCGCTGCGGTAAACAAATCCTGCACACAGACTTCTGTACCCTTTGTGCTACTTGCCTAGGCTCAGACCACGACATCCCTAATTGACATTTTTGTGCTAGGTTTAACGCTAGAACAATTAAACCTAGGGATGAATTCTTAGTTCATTTTCTTAGACAAGCATCAGTTGAACCATGTCCAAATGGCATCCACTGGTCGTCCTGATCTTGCTGTGTAATTAGTGCAAAAAAGAGAAGAAACTTAAGCCGAATTTGTCAATGACAGTCACTCCCCATCTGACTCTCCCGCTAGATTGATAATTGCTGAAGAAGGTGAGGAGCCTTCTCAGCCCTTTCGACATTTGAAACAGCGACCCAGGCCTCTGTTGAGACCCATTTGGAGTCCAACATGCCTTCGGTTCCCCCAACTTCTACGGCTCACATCTTCAGCTCATCAGTTAGGTCTGAGGTTACTCAGCAGGCCACGGCTTCTGGCAAGCGCTCGTTAACCAGTGACACATCAAGGCCTAGGCCTACACTGATGTATTTTCACAGAGACTCACACCAGGGCATTGGCTGCACCTAAGCCTAAGGCCAAACCCACCCCAAAAAATGCAGTTTGGGAGGGCCTCTGCCTAGGCCCACAGGCTCCCAATTACCATGATCCCAACAGGATTTGATTAAGCTGGCTGAGGATTTAATTAACATTGTAAGAGCCAGACAGACCACAGGTGAAGCTACCCCAGGAAAAAGGAAAAGGGATGCCTATACTGATCTTGACCCTGAACCCTTCCTTTCTGAGGAGGATTCAGACTTTGAGGGCTCTGGCTCAGAGGAAGGACCCTCTTAATCATCCTTTGAGGAATCAGATTCTGAGGAGAACCTTCCCTCAGCTTGATCTCCAGAGGATCAATCTTTTGGGGAGACTCTACATGCTATGAGACAGCATTTTCAGTGGGAAGCTCAAGATTACCCCTTGGTCAAGAAGAGAGTTAGGGAGTTCTTGGGTCTCCCTGAACACAAACCTTTAGCTATCCCTCCCAGTTTGGAAGTGGTAGAGCATGCCTCCATGAATCCTGACTCACTTCCCCCTGCACCTGAGAAACCAGACAGATTTTACAGGGTGCAAGACACTAAGAGTCCTTCTGCAGATCCAGAAGTCATTACTCCATGGCCTAAAGGGGATAGGGCCAGTGTCTCCAAGAATCCCCTGCCGATGGACAAGCAGAGTAGGACCCTAGACAGGTTCGGTAAAAAGGTATACACCTCTGCTACTCTGTCTGCGGGCCCTCAACTATCAATTTCATATGATCAAATATCAGCGAACAATTCTGGATCAACTCGAGCAAAATATTTCAACCATGGAATATAAAAATCTTTCTAAGGAACTTCTGGACTTGTGTCACTACAATTTCGAGGTGGCCCAACACTCTTTGCATTGTGGCAATGGAGGCATCCTGCAGGGCTGCTGTCACTGATTAAGTAATTAGAAGACATGCATGACTTAGGAAGCAATCTGTCCCTGATCATTTAAAGGCCAACCTTTTGGATGCTCCCCTTGACAAAGACAACCCTTTTGGACCAAAAGCTGAAGCAGTACTCAGAAAGATGGAAGACAAGGCAAAGTCCATGCAAACATTTAAGGACTTCCTGCATGTGCAACCACCTAGATTCAGCAGGAACTTTCCAGCAAAGCATTGGTCCTTTCCTACCCAGCCTAGGAGTAAACATAGAAGGCCTCAAAAGGACAGACCTTCCAGGCAAAGGCATCAACAACAGAGATCAAGGCATTGGACCTCTGAACACCCAGGCAAGGAGTTCTAGGTCACAGCCCCCAGCCAGAGACCAATTATGACTCTCTCCCTCTGCTGCACCCTCCCACCACCACCCCAAACTAGGATGTCTCTTTTCCTCCAAAACTGGACCCACATTACTTCAGATCAGTGAGTTCTAAACATTATTGTAATCGGTTACAAACTGACTTTCAAAGAGCCTTTAGTATACGCAGGTTTCCCAGACGTACCCCCAAATCAAAACACTCAGGCTCTCAGATACTGTGTTCTCAGAGAGTGGTGGAGCCAGTTCCATGGGACCAAAAAGGAAATGGTTTTACTCAAGGTTATTACTAGTCCCAAGAAGAGAAGGATCTCTATGCCCTATTCTAGACCTGTCCAGCTTAAACCAATTCCTCAGGATACCGAAGTTCAAAATGCCGACACTTCAGAAATTATTGCCCATGATAACTCCTCAGGTCTTCATGGTCTCAGTAGACCTAAATGATGCCTACTTACACATTCCTACTCAATAATCACACAGAAGCTTTCTTCGCTTCAGAGCAAGCTCCTGTCACTGTCAGTTTACAGCACTGCTCTTTTGGTTGTCTACTGCTCCAAGGGTTTCCACACAGTGCTTAGTACCGGTCATTGCTTACTGCAGAACCAAAGAGATTCAAATTTACCCTTACATGGATGACTGCCTAACCTGGAAAGGTATTCAAAAGATAAACAAGGATCTGAAATTCACACAGGACCACCTGACTTCTCTAGGGTTTACTCTAAACCTCAAGAAATCCAGCCTGTTCCCATTCAAACAGATTGTCTTCCTGGGAGCTCTCCTGGACTCTTCCCTTCAGAGGGCCTTCCTTCCCCCGGACTGGATCACCTATCTAACAAGTTACTTCCTACAGATACAGGAAAATCAAAGCATCACAGCCAGGGAATTCCTCAGAGCAATGGGGATACATGGCATCTTGTATTCTTATAGTAACCCTGTCCAGGCTGCACGTGAGGAAGCTACAGTGGCACCTGAAGAGCATCTGGTGCCAGAGCTCTCAATTCCTGGATGCCCATATACCCTCGATACCTTGCCTCAAGCAGGAGTTCACATGGTGGGTACAGGCTTGTACCCAAAATCAGGACCTTCCCTTCAGAGTCTTGCCCCAGGGCCAATTCCTCACCGCAGATGCCTTAGAGACTGCATGGGGAGCCCATACCCAAAACCTCCAGACTCAAGGATTATGGCCTCGCTCATCATGGAAGGAGGCACATAATTTGGAAAGAACTCATAGCAGTACGAAACGGTTTACTAACTTTCAAGGACAAATGGGACCCAGGGGTTCTAGTAGTACAATCACACAGTACCACAGTCATGTGGTACGTAGACAGGTAGGGAGGGCACACATTCCTATCCCTTGTGTTGTCTAGCCATTCATATATGGGAGACAGCACAAGCTCTAGGCTTGCACCACATGGCACAGTACCTGCCGGGAGTAAAGAATACCCTGGCAGACCACCTCAGCAGGAATCTGACATAACCCCATGAATGGCATCTCCATTGCAAAGTTTTCCACTCCATAACACAGCAATGTTGGGGGGGGTCCTGCAGGTGGACATATGTGCTAGCAAGGACAACGTTCACCTGAAAAAGTTCTGCACCAGGACACGGAAGACATCTGCATGGAAGACCGATGCCTTCACCTTCCCTTGGACACACCTCTTCATTTATGTCTTCCCACCATTACCCCTGTTGCCTCTAGTGCTTTTGAAGGTCAGGCAGAGGGCCCAAAGGCCATCCTGATAGCACTAGACTGGCCCAGGCAGCACTGGTTCCCTCTCCCCCTTGAGCTCACCACTCAAAAACATTTGATGTTACCACAGAGGGTGGACCTTCTCACCCAAAACAAGGGGAGGGTTGTGTACCCCAACCTTCAGACTCACAGATTCTCAGCCTGGTTTATTCCACAGTGCCCTACTGGACCTCTAACTTAAGTCAGCAGGTACAAACCATTTTAAGAGTCTAGAAGACCTAGCACAAGAAAATCTTACTCAGCTAAATGGAAAAGATTCTCGGTTTGGTGCCAGATGCACGTTTCAGACAAATTCTGTTAACATTTTGGAGTATCTGTCTATCCTAGTGGAGAAAGGCCTCTCTTATTCTTCTGTCAAGATACATGCCTCAACCATCTCTGCCCACATCCCTAGTCATCCTCCAATTTATTCTCACCCTTTCATTAAACAATTTCTTATGGGAGTTATTCACATTACGCACCCCAGGAGGAAAGCCATTCCTCTTTAGAACCTCAAATATGTCCTAGAAAAGTTAACTTTGCCTCCTTTTGAGCCTGTAGTCTCTACCACCTTAAAGTTTCTTACCTGGAAAACTGCCCTTATACTGGCTATCACTTTGGCCAGAAGGGTATCAGAGTTGCAGACACTAATGGCAGTGGAACCTTTGATTAGCTTCCACAAATACAGGGTCTCCCTCCAAACTAATCCTTCCTTCATGCCTGAGGTGGTTACAAATGTCTCTGAATTGAGGCATTAATCTACCTACCTTCTTTCCCAGCCCTCAAAACAGAGGGGAAAGTTTACTGCACTCTTTGGATGTACATAGGATGCTATGCTTCTGCCTGGACAGGGCTAAATCTTTGAGGAAAACATACCCAGCTGTTCATTACTTTTGCCCCAGGCTCAGAAGGAAAACCAGATTCTAAACAAACTCTTTCCAAGTGAATTTCCCACAGTTTCTGTTACAGCTATCATGGCAAAAAGTTGCCTGATTTAATTAGATGTTCTTCTTGTTTCACTGTTGCAGTCATTACATTTGGGTAAGCTGTTGGCAGGTTGCCCTCAGTCAGCCTGAATAACAAAGTCTTGGGTTATGCGTCAGTTGCTGTCTCCTCTTCCATGACGTCAAGGGTATAAAACATGAAGCCAACGCCATTTTATTCAGTCTTTCTTGCCGTGCGGTGCCCGAAGCAGAAGCAGTTCGCAAGTGCCGGTCGGCCGACTCCTGAAATTTTCGCATTCGAGTTTCAGAACCGAAGTCTTCAGCTAAAGCTAAGTACCCCGTTGGGGAAACTTTTTCTTGCTCCTTACCGATGTCAGTAAAAGTTAATAATTGCATTACTTGTGGGAAGCAAATACCTCATAAGGATTTTCATTTGTACTGTATTCCTTGCCTAGGCCCAGATCATAACGTGCTTTGCTGTCAGTTTTGTGCTAGATTTAACCAACTCCCTATTAAGTGTCGGTATATTTTTGCTTCTAAATATTTTGGATCCAGATTTAATTACCCTGAAATGTCATCGGTTAGCAATCCGACTACCGGAGTTCACAAAAAATGCAAAGAAAAAGACAGCCAAAACCGACAACAAAACTTCTCCTAAGCCAGTCGCCGGTTCGCAGGTACTCAGTGAGGCGCTTTCGCAGCCCCTGATACCCACTACTTTTGAGTCGCAGGCCTCTACTGAGACCCATGCGGAGTCCGGTATGCCGCGAGATTCTCGGAGTATTGAACCCGCAGATGTCTCTCCCTTGGATGGGTCCAGAGCTGCTGAGCAGACACTGGCTTCTGAGGGTGTTTTCAGGCCTCGACATTTTTATATAAAACCGACGCCAGCCTCAAAAACAAGATCAAAAACATCTGTGTCTAAAAAACCAACGCATGAGCCACGTGCTCAG
Source organism: Protopterus annectens (assembly GCF_019279795.1). NCBI lineage: Eukaryota > Metazoa > Chordata > Ceratodontiformes > Protopteridae > Protopterus > Protopterus annectens. The sequence continues at coordinate 1,160,914,194 of NC_056746.1, read as the reverse complement.
GCCCCTATACCTAAAAAACAGATGATCAAAATGGCTGAGGACTTAATTACCTTGATAAGGGGTTCCCAACCCCCCCCCCCCCGCTAAGAAGCCTAGGCAAGACACTGATTATGAATCTTCAGATCAGGTTTCTGTTTCTTCTGATTCCTCTTCTGATCAGGAATTTTCTGTTCCACCCTATGAGGATTCTGATGCAGAAGAATCCATCCCATCTGCATCTCCTCCTGGGGATTAGTCTTTGGAGAAACCTTGCATACTTTAAGGGAACATTTTCATTGGGAGAGTCAGGATATCTCTGAATCAAAAAAGAGGCATAGGGATTTCCTTCTTCTTCCTCAGCATAGGCCTTTGGCAATACCTCCTGTATTAGACATTGTTGATGATGTGTTTTCGGAATCAAGCATGGCTCCTGATTCCCTATCTCCGGCTCCTAGTAACCCTGATAGATACTGCAGGGTTCCTGACTCCCACAAATTTCTATTTAAAAATCCTGCTGCTGATCCTGAGACTATCTCACAGGGTCCCAAAGGTGTAAAGGCCTCTACAACCAAAAATCCTACCCCCTCTGATAGAGATTCCAGGGCATTGGATAGATGGGGAAAGAAGGTTTATACGTCTGCAACCTTGGCAATTAGGGCCTTAAACTGCCAGTTTCATATGCTTAAATATCAACAGCATGTTATGGGCTTATTGAAACAGAAAATTATGTTGATTTCTGATTGTGTGGAAAATAAAGAATTACAGGAATTATTGCATTCAGCAGAACAGGTTGGAAAGCATACTTTGCAATGTGGTTTTGATTCCTTGGAGGCCTCTTGCAAGGCCGCAGTTGCTGGATCTGTGATTAGAAGGCATGCTGACTTTACAACAGCTACTGCCTATGCTGGGCAGGAATGCTTGGTTAGTGACTCTAGACTTAAGAGGCATACCTGCATATCCCAATAAGGGAATCGTGCAGAAGATACCTCAGCTTCAAAGCAGGTTTTTTGCATTACCAATTCTCTGCACTGCCCTTTGGCGTACTACTGCGCCCAGGGTCTTTACAAAGTGCCTGGCACCAGTAATTGCATTCTGCAGACAAAGAATCATACAAATTTATCCTTATTTGGACGACTGTCTCATTCAAAGAGAGAACAAGGACACTCTTCTTCAACATCTGGCATTTGTAAAAAGGCTTCTAACATGCCTAGGGTACACAATAAATGAAAAGAAGTCCCAACTGGTGCCCTCAAATAATTACATTCCTGGGTGCAAGCTTGAAAACAACTGCCCAGATGGCTTAGCTGACGCCAGACAAACAAAGGCAACTGACAACATACTTCAAACAGATGACAACAAAAACCCAGTTATCTGCAAGACAAATTCTACAGGCGTTGGGATTCATGGCATCCTGCATTCTACTAATTCCATATGCAAGACTGCATATGAGGAAACTTCAATGGTACCTAAAAAGTTTATGGAGTCAGCATTGTCACAGTCTGGAAACAATGAATGTTAAGTTGTCCATCTCGCCTTCATTCTTGCTGGTTGGGTTCGGATCCGATCCTCGGCTCCGACTCGGCCATCTTCAAAAGCTCGAGAGCTGCTTACTGGCTCGAGGCCCCCCTATATCCTATGATGCCTGGCGCTAGATACCCAGATCTCATTTGCCGCTTCTGCTGCGAGGTTGCTTTTTCTGGCTCGGGTCATATTTTTCTATTTTATTAGCTTTTATAAAATTTTTTATAGTATAATTATAGTAGTTATAGTTATAGTAGTTCTACAGGTCTAGTTAGCTATTTGTAGTTTAGTCTCCTTTCCCTTGGAAACTCGTTTTTTGTTAGAGAGTTTTCCCCTCCCCCTTTGTTTCTTCAAGGTAGCCATTTTTAGTTAGAGGCTAATCCTTGTTCTTTAATATAGTAGTTTTATTAGAAATTGTTATATATCAATAGCTTTAGTTACTATTTCTTAGATATATAGTGTGTGTGCTGTTAGGGTGTGGTAACTTGTGTTGAGTGCGTGTGTTTTTTTACTAGTTACCTACTTCCCTTCTGTTGCTTTTTCTCTGTGATTGATTTTCCTTTTTACAGGAATGTCTAAAGATACGAAAGTATCTGGATTCAAGAAGTGTGACTCATGCTGTCAGAAGATGTCACTGACAGATGGTCACACTTCTTGTGTCTACTGTTTGGGCGCCCTACACCTGCAGAACTCTTGTTCGGTGTGCCACACCTTTAGTCCAAGAGTCCTGCAGGAGTGTAGGAATAAGCTAATCCTTGGGGGTTTGCTCAAATCTGAAGGGTCACCGGCTAAGGCCCAGCCAGTGAAACCCTCTAAGCCAACGAAGCCGTCGGCTCCCAGTTTGGAGCCGTCGTCGGGCGTGGTGTTTGCTTCAACTTCGGATCCGGCTGGAACCGAAGTACCTGTATCCCAGTCGGCCCCGACTTTGGTGTCGGAACCGCCAGGGAGCCGAAAACGCTCTAGATCTCCATCCCTAGAGTCGATACGCTCTGCTCCGGGGTCGCCTCTGTTACAGTCTGAGCGAAGTCACCAATCCCACTCTTCTCGGTCTTCTAGAATATCTGACCACGATTTGGAGAGAGTGGTGAGCAGGCTTCTAAAATCGCAGGCCCTGGCTAAAATGTTGTCCAGCCCCCCTCATCAGGGTTCGGCTCCGCCTGTCGCTGCAGTAGTTCCTCCTTTGACTCATCCCTTGAGTTCGGAGCCGGAGCTTGCTGGGGCTCGGATCGTGAAACCGTTGGTGCCGATACCTACCCTTTTGGTTCCATCTTTGGTGCCGATCGCCTCCATGGTGCCGTCCTCGGGGGGGATCTGGGCGCCGGGACTCCCTCGTCGGCTCCGAGGGGGCGAGTGGCATCGGACCCTTGTCCGACCCCGTTCTCCCTCTCGGAGCTTCGGCGCAGGTAAGTTCGGCTCCTACATCGGTTTCGGAGCCATCTCTCTCGGTGCCGGGAAGGATTCCGGTCTCTTCGGAGCTGGAGCCTTCTCTGCTGTCGGGAAGGGGTGCTTTCGAGGTCATGAGGAGTGTGCTGGCCTCTGAGTCAGCCCCACGATCAGCCTCATCAGCTCCTCCCCCCATGGTGCCTGCGTCTGCTTCTGCCCCTCCTCCAGACACCAAGCGTGGGGAACAAGTGCTCCAGGGCACCCCATTGGGTGTATCTTCCTCTTCCGAGGCTTCCCCTGATCATTTAGAGGAACCCCCTCGAAAGAGGAAATGCAAGAGGAAGCATGTTGACTCCCCTGAGTCTGTCACTTCAGATACCAACTTAGAAGATTCGGAAGGGTCCCCGAGATCCCCCTCTGAGGACGTCTCTTTCTCAGACATCCTTGAGATACTTAGGCAGAGGGGGAACTGGACTACCCTTAACTCTTCCGAGGATGAGTCGGTATTCCTGGACGCGTTTGGTTCCCAACCCTCCACCTCCTGGGTGTCTCCGCCTTTCGCTCCACTGATGTCTGTGGTGGCTCGGAAGGTGTGGTCAGACCCAGACACAGTGGAACCAACCACCCCGAAGACCCACAAAGTTTATTACTGCACCACAGGACAAGCAATTTCTGACTAAGGGTGTTCCCATTGATGCCATGGTGGTAGCAGCGGCCACAAAAAAGGAGTTGGCTGAAACTTCTTCGTCTGTCCATCCCCCTAATAAGGAATCTAGGACAGCTGACAGATATGGGAAGCGGATGTTTTCCTCAACGACCTTCTCCATGAGATCGCTGAACTACTTGTGCCATTTTACCCACCTTCAAAGGGATCTCCTTAAAGAGCTAGGAGTTACCCTTCAAGATCCATCAGCTGCAGGGATCCAGGCTAAGGTTGCCTCCCAGCTGGTGACTCTTAATTCGGTAGTAAACTCCTCCATGCGGCTCATCTCTTATGCAGCTGATGGTGCGAGTAGGGCCGCAGGCACAGGCGTGGCCATGAGGCATGCTTGGATGCGGTTATGTAACTTTGCGGAACACTTCAGGCGTCTTTCACCAACACCCCCTTTGATGGTTCTGCTCTTTTTGGACCACAGGTGAAGGATACCCTTACCAGGTGTGAGCAGGAAGGCAAGACTTTCTCTGCTGTGGGAGTCCGTTTTTCCACTCCTTCAAGACCGTATCCCAAGGGTCAGAAGAGTGGGAAGATGTGGTTCTGGAAACCCCAGGCAGCCGTGCCTGACACATGTGGAGAGTTCCCCTCCAGGGCCAGAGGAGGGAGCAACAATAGACGCTGCCCTCGGGGCAGAGGGGGTCCGCAAAATCAGGGCCAAAGAGAATCTTTCTCTGACCAGCCCTTCCAGCATCCCTGAGGTGCTGCCCGGCTGTCCACCTTCGGAGGCAGTCGGGGGAAAATTATCGCTGTACCCAAAAGCCTGACAAAGTATAACACAAGACAAATGGGTACTGTCTGTCATATCCGAAGGCTACAAAATCCCCTTCTTTCGCACTCCCTACTTTCCCAACAAATCCCTTCCAGATGTTCCACCCAATCTAAGGGATCAGGCAGTTCAAGAAATATCAGAACTGCTAAGAAAGAGCCATCCAGCCAGTCCCAGCAGACCAGCAAGGATCCGGAACTTACTCAAGGTTCTTTTTGTTACCAAAAAAGACTGGGGACTGGTGACCCATTCTGGATCTCAGCAGACTAAGCAGGTCTGTTCAAAGAACGAAGTTCCGGATGGTCACGCTACAGTCCATTTTACCCTTTCTGGGTCAGGACAATTGGATGTGCTCTATAGATCTTCAGGACGTGTACTACCATATCAAAATGGACAGACGCTCCAGAAGATTCCTCCGCTTCTGGCTGGGAGCCAGTCATTATCAGTTCAGAGCTCTGCCCTTTGGTCTCACCACAGCCCCCAGGGTGTTCACCAAATGTTTGGCAGTAGTTACCGCTCACCTGAGACGGCAAGGATTCCAGGTGTTTCCATATTTAGACGACTGGCTCCTTACTGCTACCACCAGACATCACCTGCTGCGAGCCAGAGATTACACCATCCAAATTTGCTCCAAATTAGGCATCACAATAAATTTCGAAAAGTCCTCATTATCGCCTTGTCAATCTATTACCTTTCTAGGCGCAAACTTAAATACAAAGGACAGGTCAGCGAGACTTCCATTAGACAGAGTGCTAGACATTCGCTGACATGTGCAGGTCTTATTAGGATGCAAAAAAATTCAGGCCAGATTCGTCCTAAAAACCTTGGGTCTCATGGCAGCAGCTATCATACTAGTTCCCCTTGCTCATTTTCATATGAGAATTCTTCAGTGGATGCTGTTCACCCAATGGTCTTTCCAGCAACTTCCAATGTCTCACAAGGTAATGATCACACAGACATGCAAAAACCAACTTGCTTGGTGGATGGTTTCCCCGTCAGTACCCCAGGGCAGACCATTTGCTCTTCCTCCTCCAGTGGCTACGGTGACCACGGATGCCTCCCTGATCGGGTGGGGGGTGGGGGGCATTTTCAGGGCAGAACAGTCCAAGGCACCTGGCAGCCTCACAAGTACCATCTACATATCAATGTCTAGGAGATGAGGGCCATGCTTTTGGCATTGCAAGCTCTTCACAACTCTCTTCCCACCATTGCAATTCAAACAGACAATATGTCGGTAGTGTGGTACATCAACAAGCAGGGCGGAACCAGGTCCTATTGCCTATGTCGAGAAGCACTCAGACTCTGTCAGTGGGCGATCTCTTCCCAACGGTTTCTGATAGCAGCGCACATCCCTGGGAAGTCCAACGTTATAGCGGACAGGCTGAGCAGAGCAATTCTCATGCCTCACGAGTGGTCTCTCAATCAGACAGTGGCAGACCAAATCTTCCGCAAATGGGGTCAGCCTTGCTGCGACATTTTTGCCACCCCCTTCAACAGCAAGTGCAACAATTTCTTCTCTCTCCTCCCTCTTCCCGGACACTCCCCCAGAGGCACTCTAGTTCACGATTGGCCTCAGGGACTTCTTTATGCATTCCCTCCGTTTCCCCTGATTCCCAAACTAATACAGAAAGCTACCACATTGGGATGCAAGGTGATCCTCATTGCCCCTTACTGGCCTTGACAAATCTGGTTCCCGTTCCTGCATCATCACCTTCTGGAGCAGCCCTGGACCCAGTTCCAGACCTCCTGATCCATCAATCGGGCGGGCTGCACCAATCCCTTCAATCTCTCCAGCTCACTGCTTGGTTGCTCCACTTCCGACATTAGCCAGGCTTCCGAACATCTCCCACTCGGTATGTGAAATCATCTTATCGCATAAGTCTACCACTAGAAAGACTTATGCTAGTAAGTGGAAATGTTTCTCTTTCTGGGCAGAGGCTAGGAATATAGATCCCTTTTCAGCCCCTGTGCATCATATTTTGGATTTTTTAGCGGAACTTTTACATGCTGGATCTTCTTCTGCCACGATTAGAGTTCAGTTAGCTGCAATTTCAAACTTTCATACAGGCCTGTCAGATACTAGTATTATGTCCCATAAGCTTTGTAAAGCTTTTCTCAAAGGAACTACTTTACTCAGGCCCCCAGTGAGAGATCCCCCGCCTCCGTGGGATCTAAACTTGATTTTAGCTTCCCTGATACTGCACCCCCTTGAACCTGCGGCTTCTTGTTCTTTGAAGTTTCTTTCTTGGAAAACCCTTCTTCTGTTTGCAATTACCTCAGCCAGAAGAGTTTCTGAACTTCAGGCTCTTTGTGTTCGCCCTCCTTATCTAGTTTCCCACAATGACAGAGTTTCTGTCAGGACTAATCCTTCCTTCCTTCCAAAGGTTTCTTCTGACAATAATTTGAATCAGTCTATTGGTCTGCCTATGTTTTTTCCAAATTATTCCAACAAGGCGGAATACAAATTGCATCAGTTAGATGTTCATAGACAGTTACGTTTTTACTTGCATAGAACTAAGCAAGTCAGAAAATCAGACCAGCTGTTCCTGTCCTGTGCTGAGGGTAAACAAGGTCTACCTGTGTCAAAAGTAACCTTATCAAGGTGGTTGACATCTATTATTACTTTTATATATCAGCTAAGGAATAAAGAGCTTCCTGCTAAACCAAAAGGTCACTCCAGTAGAGCTCTAGCTACTTCAGTGGCTTTTCAGGCAAGATTGCCAATGGAAACTATTTGTGTGGCAGCTACATGGGCCAATCCTCATACCTTTATTTCACATTATAAACTGGACGTGGCCTCCAGGAGAAGAGCTGATTTTGGTTCCACTGTTCTGAAGAGTCTGTTCCGATGAGCCACCCAGGATTGAGGTGCTAGGGACGCTGTCCCAACCAGCAAGAATGAAGGCGAGATAGACCACTTAACATTAAGAAGTTATGTACCTACCATAACGTTCCATGTTAGTTGTCTTCTCTCCTTCTTTCTTGTGTCCCACCCTCCATCCCCCTATCCTAGTAGACCGAGAAGAGTTCCTTTTGTTTTTCTCACTGGCTGAGTCTTCTCTGGCTATTCCTTCTGACTAGTAGTCTATCCAGAAGGATTTATGCATTCTAGGACAGGATTCCTGTATTATTATTATTATTATTATTATTATTATTATTATTATGTCTGCAGTTAGACTTACCAAAACGAGATCTAGGTATCTAGTGCCAGGCATCATGGGATATAGGGGGGCCTCGAGCCAGTAAGCAGCTCTCGAGCTTTTGAAGATGGCCGAGGATCGGCTCTGAACCCAACCAGCAAGAAAGAAGGCGAGAAGAAGACAACTAACATGGAACTTTATAGTAGGTACATAACTTTTTATTCCTCTCATTCCCTGCCTACAACAGGAGTTTCCTTGGTGGGCAGAGACATGTCACCAAAGCAAGGGACTGTCATTCACTCTACCCCTTGCCACCCAAACCCTAACTACAGACGCATCAGACTATGCTTGGGAGGGCCCACCTGGCGGGGAGATGCATTCAGGGCAAATGGAGCCCAAAACAAATGCATCTGCATATCAACCAGAAAGAGATTCTAGCTGTTCAAAATGCTCTGACAGCCTTCAAGGACTTACTTCATCCAGGACAACTACTGATAAAGACAGACAACACCACGGTTATGTGGTACATAAACAAGCAGGGGGGTACACATTCCTACCCCCTTTGCAGACTAGCCATGGCATTGTAGAACACAGCTTTGACTTACCAAGTACATCTTCAAGCTCAATTCCTGCCAGGAAAACAAAATACTCTGGCAGACGACCTAAGCAGAAATCTTATGGACCCGCACGAGTGGAAGCTGGATCCACAAATCTTCAGCATGGTAACACAGAAATGGGGGAGCCCAGATATAGATCTATTTGCCTCTCCTCAAAACTGTCAACTGGACAAATTCTGCACAAGGACTTATCACAGACAACCATGGAAAGTGGATGCCCTATCCTTCAGTTGGCAAAACCTATCAGTCTATGCCTTTCCCCCTCTGCCTCTTCTCTCCAAAGTCTTACTAAAGGTCAGACAGGAAAAAACAAAAATGATCCTAATTGCTCCAGACTGGCCTCGCCAGCACTGGTACCCAATTCTAAGGAATATGTCTCAATTCCCTCCATGGTACTTGCCTCAAATATCTCATCTACTGTCTCAGCAGAACAATCAAATTCTGCACACTCAGCTCCAAACTCTGAACCTTGCAGCATGGCTGATCATTTAATTATTCAAACACCACCTCTCAGTAAATCTGTGATGGATGTCATTTTGGAAGCCAGAAGACCTAGTACTAGAAAATCTTATGCTGATAAATGGAAGAGATTCTGTGCTTGGAACCAAACTCAAGGAACGGACACAGCATAGCCAAATATCCCTCAGATTTTACAATATTTGACTGAGATGCTTGGCACGGGCCTATCTTTTTCTTCAATAAAAATCCATGCCTCTGCCATCTCGGTCCATTACAACACGGAGCCTCCCCTCTTTTCTCATCCTCTGCTTAAACAGTGTCTTAGAGGGGCCAAACATTTAAGGCCTCCCAGAAGATCACCAACTCCTGCATGGGACCTCAATTTTGTGCTGGAAAAACTCACCCTGCCTCCTTTTAAACCAGCAGCTACTGCAGGTATAAAATTTTTATCTTGGAAAACAGCTTTCCTATTGGCAATCACTTCAGCAAAAAGGGTTTCAGAACTACAGGCTCTCATGGCTGTGGAGACTTTTATTACATTTTATCCGGGCAGGGTGTCCCCTCAGGACTAGTCCTTCTTTTATGCCTAAGGTGGTATCCAGTGTGGCTCTAAACCAAACAATTCATCTGCCAACTTTTTCCCCAAATCCGCAGAACAAGGGGGAGTGGATTCTGCATTCATTGGATGTACACAGACAACTAAGATTCTACTTAAACAGGACCAAATCTCTAAGAAAGTCTGAGCAACTACTGGTGGCATTTGCTGCAGGATCAGAGGGGAAGGCTATATTAAAGCAGACTATTTATAAGTGGATAAGCCACTGCATTCGTTTCTGCTACTTGCACCATGATAAACCTGTACCCAAGGAGATCAGGTCACATTCCACCAGGGCAGCCTCTACCACAGCAGCTTTTCTCAGAGGAGTTCCAACCAAAGATATTCTAGAAGATGCTACTTGGAGCTCGGTTCATACCTTCACAAATCATTGTCATTTACCTCTCTTCTCCAAATCCAGGGCAGGCTTTGCCACTGCAGTTCTGCAGGGCCTTATAGCCTCTCCTAATGCTATCTAGTTCCATCCTCCCATCCATAACTTTTGGATTCTACCCAAATGTAATGACTGCAACAGTGAAACACGAAGAACATAGTACAGTTGTGTACACTTACCATAAATGTGGATGTTCAAGTGTATTCACTGTTGCAGTCCGGGTTACCCACCCGCCATCCCCCTTTCTATACCTTTTCTTTCCTTCACTATACTCAAAAGCCTCTGTGGTGTATTTGCTTTTAGTAGAAGGTAAAGTTCGTTTCTAAAAGTGCATTTATATATTTACTATTTATTGATATATATATATATATATATATATATATATATATATATATATATATATATATATATATAAATAAATATGTATATATATATAAATAAATATGTATGTATATATATATTTTTTTCTCCCCATTTGGGGGGCACCTGACATCGGGGGGCAAGAAAAACTGAATAAAATGGCGTCAGCTGCATGTTTTATACCCCTGATGACCTGACGTCATGGAAGAGGACACAGCAACCGACGCAGGACCCAAGACTTTGTTATTCAGGCCGACTGAGGGCAACCTGCCAGCAAATTACCCAAATATAATGACTGCAACAGTGAATACACTTGAACATCTACATTTATGGTAAGTGTACACAACTGTACTGTCACACTCTACTAGGGCCATAATTACTTCTACAGGTTTCCTCAAAGGGTTTCCACTAAGGACGTCTTGGCAGCGACCTGGTGGTCTGTGCATACCTTCACTAGGCACTACCACCTGGCAGACTTTTCCAAGTCTAGAGCAAGTTTTGCATCTGCAGTCCTGCGGGGAATCCTTTCCTCTCCTTAATGTCCTTCCACCCTCTCTAAAGCTTTGGGAATCTTCCCAACAGTCAGGACTGCAACAGTGAAACACTAAGAACATGGTACAGTTGTGTACATTTACCATAAATGTAGATGTTCGAGTATGTTAACTGTTGCAGTCTTCTTTCCCTCCCTCCTACCCCCTACTAAGTAGGGACTTGAGTCAACAAAGGACCCTACAACTCCCAACCGTGGTTTGGGCACACTCTACCTTGGCCCACCTTAGGTATACTTGGGGGCTTCTTGAGTCCACACTTGGTCCTCCTAAGGTACACTTGGGGGCTCCTTCTAAGCAGGTTAAGAAAATACTGAAGTGATGACGCCAGCTGGCTCCCTTTATACCTGAGCATACTGACGCCGGTAAGGGTGTCCGCCAGCCTGAGAGGTGAAAACAATTTTCTCTGATAATCGGACCAGCCGAGGGCTTTCACGTCAGGAAATCCCAACAATCAGGACTGCAACAGTGAATACACTCAAACATCTACATTTATTTTAAGTGTACACAACTGTACTTTCTCCTTACTCAGCAAACCTTTCAGTATTCCCTTCCTTGCGGGGTGTTTGCTATGTACTATGATGGACGACAAACTGGTCATGTGGTATATGTAGCATCGTGGACGACGACAACTCACAGTAGTCACCTGTTTTGAGAGGTGATAAGATTATGAGAATGGGCTATCACACACACACACACACACACACACACACACACACACACACACACACACACACACACACACACACACCATTTCCTGCCTTGCAGGATGTGGTCTCTGTTGGGTGATGATTGATTTAGTGGTGGTAAATGGTTGAATAATGCATTCTCCTAGTCTGATGTTTAACACCGTAGCTTACAGAAGACAGTAGGCATACTTGCTTCCAAACACAGCACATCCAGAAATGTGCCAATCTGAGTATGTAAGAAGAGAAAGTCCTAGGGAATGCTTACAGCAGAAAGCCTCCTAATAGATCAACTGATTTCATGAATTAGTATGTTAGTTTTTCATTCATTCATTAGTTGTTTTTTGGAGGGGGAGGACAGTCCACAGTTCACACACAAGATTTTTTTTTTCATCTTCAATGGATGCCAGAAATCTGTACACCATTATTAGCATTCAATTGACTGTGCGTTTATCATTTAGCCGTTCATCAAGCATTATCAAAATCATTCCCTATCAAGACGTCTGCAGGGATATCCTCAAACACACCTACTTGCTTGCTTCCTTTTCCACCCTCCCACTCAAGGTGAACCCTGGCCAAAGGTATTTGGAATGGGGTCCCTCCTAAAGCTCTGACTGGAGTGGACTCCCCAGGCAAGTAGTTTGGTATCTCTGTTGTCTCCAGACAACTTACCGCTGGCATGCAGTTATTCCCACTTCCTGGTTCCCTCACCTTTTATTCCCTACCTTGCTTCAGTAGATATTTGTATGCTACATGGCCCCTCTGATTACACTTAAAACATCTAAACCCTGATCCTGGCCATGTACCTAAACTAGTGGCTTCCCCTTTTACTGGTGGACTCTGTTGGAGTGGTTTAGGCTGCCCACCATGTGTTCCCTTATAACCATGTGCAGCACTGGGTATCCCCTTCTTGTGCAGTGGTGCCCTGCTTGCCAAGTAGAGATCCCCTTTTCTCCCCAGCTCTTCTGAAGAGTTACACTCCCAGTCTGCCAACCAGAGTCTCATGTCCTCAGCCAAAGGGCTAAGAGCTTGTTCCCTCACCAAAAGGTCTGCCAGACTTTCAAATGTGGTAACCTGACACCCACTCACCCACCTGTGAAAATACTGTAAGTGCTTAGCTAGCAATATAATCCCATATACTTTCATATGCCCTGTGACTCAAGAAATGTTGTTGTGTAAGCTTCAGTTGTTAACTTAAAACATTCCAATAAACATTATTTAACCTTGCCATAATTTAAACAGTCAGTATCAGACAATTTAGAAACAGCAGTTACAGCTTTTACCATGGAGTAAGAGGGTCAAGAACCATACCGGAGCCCTTGGACAACATCCTACTGTTTTCATACTCTTCCAAATGCATGAATAAAACTATCAAAATTATCATTTTCTGTATACTGTGGAAGAAATTTACTGACCTTTGTTGCTCTGGGGTTTGGTTATTCCCTTCCTCATTACCTCCACATTCCTGTTGAAGAGTCAACATGTCCCTCTCGTGTTGACACTGTTTCTCGTTTTCTTTGGCCTCCAAACACCGCAGTCTCTCTCCCAATTCTAATTCCATACATTTTGCCTCCAGTTCAAGGCTCTTTAATTCCAGACGGGTTTTTAAGTCTTCTGAGGAAAAGGTGAACTGTCCTTTTTCTGAGGGCTGCACATCCCCATCTCCAGACTGGTTGTCTTCCTGGTTGTTGGTCCGTGCTGCAGCTGCGACTAAGGCTGAAACCATTTCTTCTTTAGTCAGTTTGGCATAGGATTATAGGAAGTTACTAGTCTATTGGCTCTGAGGCCCTTACAAGCCTAGCCAAGAATTTAGCCCATATTCCAACAAGTCAGCACCCTATGCCAGTGTCCAGCAGGGACATAGGTGGAATCCGAGGGATGTATTTTCTGTTTCCCATCCAGTTATCCAGGTTGTGCTTAAAAAGGTTTAATGAGGTACATTGCTTTACATGGTGAGGGAGTCTCTGGGACACAAATCTGTCCCGCCAACAAGTTCTGTTCATGTCACAAACCAGGTTGAGGCCACATGTGCGGGTTACTTGAGTGGATCTTGACTTGTGGATATGCAGCAGTCCCATCAAGGCAGGGTCTGAGATTGCTTTGTATGCCAGGCAGAGGTCACCTCTGAGGAGTCTGTAGGAGACTGAGTTAGAGGGTCAGGGCTTTTAGCCTGTCTGGGTAGGGTAGATGTTTGAGGCCCTGGATTCTCTGGGTGAAGAATCACTGTGGTCTCTCCAGCTGCTGCATGTGCTTTGTGAGGTACATGCTAAAAGGGCATTATATTCAATAACAGATCTTATAAGGGAAGAATACAGGGATGTTATGACTACCTTGTCCATGGATGAGATACCCTTACTAATGAAGTGGCCCATGTAGAAAGCTTTCCGTACAACAGAGGCAGTATGCTGGTCAAAAGTCTGTTCGCTATCAACCTGGATTCCCAAGTCCCTCACGACTGATAGTGTGCTTAGTGCCTTACTATCACTGTGCTAATTTGTGGGGACATCATTCTCCCCAAAAGGGATGATGATGCATTTTTTGGCATTCAATTTGAGGCCATGTTTCTGGCACCAGTCATTTGTTTGGGTGAGACCCTCTTGGAGGATGTCCACATCGCTAGGGAAATTGATGGCAGTGCCCAGCTTGCAGTTGTCCACAAACTTGGTCAGCCATACCTCCACTAGATTTGGCCTGCACCTCTGAGAAGTATATCCCAAACAGCAGAGACCCCAAGACCAATCCCTGGGGTACACCGCTTGTTACGGGTCTACTACTTGAGGTGGCTTCCCCTATTTTGACTAGGTAGGTCCCGTCAGTGAGCCAGTTTGCTACCCATCTGGTAACATATGGAATGATGCCTAGTTGAGAGAGTTTATCTGTTATACCTGAGTGGGGAATAGTATCAAAGGTCTTGACTAGGTCAAGGTAGACGGTGTGCACCATCTTCCCCTCGTCTGTGACCTTGGTGACTGTCTCAAAGAAGTCGACCAAATTTAACAGGCATGACCTCCCCTTGACAACACCAAACTGTGTGTGATCACGTGTCTGGAGTGCCAGTGTCCTTGTTAATGAAATCCATGATAATCCACTCCATGGTCTTGCATATAAGACTAGTTAACCTACTGGGTCTGTAATTTCCTGGATCAGTGGATGCTCCGCCTTTGTGCAAAGGGATGACAGTAGCTGTCCTCAGGCTTTGTTTGAATAGAGTGCATAATGGTGCTGCAGGTTCCTGCCTGAGTTCATGTAGGATGCAGCCTGGGATATTAATGGGTTCCATTGGAGGCTGTATTTTCTGCCTTTGAGAGGGCATTAATGACTTGCTCTCTAGAGATAAGGGGAGGGGGGCAGGTACAGGAGATGTCCTGTTTTACTGATGGGAGGGGACAGGCGAGTGAAGTTTTCACTGAACCTGTCTGCCAGCAGGTTGGCTATATCTACAGGGTTTGTATATGTGGTGTCCTTGACCACCAGTTCTGAGCTGATCTGGGTTCTTTCCTTGAGATTGCGGACATATGTGAAGAAAGCCGTATGATTGCCTTTAGTATATGTGACCAGTTTGGACTCGAAGTTTGCTTTTGGAGGATTTCACTAGTGCTCTTATTTGCTTGTTCAGGCTAAGGAGAGTGTGCTTCCAGTTAGACACCTGTTCCTTCTTGGTCCTGTACAGCATTTTTTTCCTTTTGTTATAGAGTGTATTTATTGTAGATGTCCACCAGACAGGTGTACTCTTCCTTGAGGAGGATGATTTCGTCCTGTCTGGTATTCCTGATTCCATGCAGCTATATAAATACTCATATAGTACTTTGGTGTAAGTTTGGACATATGTGCCAGTTTCTGTGGAGGGGGAGGGAGCTGTGTAGCTGTTTATACCTTCCCTCAGGAGGTTGTAATCAGCTTTGGAGAATTTTTTTGTTTGACCCTAGCTTTGGGGGGGGGGGGGGGTCAGGAGAGATGTTGACTTCGAAAGTGACTGCTCTGTGGCTGGATCTTACCAGGGATGATGACACTGTAGGGATGCTGCAGTGGTTACTCATGTTTGGTTAATACCAAGTCCAAGATATTTTCACCTCTTGTGGGGGTGTCTACTAACTGGTCCAAGGCATTTGCATTGACAAAGCCAAGGAATCTCTAGGTATTTATGTTTTGGCATGAGTATTTCTTCCAATCTATGGTTGGGTAGTTAGTCGCCCAGGATCAGGGTAAAGGGTTGAATCTTGATAGAATCGAAGAGGTCCAGATTGGTGGAGTGGGCATCTTGAGTCAGAGTTGGAGGCCTTTAGCTAGCTATGATTTGAATAGGGGTCTTGTCAATTGTTAACTGCACCTGGAGTATTTCTTGTGCATCATACTGTCTGACCAGCCTAGAGGTGTGTATGTCTTTTATACATATTGCAACTCCACCTCCTTTTGTTTTGCTACCCACGGCTTGGGGTCTGAATGAATGATAGGATGAGTAACCTGGTATGGCTGGGGTGCTCTCCGCTGCTTTGAGCCAGGTTTCTGTGACTGCATAAATGTCATCTTCTTCCAGGGTTAAGAATGCTTGCAATGAGTGCAGTTTCATGTTTAGACTCCTAGCATTTAGCAGTATAACCTTTAATTTACGTTTTGATGAAATTTTCATGTTGGTAGTTTTGACCTCATGGCATTACCTAAAAAAGGCACTATGGGGAAGGCAAGAGCCTTTGCCAGGAGCCTGAAGCCCAAGGGGGACCGATGTAGGCCATCTCTGGCAAAGCATCGTGGCTTGTCGGTCATGTCATCCCAGGCTGTCAGGTACTGGATTCTCTTTGAATGACACCAGAAACTAAGCCGGTTGTTAAAGTCAGTCATTTTCTGTTTGTATTGAGGTATCACTCTGGGTGGCGGTAGAATGCTGCTTAAGGCTAGGGACATACCTGCCTGGGACACATACTCAGCGAGCTCAATCATATCTGTCTTCATATAGTCCAGGGGGGTATGTCTCATGTCATTCACTTCAACATGGACTGTGACAGAGTCAAAACAGTACCTGTTGAGAGACTTGAGTGCATTGGTGATATGGCAGAATCTGACACCTGACAACCAACTAACCGTGACTTTCTCCTTATCCAGCCTGGTGAGGGGCACATCTGTGTGTGTCACAATGGAGTCTCCTATGAGCTGCATGCACCAGTCTCTCTGAAGTATGTATCTAGTTTGGTCTTGTGCAAACGCCAGCAGATTATAAAATTGAAAGCTTAGTCATTTTCATTACTTGTATGTAACATTCAAACATAAAAACATTTTTCTCCCGTTTTCTCACTCTTTATTTTCTTAAATGTATTCGCATAGCTGTCACATTTCCTGATATTGTTGATTGTTTTAGAATTGCTTATCAATAATAAATAAAGTGTCTTGCTGAAAAAAAACGCAGTTTATTAAAGTCACACACTGTAGTTATCATGCAGTTGTTCGCATCGCATATCTAAGTAACACGTGTGATTTTGATGGTCATCAATTTAAAAATAAGGCCTTACATTCCAAGTGCGTAAGCTCTGAATTGCCTAGACATAGTAAGGCCTTATTAAATTTAATGCTATTGGCTGCCAAAAAAGCATTTACTAAAAAATAGTAATCTATATCTAAACCAGCTATAATTGAAGTAAAGAATATGTATTATAAAGGAGGTAAAAGAACTGGAAGTGGGATCTTTAGAAAAAGGAATTACATAGATGTGCAAGCAGTCTGTTTGAACAGTACACGCAGCATAATGTTCAGGAGGAGAAAGGAGTGAGGTTTAAGGGAAGGAATTGAACAATTTATGGAATTTTGGGAGGAAAGTCTAATTGTAAAAAAGGATAATATGTATATACTGCATGACTCAGCAAAAGCTCCTTGTGGTCCTGCAGAGTGGTGCTAGCAGCAGAGAGACGAAAGAGAGTGACTGCTACCTGATTTAAGTACATTTTACTGCTATTACCTTTGCGACTGTCTGTTATCACCGAAAAGCGAGTTATATTTGCTCTTTTGCCTGTTTTAAGCTTGTTTTTGCAATTAATTTATACCTGCACTTTGTCTTTTTGTTCAATTTAACTGTTGAGGCTGCTCACTCAAGTGCGCTAGCCTGTGTTAAGTATTTACTGTGCATTTTCTGCTGTTTGTCTTGTAAAAAAAAAAGAAAAACCCAAAAATATCCTTCTTTCCCGCCTTTCCTGACCTAGAATATTCCCTAATACAGGCATTGCTGTATTCTGGACTTTAGAATAGTTCCTGTGTTGCCCGTTTCCTTACTTGGATAGAAGGAAGCTTCTTTGTTCACCAGTGGGAGTGGGGAGCTTTGAGCAGCCTATTTATCCCTGGAGGAGTGATCTCAGCACAGAATCTTGTAGTTTATTGGCCGTTTTGGGCTAATTTCTAGCTCTTTCAAGTCCCCTGTATAAAAACCCGCTTTGGCGCTTGTTTGCACTTGTTCCGACTCAGCAAAAGCTCCTCGTGGTCCTGCAGAGTGGTGCTAGCAGCAGAGAGACGAAAAAGAGTGACTGCTACCTGATTTAAGTACATTTTACTGCTATTACCTTTGCGACTGTCTATTACCTCCGAAAAGCGAGTTATATCGCTCTTTTGCCTGTTTTAAGCTTGTTTTTGCAAATAATTTATACCTGCACTTTTAAAGTTTGTCCTTTTGTTGAATTTAACTGTTGAGGCTGCTCACTCAAGTGCGCTAGCCTGTGTTAAGTATTTACTGTGCATTTTCTGCTGTTTGTCTTGTAAAAAAAGAAAAAACAAAAAAAATCCTTGTTTCCCGACCTAGAATACTCCCTAATACAGGCATTGCTGTATTCTGGACTTTAGAATAGTTCCTGTGTTGCCCATTTCCTTACTTGGATAGAAGGAAGCTTCTTTGTTCACCAGTGGGAGTGGGGAGCTTTGAGCAGCCTATCTGTCCCTGGAGGAGTGAGCTCAGCACAGAATCTTGTAGTTTATTGGCCATTTTGGGCTAATTTCTAGCTCTTTCAATTCCCCTGTATAAAAACCCGCTTTGGCGTCATTTTGCGCTTGTTCCGACTCAGCAAAAGCTCCTCTTGGTCCTGCAGAGTGGTGCTTGTAGCAGAGAGATGAAAAAGAGTGACTGCTACCTGATTTAAGTACATTTTACTGCTATTACCTTTGCGACTGTCTATTATCGCCGAAAAGCTCGTTATATCTGCAGTTTTGCCTGTTTTAAGCTTGTTTTTTGCAATTAATTTATACCTGCACTTTTAAAGTTTGTCTTTTTGTTGAATTTAACTGTTGAGGCTGCTCACTCAAGTGCGCTAGCCTGTGTTAAGTATTTACTGTGCATTTTCTGCTGTTTGTCTTGTAAAAAAAAAGAAAAAACAAAAAAATATCCTTGTTTCCCGCCTTTCATGACCTAGAATAGTCCCTAATACAGGCATTGCTGTATTCTGGACTTTAGAATAGTTCCTGTGTTGCCCATTTCCTTACTTGGATAGAAGGAAGCTTCTTTGTTCACCAGTGGGAGTGGGGAGCTTTGAGCAGCCTATCTGTCCCTGGAGGAGTGATCTCAGCACAGAATCTTGTAGTTTATTGGCCTTTGGGCTAATTTTTAGCTCTTTCAAGTCCCCTGTATAAAAACCCGCTTTGGCGCGGTTTTGCGCATAGTGCAGCGCCGCTTAATCGGGCTTAAACCATTCTCGGCTCCACAAAGTCTACTCTTCACTTTTTCCCTTAGATCTGCTCTAACTCTCAAAGTAAGGACCCCATTTTCAATCTAAAGCCCTGCACTTGCTCATATAAGCAATTTTATAAGTTAGCACTAATAAACTAAAAGCACTACATCCTCATATACTCCCTTTGAGAACTCGACCCCCTGTTGGTCCTTTTTGATCAGTTATAAAGGAGTTACTTATACTATTCTGGCATGTCCAAAGGTCAGTTGTTGGTTTCCTCTCCAGTCCAGCTGGTGAATCTGGGAATCTTGAGGCAATGTTACAACTGCCTCATGTACACAGACAACCCTCTCCTCCTCCCAACAAGTTCAAATATATGTGAGAGATGCAACCATATAGCTAAACTGGAGGCTGATCTCTCTCAACTCAGTACTGGCGCAGTCAGTCAGGAGGAGAAGGTAACCACACACACACCACAAATCCAGTCTCACATAGACTTACCACAACAGCAAACCAAACACAAAAACACACAAAAACATACTTGGAGGCTCTAAATAAAAATCTGCCTAAGCAGCAGAGACCTCCAAAGCAGACATCCAAGCAACTGCTACCCAAAACAAAATACGTGTAACACATAGTTCACAAAGTCAGTGTGCCAAACAGTCACAGCCCTTAAGGGTAAACAACACACCTGATACACTTGTAGTAGGTGACTGTATTGTCAGACACACTGACGTCCCACTCACCAGGCTGAACAAGAAGGTCACGGTGAGCTGCCTGTCGGGCGCTAGGATCACTCCAAAGCAAATACAAATATGACTCGGTCATTGTCCATGCTGGTGTGAATGACCTGAGACGTAACTCCCTGGACTACATGAAAAGAGACATAGAGGAGCTCTCTGATCATGTAGCCCAGGCAGGTATGACCCTGACCTTGAGTAGCATCTTACCCTCACCAAGAATTATGCCACAGTATAAAGACAAAATGATCAATTTTAACAACTGGCTAAGGTATTGGTGTCATTCAGAGGGGATCCAGTGTCTGTCCGCCTGGGATGACATGCTTGACAAACCACGTTGTTTCGCTAGGGACGGCTTGCACCTGTCACCCCTGGGCTTTTGGATACTGGCAAAGGCTCTTGCCAACCCCATAGTGCCTTTTTTAGGCAAGGCTCAAAAGACAAACCCACCTCCATAGACAACACAAGGAAAAAGAAACTGAGGGTAATGCTACTCAACGCCAGAAGTCTAAACCTCAAGATGCACGCACTCGAAGCTCTCCTCAGTATGGAGAATATTGATATCTGTGCAGTAACAGAAACCTGGTTCAAGGCTCCCGAGAGCACCCCAACACTACCAGGTTATACCTCATACCATGCTTTTCGGCCCCAAAACTCGGACCGAACCACAAAGGGAGGGGCAGCATCCATATTCATCAAAGATACTCACACCTCCAGGTTAGTGGCACTGCACGAAGCATTGGAGTCCATCCATGTGTAACTAACAGTGGGAAAAACTGCCTTTCAGTTTGTAGCCTGCTACAGACCACCCTCCCAAACTCAGGAACCTCACTCGGCTTTCCTGAGAACACTGGAGAATATGAAGGTCTCTCCAAACACCATTATATTGGGTGACTTCAACTACCCAAACATAGACTGGGAGCATTACTCAAGCCCCAACACCCTAGCCCAAAGGTTCCTAGAATTTATAAACTCAAATGCTATGGAACAACTAGTCACCACTCCCACAAGAGGGGAAAACATACTGGTCCTGATCATCACCAACATGGGGACTCTGTGCTCCACACCAGAGGTATACCCCTCATTGGTAAGATCGGAACATAAATTAATCTCTCTGGACATCCACATCCCGACCCCACCCCTAGCCCAGAAAACCACAGTGAAAAACTTCTCAAAAGCTAATTTCACACTTCTCAAAACCGAGGTGAAATCCTTCAAAGCCCCCGGGCCAGTGGAAACTACGGCCCAAACTGCAGAATCCTTTATAAACACATTCTATGGACACCTTCAGGAATGCATGGATCATGCAATCCCAAATAAAACCAAGACCCAATCATTCAAAGGCAGGTGTCCTGTCTGGTGGACCCCAGCCATAAATAAGCTATACAACAAAAGGAGGAAGCTACTACATGATAGAGCAAAATCCCTAAAAGGGAAGGCATCTCTGATCAGTACTAGCAAAAAACTACGGTCCCTCATAAAATCATCCAAGGCCAGCTTCGAGAGAAAAATTGCACAGGACACTAAAGGTAATCACAAGGCCTTCGTTAGTTATGTTAGGAACCTGGGTGGCAACTCCCAGATATGTTCGGAGTTGGTCCAAAATGACAAAAAATACACTGAACCCACAGACATTGCCAACATCCTGGCAGACAGGTTCAGTGCAAACTCCCCCCCCTTCCCCCCCAAAAGAGCAAATATCTATCCCAGCAGAGAGTTACCTCCCTGACATCTCAGATGCTCAGGTGAGAGCTGCCCTCTCCAAAGCAAAAAACACAGCATCAATGGGACCGGACGGTGTCCCGGGCTGCGTCCTACACGAGCTCCAAGAAGAGCTAGAACCTCATATAAAGTTACTGTTCAGTCTCAGCCTTACTACAGGATATGTACCCAAGGAATGGCGTACAGCAACAGTGGTCCCACTCCACAAAGGTGGTGCCTCAACGGACCCTGGAAACTATCGCCCCATAAGCCTGACTAGCCTGGTCTGCAAAGCTATGGAGCGGATCATCATGGAACTCATAAACAAAGACATTGGGGATCTACAGACGCTGGATCCTACCCAATTCGACTTTAAGGGCAGATCCTGCCTCTTGAACCTGGTTGATTTCTTTGAAACAGTCACCAAGGCCATAGATGAAGGGAAGGTAGTCCACACAGCCTACCTGGACCTCACAAAAGCCTTCGACACAATACCCCACTCTGGCATCATAAATAAGCTCTCCAGCTTAAATATCAACCCCTATGTCG
Source organism: Protopterus annectens (assembly GCF_019279795.1). Taxonomy (NCBI): domain Eukaryota; kingdom Metazoa; phylum Chordata; order Ceratodontiformes; family Protopteridae; genus Protopterus; species Protopterus annectens. The sequence continues at coordinate 1,160,892,407 of NC_056746.1, read as the reverse complement.
TAAGATGGGTTGTAAACTGGCTCAAGGATAGAACCCACATGGTCAGAATTGCGGGAGCCATGTCAGACTCTAAACCAGTTACAAGTGGCATCCCACAAGGCTCAGTCCTGGGACCTCTCTTGTTCGGTATATATTTTTCTGAGGTACAGGCTAACACGGGAGGACTATGGCTGACCAAGTTCGCAGATGACTGCAAACTCGGTGCCATAATCGACTCTCCAGCTAACACAAGCATCCTCCAACAGGGCCTCACAGAGACGGATAACTGGTGTTGGAGCCATGGCCTAAAGCTAAATGCCAAAAAGTGTATAGTCATCCCCTTTGGGAAAAACGAAGTGCCCATAAATTACCACATAGGCGGTAATCCATTAAGTATGGAGGAAGTAATTAGGGACCTGGGGACCCAAGTTGATAGTAATCTCTCCTTCGACAACCACATTGCCAAAGTGGTTAGAAAGACCTTCTATATAGCCCACCTTATCATGAAAGGATTCACATCTAGATCAAGGGAGGTCATTGTGCCCCTTTACTCATCAGGCCCATAATTGAATACAATGCCCCATTTGAGATGTACCTTACCCGACACTTGCAGCAACTGGAAAGACCCCAAAAGTACCTCACCAAGAGGATCAAGGGACTCAAACAGATGACCTATGCTGCTCGGTTAAAGAAACTCCAGCTCTACTCAGTTGCATGCTGCCTACTTAGAGGCGATCTGTGCCTGACGTATAAAGCCATGTCCAACCCAGAATTAATGGACATGCTCCACCTCAAAAAATCCAAATCCCTTAGAGCTACGCGCTCGAGGGACTTCAACCTCAACACAGAAATTAATAGGACATGCTGGAGGGACAGATTTATAACCCAGAGGCTCCCATCACTCTGGAATAGAATCCCAGTCCATGTCAGGCAGAGCCCCTCACTGACTCTCTTCAGGAGGAATCTTGACGAGTGGATGGGCGATCGTAGGTTTACCCCGAGGATCACTTCTGTGTCACTACTAGACAGAGGCACAGTAAACTCATTTAAAAGGGTGGCGAAAGCCAAACACACACTGGCTAGGCTTGTAAATGCCCTTGGGCAGATAGCTTAGTATCTGCCTATGAACCTATGAAATATGTTACCATGGTTTTCTTTCATATTAATATGTGTGTGTACCTGTGTCACTGTTTTAGATATAATTTAGAAAAGATGTTTATAAAAAATCCACCTCCACAAGATTTTTATTAACATGCGAATGCAAACCCTTCAACAAGATAAATGTCTGTGACAGTACATGTACTTCAAGGGACTTAAGTCATGCAGCGGCATGATAACAGCATTCAAGTAAGTTATTGGGGTCATGTAATCTCTCATGCCCATGAAAATCAGCTATTGGACTCTTAATATCTTTTTCATGCATTTCATCCTCCAATGTTTCCCTTTCACCTTCCAAAAATTACATCAGACAGAGGAATAGCCATGCCTACAACAGTAAGCCTGCTCAGTCTCCTCAGCTTCCATGTCCATTAGTTGAGGGTGCTTCCTTTAATTTTGGGAGTGCCAGTTATTTTTTAATTCTATTCATAATCACCTGGACGCCACTAGTAAAATGCATCTTTAGTACAGTTGGAAAAGTCAACTTAATATTTAATTTTTAGCCTCTTGAATTCTTTTACATCCTCTAATGGAGCGTGGTCACAGAGAAGTCTTGATTGATTTTAAGGCAGCCCTCTACAGTTACTTGTGCCACAGTATCTGTTCTTTTTCATACCTGGCTTCAAACTGCACCAAAGTAATCCTCAGTTTATGATATTTCATCTCTTTGATTTTCATTATGTTTTGTAACACCATTCCACAGCACCACCCTGTCTCTGACAGATTCCAGGCAATTCAGATCTTTCTGTCTCTATAAAGTACCACATCAGTGCCGGTTTGTCCACCTTATCTTTCAGATGTACTGATTGTCGCTTAATGTGGACCACATGCTTTTACATCATTATAAAGTTTTATCTCAAGTCTGCTAATAGGCTCCTGTGGCATCAGTGACTCATGCTGACACTTAGCCATGTTGACATCATCCACATCACAAGTTTCTAACTACCAAAACAAATGTACTCCATTGTCCCTTTAGAAGATGTAAGTTATATGAGGATGTTCTTCATGTTTCACTGATGCAGTCATTACACTTGGGTTATCCTGCTGGCAGGCTACCCTCAGTCGGACTGAGTTACAAAGTCTAGGTCCGGCATCATCTGCTGTCGCCTCTTCCCTGACATCAGAGTGCCAGGGGTATAAAAGATGTAGCTGACACCATTTTCTTCAGTCTTTCTTGCTGAGCGGTGCCAGAAGCAGAAGCAATTCGCAAGTGCCGGTCGGCCGACTCCTGAGATTTTCGTGTTCGAATTTCAGATCCAAAGTCTTCATTAAAAGCTAAGTACCCCGTTGGGGAAAACTTTTTTCTTGCTCCAGACTGATGTCAGAAAAAGTTAATAATTGTATTTTTTGTGGGAAGCAAATACCTCATAAGGACTTTCATTCTTACTGTATTCCTTGCCTAGGCCCTGACCATGATGTTGCTAGTTGTCTGTTTTGTGCTAGATTTAACCAACGCACTATTAAGCGTCGGTACGATTTTGCATTTCTCTATTTTGGCAGAAGATTTAATTACACTATGCCGTCGGATAGCCATCCGACTACCGGAATTCACAAGAAACGCAAAGAAAAGGACAGGCATCCAAGGTCCAAAACCGACAACGAGGCTTCCTCTAAGCCAGTCGCTGGTTCTCAGTGAGGTGCTTTCTCAGCCCCTGACGCCCGCTACTTTGGACTTGCAGACCGCTACAGATTCCCACGTGGAATCGACTAGGCCACTGGAAGCTCAGGGTATTGGATCTTTGGAAACAATTCCCTCAGATGGGTTCGGAGCCGCTGAGCAGGCATTGCCTTCTGAGGGTGTTTTCAGACCTACTCAATTATACATTAAAGCAACTCCAGCTACAAAGGCAAAGACAAAAGCACCTTTAAAGACAAAGAAACAAGTACAACAGCCACATGGTCAGGCCTCCATGCCCAAAAAACAGATGCTCAAAATGGCCGAAGACTTAATTACTTTGATCAGGGGTTCCCATCCCCCTCCTGATAAAAGGCCTAGGCAAGAGACAGAATATGAATCTTCAGATCAGGTTTCCATTTCTTCTGATTCCTCTTCTGACCAGGACTACTCTCTTCCTCCGTATGAGGATTCTGATGCTGAAGAATCTATCCCTTTAGCCTCTCCTCCTGAGTATTACTCTTTTGGGGAAACCTTACATACCATGAGGGAACATTTCCACTGGGAGAGCTAAGATTATTCAGAATCTAAGAAAAGGCTCAGAGACTTCATTTTACTCCCACAACACATGCCCCTAGCTATTCCACCTGTGTTGGACATTGTAGATGATGTATTTTTAGAGTCCAGTCTGACCCCTTACCTCCAGCTCCTGTTAAGCCAGACAGGTACTAAAGGGCCCATAACTCTCATAAAGTCCTTTTCAAAAACCCTGCTGCTGACCCTGAAACTATCCTCAGGGCCCCAAAGGGGTCAAGGCTTCCACTGCAAAATACCCTACACCCTCTGACAGGGATTCTAGGGCTCTGGACAGATGGGGGAAAAAGATTTACACTTCTGCTACCTTGACTATAAGGGCTTTAAATTGCCAGTTTCATATGCTCAAATATCAGCAATATGTTATGTCACTGCTTAAACAGAAAATGTTGATAAATTCTGAATGTGAAGAAAACAAATAAATGCAGGATTTATTGCATGCAGCTGAGCAAGTTAGAAAGCATATTTTGCAATGTGGTTTTGATTCTTTGGTGGCCTCCTGCAGGGCTGCTGTCATGGGTTCTGTCATTAGGAGGCATGCTTGGTTAAAGGAACAAAAGCTACCTGATCATGTTAAAGCAAAATTATTAGATGCTCCATTACAGCACGATACTTTGTTTGGTGTTAAAGCAGAAGAGATGTTAAAGAAAACAGAGGACAAAGCTAAATCTATGCAAGCAGTCAAGGATTTCTTACAGGTACAGCCTCCAAGATTTAGCAGACACTGGCCTACAAAGAATTGGTCCTTTCCAGTGTCCGACAGACCACAAAGGGGCAGATACAGATGCCCAAGAGGCAGATCCCAGCCCCAAGATGTTCATCGTGCATACAGCTGCAGTAATCACAGATGGGTTTTCTGCCGTCAGGCGGGTTCTCGGTCGGCCGAATTCCAAAGTCTAGGTCCGGCGTCGGTTGTTGTCGCTTTCTTTCCTGACGTCAGGGAGGCAGGGGTATATAAGACAAAGCCGACACAATTTTCTTCAGTCTTTTTTTGCCGCGCGGTGCCCAAAGCAGAAGCAGTTCGCAAGTGCCGGTCGGCCAGCTCCTGAATTTACGAAAAATTGGAAACCGAAGTCTTCATTAAAGCTAAGTACCCGCTAGAAACTTTTCTTGCCTCAGACCGATGTCAGAAAAAGTTAACAATTGTATTTCTTGTGGGAAGCAAATACCGCATAAGGATTTCCATTCCCTCTGCATACCTTGTTTAGGCCCAGACCACGACGTCTCGGGCTGTCGCTTTTGCGCTACTTTCAATAAACTCACTATTAAGCGTCGGGCGGAGTTCGCCCAACACTTTTTTGGTACAGCCTTTGATTATAAAATGTCGTCGGAGACTCCGACTACCGTTTTGTCCAAAAAACATAAGGACAAGGACAGACACGCGAGGTCTGCGGTCCCCACCGACACCACGCCAAAACCGGCTACACGTGGTCCGGTTCTCAGCGAGACACCTATGCAGTCCCTGACTACCGACGACACTTCTTTGGCGGTGTCTTCTGTAACCGAGACCGCAGGTACCTCGGCCCAGACCCAGACTACAACCACCGAAGCCACTGTGAGCATTGAGCCTCCTAATGTGGACAGGTCCACTTCCACCCATGGTGTCTTTAGACCCTCATCTTCCTTTTCCATTAAGGCCTTTACCAAGTCCAAATCAGCCAGGCATCCCAAGAGGCCTGTTGCACAGGGCCCATCTCCAGGCCCCATGCCTAAAAAGCAGATGCTTAAAATGGCTGAGGATTTAATTACTCTTATCAGGGGTTCCCAGCCCCCTCCAGACAAGAGACCCAGAGTGGAGGAAGATTCTCCTCTTCTGATCAGGGCTCCATTTTTCAGAACATTCTGATGTAGAGGAACACTCTTACTCCCCTTTTGAAGATTCTGATGCAGAGCAGTCCATTCCTTCTGTATCTCCTCCTGAGGATTTTTCTTTGGGGAAACCTTGCACACCTTGAGGGAACACTTCCATTGGGAAGGCCAAGACTTTTCTGATTCCAAGAAAAGACTTAGGGAATTTCTTTTGTTACCTCAACACAGACCTCTGGCGATACCTCCTGTCTTGGACATACTTGATGATGTTTATTCGAGGCTTGCCTTAATCCGGATTCCCTGCCTCCTGCCCCAGTCAAGCCTGATAGGTACTACAGAGTTCCTAACTCTCACCAATTTCTTTACAAAAGCCATAATGCTGACCCTGAAACCATTTCTCAAGGCCCTAAGGGAATGAAGGCCTCTACTGCTAAGAATCCACTACCTTCCGAAGAGAGTGAAGTTCCTTAGAAAGGTGGGGAAAAAGGTATATACCTCGGCCACCCTAGCCATGAGGGCCTTAAATTGTCAGTTTCATATGCTTAAATATCAGCAGTTTCTGTTATCACAATTAAGAAATAAAATGTCTCAACCTGAACAACCAGACTTGAAGGAGTTGCAGGATATGATGCATAGTGCAGAACAAGTGGGTAAACACACCTTACAATGTGGCTATGATGCCCTAGAGGCCTCAAGTAGAGCTGCTGTTACAGGATCAGTCATTCGTAGACATGCCTGGCTTAGGGAACAAATCTTGCCTGATCATGTGAAAGCTAAACTATTAGATGCTCCTTTACAAAAGGATGTGTTATTTGGTACTAATGCTGAGGAGATACTACGGAAAATGGAAGAAAAAGCCAAATCTATGCAAACTGTCAAAGCTTTTCTACAGTTTCAACCACCACGTTTTAGCAGAAATTGGCCTTCTAAAAACTGGTCCTTTCCAGCCACGGACAAGCCCCAAAGAGGTAGATACAGGCACACAAGGGGCAGAGGACAATCACAAGGATCATATAGAGGCAGGCAATGGCAAACTCCAGCACCAAGAGGTGGCAAAGACAGTGCACAACAATACAGGAAACAAACCCAATGACTTCCTCTTTTCCATGCCAAGCAAGTCTCAGCTGGCAGCACCCTTGGGAGGAAAACTGGCATTATTTACAAGAAATTGGCATATTGTCACAACAGACAAATGGATCCTGGACATTATAAACAGAGGCTACAGATTTCATTTTCACACTCTTCCAAAAATGAGAGGCATGCCAAACCTGCCACACAATCAAAGGGCAGAGGCACAACTACAAATTTCAAAGCTCATAGACATGAAAGCTATTCAAGAGGTACCTATTCACGAGCAAGGTCAAGGTTTTACTCCAGGCTATTTCTGGTACCAAGGAAAGGATCCGACTGGAGACCCATTTTGGACTTATCCATCCTAAACACATTCTTACTGTACCAAAATTCAAGATGCTCACATTACAGCAGCTTCTTCCCATGCTGGGCAAGGAGTTTTGGCTGGTAACATTGGACCTCAAGGAGGCATACCTGCATGTCCCAATCAGACAAAGCTGCAGAAGATACCTCAGATTTCTTGCAGGTTCAATACACTATCAATTCTCTGCATTGCCCTTTGGCTTATCTACTGCGCCCAGAGTATTCACGAAATGCCTGGCATCAGTAATTGCCTACTGCAGACTTCAAGGGATACAAATTTACCCTTATTTGGATGACTGCCTGATCCAAGCGGACAGCAAGCACATACTTCTGGAACATCTGGCTTATGTAACACGGTTACTGCATTCTCTGGGATACACAATCAACAAAGAGAAATCCAGGCTAACACCATCTCAGAAAATAACTTTCCTGGGTGCCAACTTGGACACAAACACCCAGATGGCCTATCTTACACCAGAAAAACAGGGCAACTAACTCAATACTTCAAAATACTAGCAAATTGTACCAGGCTTACTGCAAGGAAAATCCTGCAGGCTCTGGGCTTCATGGCATCTTGCATTCTTTTAATCCCATGTGCAAAGTTGCATATGAGGAAACTTCAATGGTACCTAAAAAACCTTTGGTCTCAGCACAGCCACAGTTTGGAAACAATAATACCAATAATTCCATGTTTGCAAAAGGAATTTCTATGGTGGGCCCAAGCATGTCAAACAAACACAGGTCTCCCATTCTGCAAGCCTCAAGCAAATCAAGTCATCACAACAGACGCCTCAGATTACGCCTGGGCGCACATGACAGACAGGTGCATTCAGGGCAAATGGTCCCAAAAGGAAAAGCACCTTCACATCAATCAAAAAGAAATGCTAGCAGTGATAAATGCAATTACAGCTTTCAAGGACTTCCTGCATCCAGGACAATTATTGATGAGAACAGACAACACCACAGTAATGTGGTACATAAACAAACAAGGAGGAACACATTCATACGCCCTGTGCAGACTAGCCATGACACTTTGGAACTTGGCTCTGGAATGGCAAATCGAACTTCAAGCACAGTACTTGCCAGGTTTGGAAAACATGCTGGCAGACAATCTAAGCAGAAATATGACAGATCCACACGAATGGAAGTTGCATCCTCAAGTGTTTACAAAGATAATCCAAGCGTGGGGGAGGCCAGACATAGATCTCTTCGCCTCCCACAGGAATCATCAGTTGGAAAAGTTTTGTTCAAGGACCTTTCATCCAAAGGCCTGGAGAGTGGATGCCCTTTCATTCAGTTGGACAGCATGGACAGTTTACGCTTTCCCACCTCTGCCTCTTCTGCCCAAGGTGCTCTTGAAAGCAAGAGCAGACAGACCAAGATGATACTGATTGCTCCAGACTGGCCAAGACAACACTGGTACCCACTCCTGAGGAGCCCAACACATACTCCTCCCTGGTCCCTACCTCTAATGCCTCTTCTGCTGACTCAGCACAGCTACAAAACTCTTCACAGTCAGCTGAAAACACTCAATCTCGCTGCATGGAAAATTCCTTAACACCACAACAGACTCTACTCCCCAAAGAGGTGCAGGATGTCATTTTGGAGGCCAGAAGGCCATCTACTAGAAAGGCTTACTCCGCAAAATGGAAACGGTTTTGCTCTTGGAATGAGAAAAAAGGCCAGGACCCTAGAAAACTGAATTTGCCTCAGGTATTACAGTATCTAGCTGAGCTGCTGAACAGTGGACTTTCATTTTCCTCCATAAAAATCCATGCCTCAGCCATTTCTGAAGAATTCAACACAGGTCCACCCTTATTCTCTCACCCACTCTTAAGACAGTTCCTCAGAGGAGCTAAGAATATAAGACCACCAAGGAAACAACTAATTCCAGCCTGGGATCTTAATTACATTCTAGAAAAATTAACATTGCCTCCCTTTGAACCAGCTGCCTCAACAGATTTGCAATATTTGTCCTGGAAAACAGCTTTCCTTCTGGCCATTACCTCAGTTCGTAGGGTTTCGGAACTACAAGCCTACAAGCCCTCATGGCTGTGCAGCCCTTTCTCATCTTCCATCAGGACAGGGTTTCCCTTCGAACCAACCCGTCATTTATGCCTACAGTGGTATCCAGGGTAGCTTTAAATCAAGCCATACACTTACCTACCTTTTACCCCAATCCTCAAAACAAAGGGGAAAGGCTGCTACACTCCTTAGACATCCATAGACAGCTACGTTATTATTTGGACAGAACAAAGCCTTTCAGGAAATCAGAACAACTTTTTGTGTCCTATGCTGTAGGAGGTCAAGGGAAGCCAGTTACCAAACAGACAATTTCAAAATGGATAGGCCACTGCATATGGTTTTGTTACTCCTATCATGGAAAATATGTCCCTACAGGCATCAGATCCCACTCCACCAGGGCCACAGCTACCTCTACAGCCTTCCTCAGAGGAGTTCCTACCAAAGATATTTTGGAGGCAGCCACTTGGAGTTCTGTGCATACCTTCACAAAACACTACCACCTGCCTTTATATTCCAAAACTAGAGCAGGCTTTGCCACTGCTGTGTTGCAGGGCATTCTGGCTCATCCCAGTTCCACCTAGTGCCTACCACCCTGTGCGTAGCTTTGGGATTCTACCCATCTGTGATTACTGCAGCTGTATGCACGATGAACATAGTACAGTTTTGTACCTACCATAAATGTAGATGTTCGAGTGCTAATACAGCTGCAGTACAGTTTTCCCTCCCTCCTTCCCCTCTTGGTAAAGGCCTAGGGCCTAACCCTCTTCATACAACCTGATTGGGTTATCCTTCTATGGTATATTTGCTTGCAACTACTGATTTTTGATTATATTGCATTTCATGTATATAATTATAATTTATGTATTGCCTTCCTTGTGGGGGCACCTGACATCTGGGGCAAGAAAGACTGAAGAAAATGGCGTCGGCTGTGTCTTATATACCCCTGCCTGACTGACGTCAGGAAAGAAAGCGACAACAACCGACGCCGGACCTAGACTTTGGAATTCGGCCGACCGAGGACCCGCCTGACGGCAGAAAACCCATCTGTGATTACTGCAGCTGTATTAGCACTCGAACATCTACATTTATGGTAGGTACAAAACTGTACTGTTCATACAGGTTTAAACAATGGGGTGCTTTTACCTCCAAAAGTGGAGAAGACAAATCACAGCCTTACAGGAAACAGTCCCAATGACTTCCCCCTGTCTGCGCCAAGCACTGATGCTCCATTACAGCACGATACTTTGTTTGGTGTTAAAGCAGAAGAGATGTTAAAGAAAACAGAGGACAAAGCTAAATTTATGCAAGCAGTCAAGAATTTCTTACAGGTACAGTCTCCAAGATTTAGCAGACACTGGCCTACAAAGAATTGGTCCTTTCCAGTGTCCGACAGACCACAAAGGGGCAGATACAGACGCCTAAGAGGCAGATCCCAGCCCCAGGTTCATACAGGTTTAAACAATGGGGTGCTTTTAACTCCAAAAGTGGAGAAGACAAATCACAGCCTTACAGGAAACAGTCCCAATGACTTCCCCCTGTCTGCGCCAAGCACTTATCTTCTGGCAGCACCTTTAGTGGGAAAGCTAGCACTTTTTTCTCAAAATTGGCACATAATAACCCAGGACAAGTGGGTCTTAGACATAGTGTCACAGGGCTACAAGTTTCACTTTCATACCCTGCCAAGGGCAAACGGTTGGCCAGACCTGCCAAAAAAAATGGGCAGAGGCACAAAAACAAGTCTCATTCCTCATGGACATGAGGGCCATTCAACAAGTACCAGAGCAAGAGCAGGAACAATGATTTTATTCAAGACTTTTCTTGGTACCCAGAAAGGACAAAGCCTGGAGACCAATACTGGACCTATCTATTCTAAACACATATCTGGATATACCAAAATTCAAAATGTTGACTTTACAACAGCTTCTGCCCATGCTGGGCAAGAAGGCTTGGCTTGTGACTTTAGACCTAAAAGAGGCATACCTGCATGTCCCAATCAGACAAACATGCAGAAGATACTTCAGATTCAAAGCTGGCTCAATGCACTACCAATTCTCTGCACTGCCTTTTGGCTTATCTACTGCACCCAGGGTCTTCACAAAGTGCCTGACACCAGTAATTGCATTCTGCAGACAAAGAGGAATACAAATATATCCTTAATTGGACAACTGCCTCATTCAAGCAGAGAACAAGGACATTTTACTACAGCATCTGGCGTTTGTAAAGAGATTACTACCATGCCTAGGGTACACAGTCAACGAACAGAAGTCAAAACTAGTACCCTCTCAAGAGATAATGTTCCTGGGTGCAAGCTTAAATACAACTGCCCAGATGGCTTATCTCATGCCAGACAAACAAAGGCAACTGACTACCTATTTCAAACTGTTGGCAACAAAAGCCCAGTTATCTGCAAGAAAAATACTGCAGGCTTTGGGCTTCATGGCATCCTGCTTCCTACTAATTCCATATGCAAGACTGCATATGAGGAAATTTCAGTGGTACCTAAAAAGTGTTTGGACTCAGTATTGCCACAGCCTGGAAACAATAATTACTCTCATTCCCTGCCTGCAACAGGAATTTCGATGGTGGGCGAATGCCTGTTACCAGAACAAGGGGCAGTCATTCACCTTACCCCCAGTCAGGCAGACATTAACAACGGATGCATCAGATTATGCCTGGGGGGCCCACATGTCAGGAAGATGTATTCAAGGCACATGGTCCGCCAACCAAATGCATCTACATATCAATCAAAAAGAGATGCTAGCTGTTCAGAATGCCCTGACAGCCTTCAAGGACCTACTTCATCCGGGACAACTACTGATAATGACAGACAATACCACGGTCATGTGGTATATAAACAAGCAGGGAGGCACTCATTCTTACCCCATCTGCAGACTAGCCATGACTTTGTGGGACACAGCATTGACTTACCAAGTACATCTGCAGGCACAATTCCTGCCAGGAAAGATAAATACTCTGGCAGACGAACTAAGCAGAAACCTCATGGATCCCCACGAGTGGAAATTGGATCCACAAGTCTTCAACATGATAACAAGGAAATGGGGATGCCCGGGCATAGACCGGTTTGCCTCTCCTCACAACTGCCAACTAAAGAGATTCTGCACAAGGACTTATCACAGACAAGCATTGAAAGTGGATGCCCTATCTTTCAGCTGGAAAAACTTAACAGTATATGTCTTTCCTCCACTGCCTCTCCTCCCCAAAGTACTCCTCAAGGTCAGACAAGAGAAGCCAGAAATGATAGTGATTGCCCCAGACTGGCCCCGCCAGTACTGGTATCCAATCCTAAGGAACTTGTCTCAATGCCCAGCCTGAACCTTACCTCAAATACCTCATTTACTGTCCCAACAAAACAATCAGATCCTGCACAGCCAACTCAAGACCTTAAATCTGGCAGCATGGCGGATAATGTAGTCATACAAAACACACCTCTCACTAAAGCGATGATGGATGTCATTTTGGAGGCCAGAAGGCCTAGTACTTGAAAATCTAATGCTAGAAAATGGAAGAGATTATGTGCCTAGAACCAGGCACAAGGAATTGGCACAGCAGTACCAAATATTCCTCAGATTTTGCAATACTTAACTGAGATGCTGGACAAAGGCCTATCTTTTTCATCAATTAAAATTCATGCCTCTGCCATTTCAGCTCATTACAATACAGTGCCACCAATCTTTTCTCATCCTTTAAGGCAGTACCTCAGAGGAGCCAAAAACTTAAGGCCTCCAAGGAGATCACCAGTACCTGCATGGGACCTCAATTATGTTTTGGAAAAACTCGCTCTGCTCCCTTTTGAGCCATCCGCTACAGCTGATAATCAAATTTTTATCTTGGAAAACAGCTCTGCTCCTAGCACTGACCTCTGCAAGATGAGTCTCGGAGCTACAGGCACTCATGGCTGTGGAACCTTTTATCATTTTTTATCCAGACAGAGTTTCTCTGAGGACCAAACCGACATTTATGTCTAAGGTAGTCTCCAGTGTGGCCCTTAACCAAACTATTCATCTGCCTACTTTTTATCCAAACCCACAGAATAAGGGGGGGAGAATTCTGCATTCTTTGGACATATACAGACAGCTACGCTTCTATTTGATCAGAACCAAAGCTTTCAGAAAGACTGAGCAACTACTAATGGCATATGCCGCAGGATCACTAGGAAAGGCCATCTCTAAGCAGACTATTTCAAAGTGGATAGACCACTGCATTTGTTTCTGCTATTCACAACATGGCAAGCCAGTGCCTTAGGGCATTAGGCCACATTCAACAAGAGCAGCAGCCACTTCAGCAGCCTTCCTCAGGGGACTACCAACCAAAACATTTTAGAGGCTGCTACCTGGAGTTCAGTGCACACCTTTACAAAGCACGATCATTTACCACTCTACTCTAAATCCAGGGCAGGCTTTGCCACTGCAGTTTTTCAGGGCCTCATAGCCACTCCCAATGCTATTTAGCTCCAGCATCCCAACTATAGCTTTGGGATTCAACCCAAGTGTAATGACTGCAACAGTGAAACACGAAGAACATAGTACAGTTGTGTACACTTACCATAAATGTAGATGTTTGAGTGTATTCACTGTTGCAGTCCAGGTTACCCACCCTACACCCCCCTTATCTTTGCTGGAACTTATCTGCACTTCTCTAATCTATACAACCTCTGTGGTGTATTTGTTTGTAGATGAAGGTATAACATATATATTTTGGTGCATGCATGTTTTATTGGCATATTTTTAGCCTACCCTTTTGGGGGCACCTGACATTTGGGGCAAGAAAAACTGAAGAAAAATGGCGTCAGCTGCATCTTTTATACCCCTGGCACTCTGACGTCAGGGAAGAGGCGACAGCAGCCGACGCCGGACCTAGACTTTGGAACTCAGGCCGACTGAGGGTAGCCTGCCAGCAGGATAACCCAAGTGTAATGATTGCAACAGTGAATACACTCGAACATCTACATTTATGGTAAGCGTACACAACTCTACTTTCCTTCTAGTACAACACTAACATTTTCACGGACAACACTTCTGTAATTGATTTAGACCCTTCAGCATTTTTGCCATTAGATAATTTTTATGTGTGTTGAACATTGCCCTTCATTGCTTTACCCAAACAATCCTTTTGTCTTGTTTTGTCGTCTCTACTACTATCAGTATAAGGATAGAACTTTTGAGAAGCTAATAGTGTCAGTTGCACATGCAACAAACAATATAGCATTTCATTTTCACCATAATACTGACCGTACAGCTCTGAGCGATCGGGAAAACTTGCATCCTCTAAGTGCTGTGCATGTACTCAGCTACTTATCTGCTACTTTAAAGACTAGTAGCGGTTTCCTAGTTACCTTTTTGCAGCCTCTGTTGGACTTTATGCAAAAAAAAAAAAAAAAAGATGCTGAAGAGGAATGAAATCCTGATCAAACCATTTCTACCAACTGTATGACAAACTCTTTATAGTGCCAGTTTTAACACTTTGAAATACATTACATCCCATTTCTTGATCATTGTGTCTTTTGAGGTTTTGCTAGCACTATAAGCCATAGATTCCATTATTTAGGAACTTTCAGATAAAAATGAGAGCAAACTCCCCCCCCCCCCCCCCCCCCAAGGAACAATCACAATACCAGTGGATTACCAGGCACCCAGTATTACTGCTGCACAGGTTAAAACAGCACTGCCCAAGGCCAAGAATACAGCTTCTATGGGACCTGACAGTATCCCTGGTTGTGTTCTATATGAACTACATAGTGAACTGGCATCTCAGCTGTGTGCCCTGTTCAATCACAGCCTCACCTCAGGCTTTGTCCCTACCGAGTGGCACGCTGCTACAGTCATCCTTCTCCACAAAGGAGGAGCGACGACAGACGCTGGGAACTATCATCACCCCATTAGCCCGTATAGTCTGATATGCAGAGCTATGGAATGCATCATCATGGACCTAATAAACAAGGATATAGGGAATCTCCAAACTCTGGATCCCACACAGTTTGGTTTTGTGAAGGGTAGATCATGCCTGCTCAACTTGGTCAACTTCTTTGATTCAGTCACCAGAGCTGTGGATGAAGGTAAGGTGGTTCATACAGTCTACCTTGATCTAGCCAAGGCTTTTGATACCATTCCCCACTCAGGAATTATAGAAAAACTCAGTAAGCTTGACATCAACCCCTATATCACTAGGTGGGTTGCAAACTGACTCCCAGATAGAACTCGTAGTATGAAAGTAGCAGATTCCAAGTCGGATTGCTGACTAATCATGAGTAGAGTCCCACAGGGTTCGGTCCTGGGTCCTCTCATGTTTGGTATCTACTTCTCTGAAGTCTAAGCCAACACAAAGGGACTCTGGCTGACAAAGTTCGCAGAAGATTGCAAGTTGGGAGCTATTAAGTGATGTTGACATCTTACAGAATGGCTTCACTGAGACCCAACGACTGGTGTCAGAACCATGGCCTTAAGCTCAATGCCAAAAAATGTGTTGTCATCCCCTTTGGGAAAAACCCGGTTCCCATGAATTACCACATTGATGGCAGTCCACTGAACACAGAAAGACGTTATAAGAGATCTGGCAACACAGTTTGACAGCAACCTCTCTTGATCATCACATTGCCACTGTGGTCAAAGTCCTTCTGTGTGGCACATCTCATTACTAACGGTTTTGCATCCAGGAAGAAAGAGGCCATTGTCTCCCTTTACTCTTCCCTCATTAGGCCAGTCATAGAGTACAATGCCCCATTTGGCATGTGCCTCACTAGACACCTGCAACAACTGGAGAGGCTGCAAAAGTACCTCACAAAGAGGATCCTAGGCCTTAAACACTTGTCCTATATGGATAGACTCAAAAAAACTCCCAACTATTCTCTGTCTCATATCGCCTACTTAGAGGCGATCTCTGCGTGACTTACAAATCCATGTCTGACCCAGCTCTGTTAGAAATGCTACATCTAAAGAAGTCCCATTCCCTCCGCACCACATGCTCCAGAGACCTCAACCTCATTACCACAATTAACAGAACATGCTGGAGGGACAGGTTCATAACTCAGAGACTGCCCTTGCTATGAAACAGACTTCCCATACATGTCCAGCACTGCACCTCGCTGACCCTCTTCAAGACAAATCTTGATGAGTGGATGGTGATAACTCTAGTGGCTCTACTCAACAGAGGCACTGGGAACTAAGGTCGGGTTGCACTATGCCAGGGTAATCCTATGGCTAGGCTTGTAAAGGCCCCAGGGCCATTAGCCTAGTACGCACCTATGAACTTCTTGCCAGGGTGAGTTTACTTAAATGTGGCTAATACAACAATGGATGTGACATTTTTAGACTTTTATTCTGCTTTCTGTTTTAGTTTGCAGTCACCTTTAAGAGTCCATAAGAGCATTGTGTTATGGTTATTCCTTAGAGTAAAATCTCTTTCACCCTTTAAGGAGACATGTTGTTTGAGTGCCAAGTGCGTATGCACATATTAGTATAGACTGCTTATGCGACAAAGCCGTCCACTAACTGTGTCCCTCCCCCTCAGGGTGGAAAGTACTTTTAAGTACACTGACTTGTGGTTGTGTCTACATGAAATGATTGAATGAATGATTAACTTTGAATGATTAAGCAGCGTAGTAGCAGGTAATAAAGCAGACTCCTCTTTTTTGGGCGGTAATGCCATTCCATGGAATGAGTGATAATACATGAGTACTGTAAGTTGAACAGTATTGCCTGAATTTACATAAATTGTATGGAGCTTTTTAGTACATTGTTGAAGGTCTGGAGGAGAATAAAACTGTGAGGAAGGACTCCATGTTTGTTTTAGAATCCAGGTGTCATGATAATGATTGTTGTTTGCAGTGTCGAGGCTTTTGCTTTACAGGTTAACACATTAAACACAACAACTGTAAGATGTGGCATCAAATGAATGTTCTTTGAGTATATTTCTTGATTATTGAGAGTAAGTGTATGCTAAATCAGTCTTGTGCTTTGTATGTTGCTTGACATTTTGGAGGTGGGATTGTTTTGGACCACAGGTGGCCAAATGTGAAGCATGCTTTTGATGTTCATGCAGTGTGTGTGTGTGTGTGTGTGTGTGTGTGTGTGTGTGTGTGTGTGTGTGTGTGTGTGTGTGTCTATACATACATATATATATATATATATATATATATATATATATATATATATATATATATATATATATATATATATATATATATATATATATATATGTATATATATAGATATAATAGCTATATGGATGTAACAAAAACTTGTTCCACGAACAATAACGGTCTTCCTCCCACACAATTCCAAAAGGATAGAGTCCACCAGCGAAGTTATATAATCGATTTATTTTCACACCAAACAAATAAAACAAAAAATCTTAGCGCTTTCGTCTCCCTTCGGAGACTTCTTCAGAGATGAGATGTATATGTATATTCATTTAGGAGGTGAAACATGGTCCTCCGACTCCATATGGTCACAAGGATTCACAAGTTGGAAAGGGTTTATTACTTCCTGGTCAGTCAGCATAATGGGTTTGTTTGTTTCTGATTATGATGTCTACCTGCAATTGGGATTTGATTGCACTCCCTGTTGTCCGGGGACTTGCATGTGTGGGTGGGCTTAGCAACTGATTACCAGGTCTATCATTGTGGGGCTGGGTGTAGAACTTTCCAGTAGCAACATCAGTTTTACAGAGAACATTGCTGCTGGTCTTCTTTTCATGCAGACTGTTACTCCCAACTTTAGCTTTTCTCTCCTTTGCCTTAAACTATCTTACTCTCATGGTACTCATAGGTCAGAGGCACTTAATCTATTTCATGGTATTCCCTCACCAGAGTCAAAGGTCACTGTTTGTCAGCTTAAAAGTTTCGCTCTGTACAAGTGCTGTCAGGATGTTTTTCTGCATTGCTGTTTACAATTTGAAAAACCATGCTTCCTGAAACCTTTTTATGGATATGTATCCAGTTTATTCTTCTGTCTTGTTTGATTTTCACATTCTCTCTCTCTCTCTCAGTATTAGTGTGTGCGTGTGTGCGCGGGTGTGTGCGTAAATAACTTGATTCTGTTATTTTTGATTATGAATCTTTTTGTACAGCCTCAATGAAGTGTAGATTAGCTTTGTCCAACATATTTTAATATATTTTCAATGACTATCGATATGTAGTGTAAATTATTTTGGAATGGTCTTTCTTTTCCCTTAGCATGAGTCATAACTGAAAGTGTTCTTGGACCAGCCAACTTACCCATTTAACAAATTACCATAAGCATGGATTGTTTTTTTTTTTGTTTTTTTTTACTTATTAAAGAGTAACAGCTTCTTTTGTGTTTCTTCTTTTCTTAGGAGCATAAGGTGCTACTCACAGGAACTCCTTTGCAGAATTCAGTAGAGGAGCTCTTTAGTTTATTAAACTTTCTGGAGCCCAACCAGTTTCCTTCAGAGACTGCTTTCTTAGAAGAATTTGGGGACCTTAAGACAGATGAGCAGGTAATAAAGCAGATCATTTTGCTATTTTTTTAAACATGTATTGTCCTTGTAGATAAATCAGAATTTTTATTTTGCGCAGGTTATGAACTTTGATTCATTAACTGATTATCCATTGAACAGAGATGCATTTAATTTTCAACACTTCAGCAGGTTCACTGTGATCCTAAATCATTCTTCAAAGTACTTCTGAAGTGACTTCAGCCAATGGAGTTGTCATTCCCTAGTGCTCAGTGTCTGTTGTAAATGAGAACGTGTGTGTGTGTGTGTGTGTGTGTGTGTGTGTGTGTGTGTGTGTGTGTGTGTGTGTGTGTGTGTGTGTGTGTGTTTGGGAATGCTACCCCTTAATGCTCATGGTGGCTTTCCCTGCCCATAGTTTTAAGAACTGTCCTCTCCTCCGCAGTACCATCCCCCCACACCATTCACATTGTCCAGATCTCCTAGTGGTTGTCTCAGCAGGTAACAGACCTGGTTAGGTGCTCATTTGGTAACCATGTATGGAAGCAAGATTGTCAGTGGCTTTGCCTTATATCTTCTTCAGTCATACTCTCTCCTAGCTGCCTCTGCTTTACCAGCATTATTTGATGCCTCCACCACCTGTTAAATCCTTCCCTTAAGAAAAAGCATGCACACATACATGAATAGTGACAGGCTGCCAGTCTTGACATCAGACCAACCAGTAGTAGGTGTTAATATATTAGCAGTCCATGCCAGAGTCTTGCATGTGTATCTCTTCTTTGAGGTACATTGCTTGTCAGAGGCAGTTTTCCTTTCCTTGGCCACATCCACCTCCAGAGTGAGGTAGCACACTGAGTGTATGTGATCATTTCATTATCTGAACTATGGACGCTGTAGCAAGGGAGCTGCTGCTTTGTCCCTCTTCCTGAAAATGAACTCCAGGTGTATGTTGCTGACACTGTATCCTGCCTTTCGGGCATGTCATTGGCAAATGTAGAGCCCAATACTAGTGCCCAGAGGTTTCATTCGTAGGCCTGCTCCTAGAATTTATAGATTCACTCTTGCTGGTCAGAGTCCAGGATTTCCCCTCCAGTGAGGGCATCTGCTGGACTTGCACCATACTCCATCATACCTCCTTTTGAGTCAATCTTTGAAACTGTTTCTTAATTGATTGGAAGCTGACTGTGTATATGTGAGAGTACTTTGCAGTAGGTGAGTAGAGAATTTTGTTATCAAGGGTTTTCTGATACCAGGCTTGGATTGTCATCCATACAGTGACAGGCATCCTGGAGACTAGATCCACTTCTACAGGCCTCAGCTATTCCATTTCCCCAAGTGCATGTTCCATGTTTACTCAGTCTTTTGTGCCTCATTTCTGGGTCTCTTCCCATCTTGTACTCCCTAGTAATAGTTGAGTGTGAGTACCTTTTGCCATTCATAGTCATTTTTATCTACAGAGACTATGGAGTCAATGGTAATGGAACATCTTCCCCTGCTAACCTAATTCCACAGGCCCCCTTGTTTAGGGACAAAGTCAGGATGATAGAAACCTTTGGACCAGTCAGCACATCCTTGCCCTACTACTAAGTGGAGGCTAAATTCTTAACAAGAAGATGCAAAAAATCGTAATCATCTTTCCATCTGGACTGCTTCTGATGAATTCTGTTTATGCAGCCTAAAATTAAATGGGACTGTAGTCAGTCAGCTCCCAGAAAAGGTGAATTCTGTTGTCCATACTGTTTGTGAAGAATGCTAAAGCAGACTGATTTTCTTTTTCCCTAACCAATACAAACATGAAAGGTCCCTGTTGGCTGTGTGATAAGAGGGCTAAAACTGTGACTATAATCCTGATGACCCAGGTTTATTATCAGTATGGGTAGTTGAGGAGCCAGCCAGGGAGTGGAGATGGCATGAGAAGCCAGTGTTGCCTTCCCCATCAGGGAGTGGAGGAAGTTAAATTGGTTTACTGCAACTCTGACTCGTACACTGAAGTGAGAGTACAGCAGGCAGCGCATGAGCTGTGGCCTAAAAGTTGGTTGTGGCCAGCTGTGCTCAGCAGTAACCTTTTGGGGGACATGTACAGGGGTGTGCCACATCCCTTATGGAGGGGAAGCAATGTCCGAACATTGTGCAGGTGGGTGTACATGTAATGTATCTAATTGGGTAGGGTGTTATTTTTATGCTGGGAAAACCCTGATAAGCTGGCTTTGGCTGGTAGTCTGCTGAGACTGGTTCTGTCCTCAAGGGGAATGAGATGGATTGATCATTTGTGGGAAGACTGACAGTTGATATACAGTGGAAAATAAAACCATTAAAAAAGTTGCAAGGCCCACAGCATCTGATGTAATTTGCCCCTAATAACCGATGCCATTCCATGACCAAGTATAAAAAGAAGAGGTATGGTGTAGCTTTTCTTTGGCTTTTGGGCTGCTCAGATCATATTACATGGCCCAGATTTTACTTCAAGGAACACTCTGCAGTAGGTTGAAATATTTGCCTACTTCCTTCTGTCTCTCCTAACCCAGCTTTTAAAAAGCTTGAGGCCTTCTGTCTCTCCTAACCCAGCTTTTAAAAAGTTTGAGGCCTCACACACTAAGGATTTGTACCCCTTTTATCTATTGCATAATGTCCCCCGAACCAACTCCAAGGGATACATATTTCTGCATGACATGCAGTTCTTTTCAGCTGTCACACTGGTTGTTTGCTTTCTAACAGCTGTTATTACAGAGTTTTTGCCTTTATTACCTGAAAAATGCAGCCTCTTCTTTTGCTCACATCTTGTGTCACTAGATCAAGTCATTACTAATACAAGTGCTACCTTTTTATGTTGGTGCCATATCACAGGGTCAGTTGCTTTCAGCATTACACCGCCCCAGCATTGATGGAGGAGAGCACTGACTTTAAGTAGATGTTCATCGTGTTTCATTGTTGCAGTCATCACTGTAGGGTTCTTCCTGCCGGCAGGCAGCCCTCGGTCGGCCAGAATCCCAATGTCTGGGTCCGGCATCGGCTGTGTACTCACCCTCCCTGATGTCAGTGAGCCAGGGGTACAAAGCTTCCAGCTGACGCCATGTTCTCCAGTCTTTCTTGGCGCGCGGTGGAAGCAGTTCTCTAGTGCCGGTCGGTTGACTCCTGTTATTTTTGGTGCTTCATACCGAAGACATTCTTCTTTTCAAAGCTAAGTACCCCATTGGGGAAACTTTTTTCTTGCTCCAGACCGATGTCAGAAAAAGTTAATAATTGTATTTCATGTGGGAAGCAAATACCTCATAAGGATTTTCACTCTTACTTTATTCCTTGTCTAGGCCCTGACCACGACGTAGCTAGTTGTCGGTTTTGTGCTAGATTTAATCAACGTACTATTAAACGGAGATACGATTTTGCCTTTCATTACTTTGGGAGGCGATTTAATTATAACATGTCGTCAGACACTCTTCCGACTACCGGAGTTCATAAAAGGCGCAAGGATAAAGATAGGCCTCCGAGGTCCAAATCAGACGACAGTTTACAATCAGAGCCAGCTGCAGGTTCAGCCGTCATGAGTGAGGCGCTTTCGCAGCCCCTGTCGTCGGCCATTACAGAACCGCTTGCCAAAACGGACTCCCATGAGGAGCCAACTAGGCCATCAAATACTCCAGGTGCAGGACCTTCGGATAATGCTCCCTCGGATGGGTCCGGAGCCACTGTGCAGGTACCGACTTCCGAGGGGGTTTTCAGGCCTACGCAGCTTCAGGTAAAGGCAAAGACAAAGGCAAAAACTCCTTCTAAAACAGAGACTCAAGCCCAGGCCTCCTCTGATCCGGGACCTAAAACTCAAAAACAAATGCTTAAAATGGCGTTGGACTTGCTAACTATGATTAGGGGTTCTCATCCCCCTCCAGACAAAAGGCCAAGACAAGAATTGGATTATGAATCCTCTGATCAGGCATCTATCTCTTCAGTGTCTTCCTCTGAACAGGATTATACTTTCCCTCCTTATGAGGATTCTGATGCTGAGGAATCCATTCCTTCAGTTTCTCCTCCTGAGGATTATTCTTTTGGGGAAACTTTACATGACATGAGGGAGCATTTTCACTGGGAAGGACAGGAGTACTCTGAATCTAAGAGAAGGCTTAGGGATTTCCTTCTTCTTCCCCAACACAGACCCCTGGCTATTCCTCCTATTTTGGATATTGTGGATGATGTCTTTTCTGAGTCTAATTTAACTCCTGACTCCTTTCCTCTGGCCCCTGCTAAGCCTGATAGATATTACAGAGTCCCTGACTCCCACCAGTTTCTCTATAAAAATCCTACTGCTGATCCAGAAACCATTTCTCAGGGTCCTAAGGGTGTTAAGGCCGCCACTGCTAAGAACCCTATTCCATCAGATAAGGATTCTAGAGCTTTGGAGAGATGGGGCAAAAAAGTGTACACTTCTGCTACTTTATCTATTAGGGCTTTAAATTGTCAATTTCATATGTTGAAATATCAGCAATACCTTTTGTCTGTTATGAAACAAAAACTGGGTACCATTTCTGCATGTGCAGACAATAAGGAATTACATGATTTGATGCATGCTACTGAGCAGGTGGGGAAACATAACACTGTGGTTTTGATGCTTTGGGGACCTCTTGCAGGGCGGCTGCCACTGGCACTGTCATTAGAAGGCATGCTTGGTTAAAGGAACAAAATTTGCCTGATCAAGTGAAAGCAAAGTTACTGGATGCTCCTGTTCAACATAATGTTTTGTTTGGGTCTAAGGCTGAAGAGGTTATAAAGAAAATGGAGGATAAGGCAAAATCCATGCAAACTGTTAAGGATTTCTTACAAGTTCAGCCTCTTAGATTTAGCAGAAATTGGCCAGCTAAAAATTGGTCCTTTCCCAGCTCGGACAGGCCTCAGAGGGGTAGATATAGGTGCCCCAGAGGGAGGGCCCAAGCACAGACCTCTTATAGACCTAGACAGTGGAGTGCTTCCACCCCCAGGGGTGGAGAAGATAGGTCTCAACCTTATAGGAAACAGGCTCAATGACTCCCCCTGCATGGCTCCAGGAACCTCTCTCCTGGAAGCTCCTCTGGGAGGAAAACTTTCTCTTTTTCACCGAAATTGGACTTGCATAACCCAAGACAAGTGGGTTCTGGATGTAGTTTTAAGAGGTTACAAATTCCACTTTCACACCTTACCAAAACCAAACGGATGGCCAGACCTACCAAAAACTCAATGGGCAGAGGCATTAAAACAGGTGAGGTCCCTCATGGCTATGAGGGCCATAGAACTGGTTCCAAATTCAGAGACGGGACAAGGCTTTTATTCAAGACTCTTTCTAGTTTCCAGAAAGCAAAATACTTGGAGACCCATCCTGTATCTGTCAGTCTTAAATACTTTCCTAGAGATACCAAAGTTCAAGATGCTTACTCTGCAGCAGCTCCTGCCAATGTTGAGCAAAAATGCATGGATGGTGACATTGGATTTAAAGGAGGCTTACCTGCACATTCCTATCAGACAGGAGTGCAGAAGATACCTCAGGTTCAAGGCAGGCTCGAAACATTACCAATTCTCTGCACTGCCCTTTGGCTTGTCTACTGCGCCCAGGATCTTTACCAAGTGCCTGGCACCAGTAGTAGCTTACTACAGACTCAAGGGAATTCAAATTTACCCTTATCTGGACGACTGCCTTATTCAAGCAGACAGCAAGGACATTTTACTCCAGCACCTGGAATTTGTTCAGAATCTACTCAAGTACCTGGGATTCACTGTGAACGTAGAAAAGTCAAATTTGACACCCACTCAACAGATAATTTTCCTGGGTGCTCTCTTAAACACAACAACCCAGATGGCATTCCTGACATCAGAAAAACAACTACAGCTGGCTTCAACTTTCAAAAGCCTGGCGTTAATGTCTCAGCTAACTGCAAGGAAATTCCTGCAGGCTTTGGGTTACATGGCTTCCTGCATACTACTCATACCACATGCAAGACTGCATATGAGGAAGATACAATGGTACCTAAAAAGCGTATGGTCCCAGCATTGTCACAGTCTAGAAACAGAGATTGCTGTCTTGCCTTGGCTGCAAAAGGAATTCCATTGGTGGGCCATGGCATGTCTTCACAACAAAGGGAAAGCCTTCAGTCTACCTCCAGCCTACCAAGTGATAACCACGGACACCTCGGATTATGCATGGGGAGCCCACTTGCAGGGGAAAGGCCTGCAAGGTTTTTGGACAGAGGATCAGAAGCATCTACATATCAATTTAAAAGAGATGTTAGTTGCGCAGAATGCCCTCTTGGCTTTCAGGGATCTTTTACAGCCAGGGCAGCTACTGATACGGACAGACAACACCACAGTTATGTGGTACATAACCAAGCAAGGGGATTCACACTCCTACCCCCTTTGCAGACTAGCCATGATTCTATGGAACACAGCACTAGCTAGCAAAGTGGACCTACAAGCTCAATTCCTGCCAGGGAAACAAAACACTCTGGCAGACAGCCTGAGCAGGAACCTGTCAGACCCACACGAGTGGATGCTAGACACCCAAATATTCAAGATGATTACAGAAGCCTGGGAATGCCCGGACATAGATCTATTTGCATCTCCCCACAACTACCAGTTACAGACTTTTTGCACAAGGACATATCACAAGCTAGCATGGAAAGTGGATGCTCTCTCATTCATTTGGAGGAACCTCTCTGTGTATGCCTTTCCACCACTACCTCTTCTACCAAGGGTGTTATTAAAAATAAAACAGGACAAACCAAAGTTGATCTTACTGGCCCCGAATTGGCCTCGACAATTTTGGTACTCAGCACTGATAAATCTATCCCAGGAACCTCCTTGGATTTTACCTCAGATTCCAAATCTTTTGTCTCAACATCAGGACCAGGTCCTGCACTCTCATATCAAAACTCACGGCCTGGCAGCCTGGCGTATTCAGGGTCTATGATTAATCCTACCCTCTCCAAACAGGTCATGGATGTTCTCTTAGAAGCCAAAGGCCTAGCACTAGGAAATGTTATGAAGGTAAATGGAAGAGATTTTGCACCTGGATGCATGCTCAGAAATCAGATCCTCACATTCCAAATATTCTATTGATTTTACATTACCTAACAGATATGTTGCATAAGGGTTTATCTTTTTCCTCCATAAAAATACATGCCTCAGCTATCTCTGCACATTATAATACAGATCCTCCAATTTTTTCACATCCACTTCTGAAACAATATCTCAGAGGAGCAAAGAATTTAAGGCCCCCCTAGGACACCATCCATTCCTGCCTGGGACCTCAATTATGTCCTGGAAAAACTTACTCTGCCTCCTTTTGAGCCTGCTGCCACATCTGATATAAAGTATTTATCATGGAAGACTGTTATCCTACTGGCTTTAACTTCAGCCAGGAGAGTCTCGGAGTTACAAGCGCTCATGGCTGTGGAACCTTACATTATTTTTCATCAAGACAGGGTTTCTTTGAGGACTAACCCTACTTTCATGCCTAAAGTGGTTTCTAAAGTGGCTTTAAACCAAGCTATTCACCTGCCAACTTTTTTCCCTAATCCACAAAATAAGTGGGAGAGGATCTTGCATTTTTTGGACATGCACAGGCAGCTTCGCTTTTACCTGGACAGAATCAAGGATATCAGGAAAACAGAACAACTGTTTGTTTCTTATGCAGCAAATTCCCAAGGCAAAGCTATTTCAAAATAGACCATTTCTAAATGGATTGCTCATGGAATCAGATTTTGTTACTCTCATCATGGAAAGCAAATTCCAGGAAAAATTAGGACTCACTCTATCACAGCTGCTGCTACTTCAGCTGCCTTTCTCAGGGGAGTACCTACCAAAGATATTTTGGAAGCTGCAACTTGGAGTTCAGTGCATACTTTCTCTAAGCTCTATAATCTCCCTCTTTATTCTAAGTCTAGGGCAGGCTTTGCTTCTGCAGTCTTGCAAGGCCTTCTAGCCACCCCTTCTACTCAATAACCACCACCCTTTATCTCAGCTTTGGGATTCAACCCTACAGTGATGACTGCAACAGTGAAACACGACGATGAACATAGTACAGTTGTGTACACTTACCATAAATGTAGATGTTCAAGTGTCTTCACTGTTGCAGTCTGGGTTACCCACCCTCCTGTCCCCTCTTATACTTTTATTGGTGTGGTTCCCTGCTTCACCCTTTTTCTGAGGTATATTTGCTACAGGGTATGGGGTTTGTTGTATGTTACATTTTTGTTTTACTTTTAGCCTTTACTTTTGGGCACCTGACATCTGGGGCAAGAAAAACTGGAGAACATGGTGTCGGCTGGAAGCTTTGTACCCCTGTCGCACTGACGTCAGGGAGGGTGAGTACACAGCCGACGCCAGACCCAGACTTTGGGATTCTGGCCGACCGAGGGCTGCCTGCCGGCAGGAAGAACCCTACAGTGATGACTGCAACAGTGAAGACACTCTAACATCTACATTTATGGTAAGTGTACATAACTGTACTTTCCCGGTGCTTAAGAAGAATGAAGAGGGTCCAGCAGAAGAACTAGCAGAGATGACTTATTCAGAGATTGTGAGCAGTGCTATAAAAAATAGAAGGCAAGATACATGGAGCCCCCAGGTCTGAGCTTTAGTCCTAGCTTCTTATCAAAGTAAACAAAGCACATAGAAACCGCCTTTCCTTCACCACTAGAATTGTCTTCCCTAAGAAGCAGATTGATTTCCCACTCCTTGTCTTCTGATTCACATGGGTTTAAGTGGAATAACAGGCAAAGAAAGAGGACCACCATACAAGGCACCTTAGATAATATGAAATACTTTATTAAAAGTATTAGGTTCTTAGAACACAGACCGGTTTCGGCACATACAAAATTTAGGGCCTTCTTTAGTGTGTCAGGTTGCGGGAGTCAGCGGAAATGTTTTGGGCCCTCCACCTTTCATATCCCTGCTCTGGGTGTTGATTGCCTATTCAGAATGTCTTAGAAAATAGCTGAGCAGATGTGTAAGAACACAGTTAAACTGTCAAGTTCTGTGTTGGTTCTAGGCCCATGTGGTGGACTCTGTGCTTGTTGCTCACTACCTAGTGCATGCCACCTCATCCCAGCTTTGAGCAACATGTAATTTGGTGTCAGCTCCGGTGTTTTGCTTCTACTACTCCTCTGTACTTAAGGTAGGAGAGGTGCAAGACTTTATCTGTGGGTACTAGCTACAGGTGACTTGAGTCCTCACCTGTTGCAGTGTGCGGGACAGAGGTTCCTATGCTGGAGACTGACAGTATTGTTAGCCTTGCTTTTCTTTTGGCGCTTTCCTTTGAAAAAATTCTGCAGTTTTCTTTGTCCTCTGTGGAGTAACTGTGTTTTGTTCCTCTTCTCAGAAGTGTCTCACCTTTTAATATTGTATAGTCAGAAGACCTCTTCACGTCATTCTTACATTGGTCCCTCATGGTGGCCACTGAGCCTTGCCTTCCTGGCTGTGCATGAAACCAATTTATTCCCCTAGACAAGGGCACTTATGCCCATTTGTCCCCTGATGTAAAATCAGGTGAAGTTAGAGCTATGGTATCTCATTCTTTTTATTTTTTTAGTTGATTATCTTACGTTTCATAAACTCCAGCATTTGGCCATTCTTTTCCTTAACTCTTTCATGCCATGAATGCTAGTCATGTTGTGTCCCACTTCATGCCTGCAGTGCTAGTTGTTTGCCTGATTCAGTCCTTTGGAGCTTAAAAGGCTTGACCATGCATGGCACTGTTGTTTCAATTCAACTTAATTGTGATACTGAATTGCTGGCATTGTATCCCATTTTTAAAGAGTTTGAAGAAGTAAGGCAAAAAAGTTGCATTGTTATCCAGTTTAAATGATTTTTGTCATATTTAAATTTACTTTGACTCTGAGTTCCAGGCATTTGATGTCCAACTGGCCAGAGGCAGGAATGTAATACCCCTTTAATTGTTGAAGGTGTGAATGAGCTAGAAAAATAAACTAAGGCAGTGGACAGGTTTGAAAAAATAGACCATAGCTGTTGACTGAAGGTCTCGTTTTCAGACTAAAGCAGGCAGTGGAAAAGCTGTCCACACTTCCTAGAACACAGGAGTGGAAAGCTATAGAAAAAACCCTCAGTGTTTTATCAAAGGTGCAGTTTCACTTAATCCACTATATCTTTACAAAGCAGATATGATGGCTAAGACTGCTACCATCAGTGCTTGCCTTTCTTAGGACAGCATGGATCAGGCTTTCCTGTCTCCGTGACATAGTGCTTCATGTTTTCCTGAATGCTTCCTTTAATGGCAAAGTATTTTTTATAATAGATCTCCAGAAGAAGAGCAAGATAGTCCGCTATTGGTAATTTTCTAGGAAGAATACAGCCAAACATCAGAAATGATCTGCCACTTTTCATACATGTCTGTCAGTTTATATACATTTTGCAGGGCAGGAAGGAGGGATTCACATGGGGGAGTGGGTTTTGCAGTACTTCAGGTTGCAAATGATTAAACTTCAGTAGCAGAAGTGGCTTCTATCAAAAAAAAAAAAAAAAAAGGTATAGACAACAAAGCCAGCAGACGTGCATTTTCTGAAGCAGTTGACGACATACAACTTTTTAAGATCAAGTGACTTTAACAACAAATTAGCCCAACAATGTGGTGTGAACGTCTGGATGTTCATCTTGTTACACTGCTGCAGTCATCACACTTGGGTTATCTGCCGTCAGGCGGTCCCGCAGTCGGCCCGAGTTCCAAAGTCTTGGTCTGTCGTCGGTTGCTGTCGCTTCTTCCCTGATGTCAATGCGACAGGGGGTATAAAAGAGGCAGCCGACACCATTTTCTCCAGTCTTTCTTGCCATGCGGTGCCCAAAGCAGAAGCAGTTCGCAAGTGCCAGTCTGCCAACTCCTGAGATTTTCAAATTGAATTTCAGACCGAAGTCTTCAACAAAGCTAAGTACCCCGTTGGGGAACCTTTTCTTGCCTCAGTCCGATGTCAGAAAAAGTTAATAATTGCATTTCTTGTGGGAAGCAAATACCTCATAAGGATTTTCATTCTTATTGTATCCCTTGCCTAGACCCAGACCACGACATCACAGGTTGTTGGTTTTGTGCTAGGTTTAACAAACGAACTATTAAACGTCAGTTTGATTTCGCCCGGCATTATTTTG
The DNA here is from genome assembly GCF_019279795.1 of Protopterus annectens. Taxonomy (NCBI): domain Eukaryota; kingdom Metazoa; phylum Chordata; order Ceratodontiformes; family Protopteridae; genus Protopterus; species Protopterus annectens. The sequence goes on along the minus strand of NC_056746.1, from coordinate 1,160,863,255 downwards.
GTAGAAAATTGAATTAAACCATGCCGTCGGAGCAACCGACGACCGGGATGCATAAAAAGTACAAAGATAAGGACAGGCAGCCGAGACCCAAACCAGACACCGAGGCCTCTGCTAGGCCAGTCGCCGGTTCTCTGGTTTACAGTGAGGCGCCTACGCAGCCCCTGATGACCGCTGATTTAGAACCCCAGCCTGCATCTGACTCCCAAGCGGAGATTGCGGGGCCTCCAGAACCTTTATCTTTAGGCCCTTCCGACTCCATGGCTGATGGGGATCCCGGTGCAGTTGAAAGGCGGTCAGTTGCTGAAGGTGTCTTCAGACCGACTACACTTATTATTAAATCCTTTGCAAAACTGAAAACTCCATTAAAAGTAAGGAAGCCTGTACAGCAGTCTCCAGTGCAAGGCCCCATGCCTAAGAAACAGATGCTTAAGATGGCCGAAGACTTGATTACCCTAATCAGGGGATGTTCATCGTGCTATACTGCTGCAGTCATCACACTTGGGTTATCCTGTCGTCAGGCGGTCCCGCAGTCGGCCGAATCCCAAAGTCCTGGTCCGGCGTCGGTTGTCGTCGCCTCTTCCCTGACATCAGTGCGACAGGGGTATAAAAGAGACAGCCAACGCCATTTTCTTCAGTCTTTCTTGCCGTGCGGTGCCTGAAGCAGAAGCAGTTCACAAGTGCCGGTCGGCCAGCTCCTGAAATTTTCGAATCGAGTTTCAGCCCGAAGTCTTCTCTAAAGCTAAGTACCCCGTTGGGGAAACTTTTCTTGCCCCAGACTGATGTCAGACAAAGTTAATAATTGTATTTCTTGTGGGAAGCAAATACCTCATAAGGATTTTCATTCTTATTGTATTCCTTGCCTAGGCCCAGACCACGACGTCTCTGGTTGTCGGTTTTGTGCTATGTTCAACAAATGTACAATTAAGCTTCGGGCAGAATTCGCCCAGCATTATTTTGGCAGAAAATTTAACTATAGCATGCCGTCGGAGCAACCGACATCAGCAATGATTAAAAAACGCAAAGATAAGGACCGGCAGCCAAGGCCAAGTCCAGATACTGAGGCCTCAGCAAGGCCTGACGCCGGTTCTCCGGTTTAAAGCGAGGCACCTTCGCAGCCCCTGACTACCGCAAATTCAGAAATTCTGACGGCCTCCCAAACCAAAGCAGTTGGGCCTCAGGAACCGGTTCCACCTCACTCCTCGGACGCCAGCCCCAACGGGGGTCCGGAATTTTTGGATAGGCCTTCGGCCTCTGAAGGTGTTTTCAAACCAACAACTATCTCTGCCAAGCCTTATGCTAAACTCAAAGCCCCCTTGAAAGTTAGAAAACCGGGGACACCCCCCACCCCACCCCCCCAGGCACCTATGCCTAAAAAACAGATGCTTAAGATGGCTGAGGATTTAATTACCCTTATCAGGGGATCCCAACCCCCACCTGACAAAAGGCCTAGACTGGAGGAAGATTATCCTTCCTCTGACCAAGCATCCATTTCCTCAGGCAACTCTGATGACCAGGATTACTCCTTCCCTCCTTATGAAGACTCAGATGCTGAAGAGTCCATTCCCTCTGTCTCCCCCCCTGAAGACTACTCTTTTGGGGAAACTTTACACACCATGAGGGAACACTTCCACTGGGAAGGCCAAGATTACTCTGACTCCAAGAAAAGACTCCGTGAGTTTCTTCTTCTTCCACAGCATAGACCCCTGGCAATTCCTCCAGTTTTAGACATTTTAGATGATGTTTTCTCTGAATCATGTTTAAACCCAGATTCCTTACCTCCAGCACCAGCTAACCAGACAGATACTACTGAGTTCCTGATACTCATAAGTTTCTATACAAAAGCCCTACTGCAGACCCCGAGACCATTTCCCAGGGTCCCAAAGGGGTTAAGGCCTCTACTGCTAAGAATCCACTTCCTTCTGAAAGAGATTCCAGAGCATTAGAAAGATGGGGAAAGAAAGTGTATACGTCTGCCACTTTGGCCATGAGGGCATTAAACTGCCAATTCCACATGCTAAAATACCAGCAGTATTTGATTACACAGTTAAAGCAAAAACTGATCCCTCAGACAGATCAACTTGATTTTAAAGAGATGCAGGATTTGCTGCATGCAGCAGAACAGGTGGGAAAGCATACCTTACAGTGTGGTTTTGATTCATTGGAAGCCTCATGTAGAGCAGCTGTCACAGGGTCTGTAATAAGTAGGCATGCTTGGCTTAAAGAACAAGCCTTACCAGAACATGTCAAAGCAAAGTTATTGGATGCTGCATTGCAGAAAGATGTGTTATTTGGTGTCAAAGCAGAGGAAGTTTTAAAGAAAATGGAAGAAAAGGCAAAATCTATGCAAACAGTTAAATATTTTTTACAGGTACAACCTCCTCGTTTCAGCAGAAACTGGCCATCAAAAAACTGGTCCTTTCCTGCATCAGACAGACCCCAAAGAGGTAGGTACAGGCTTCAGGGCAGCGGCCAGCCACAAGGTTCTTTCAGGCCTAGGCAATGGCATACAACAACTCAAAGAGGTGGAGATGAAAGATCTCAACCCTTCAGGAAACAAACACAATGACTTCCCTCTTCGCCTGCCAAGCAAAATTGCCCTGGCAGCACCTTTGGGAGGAAAACTGGCTCTATTTCCACAAAATTGGCGCATCATAACAAAGGACAAATGGATTCTGGACATTATTACCCGAGGCTACAGATTTCATTTCCACACTTTACCACAGATAAGAGGCATGCCAAATCTGCCTCCAAACCAATGGGCAGAGGCTCAAACGCATATTTCAGCTCTCATGGATATGAAAGCAATTCAAAAGGTACCTACAAAGGAGCAAGGTCAAGGTTTTTACTCAAGACTGTTTCTAGTCCCAAGAAAGGACAAAGCCTGGAGGCCCATCTTAGACCTCTCAATTCTGAACACATACCTGGAGGTATCCAAATTCAAAATGCTCACACTACAGCAGCTCCTTCCCATGCTGGGCAAGGAGTCTTGGCTGGTAACGTTGGACCTCAAAGAGGCATACCTGCATGTCCCTATCAGACAGGATTGCAGAAGATACCTCAGATTTTTGGCAGGTACAACACATTATCAATTCTCTGCATTGCCCTTTGGCTTATCTACTGCACCCAGAGTATTTACGAAATGCCTGGCATCAGTAATTTTATATTGCAGATAACGAGGAATACAAATTTATCCATATCTGGACAACTACCTGATCCAAGCGGACAGCAAGGACATTCTATTACAGCATCTGGCTTTTGTAACACAGCTGCTCAGTTGCCTAGGGTACACAGTAAACAAAAAGAAGTCAAAACTAATACCCTCGCAACAGATAATATTCCTGGGTGCCAGCTTAAATACAACGGCCCAGATGGCTTACCTCACACCAGACAAACAAAAACAGTAGACTCAATACTTCAAAAAGGTAGCAACTTTTACCCAGCTCACTGCAAGGAAAATCCTGCAGGCATTTGGGTTCATGGCATCATGCATTCAACTAATCCCATATGCAAAGCTGCATATGAGAAAATTACAATGGTACCTGAAAAGTGTATGGTCTCAACACAGGCACAGCCTCGAAACAAGTATACCTATCATTCCCTGCCTTCAAAAAGAGTTCCTGTGGTGGGCTCAAGCATGTCAAATAAACAAGGGTCTTCCTTTCGTCTTACCTCCAGCAAACCAAACCATGACAACAGATTCTTCAGACTATGCCTGGGGAGCACACATGACAGGACAGTGCGTACAGGGCAAATGGTCTGAAAAACAAATGCATCTTCACATCAACCAAAAGGAGATGCTAGCTGTGCAAAATGCACTGACAGCCTTCAAGGACCTCTTGCATCCAGGACAACTTCTAATAAGGACAGACAACACCACAGTTATGTGGTACATAAACAAACAGGGAGGAACACACTCCCACCCTTTATGCAGACAGGCTATGACCTTATGGAACACAGCATTGACCTACCAAGTACAACTACAAGCACAATTCCTGCCAGGAAAGGAAAACATATTGGCAGACGAATTAAGCAGAAATATGGCAGACTCTCACGAGTGGAGACTACACCCACAAGTATTTTCAATGATAACTCAAAGATGGGGATGTCCAGACCTAGATCTATTTGCCTCCCCCAACAATTGCCAATTACAAAAATTCTGCACAATGACTTATCACTCCCTAGCCTGGAAAGTGGACGCTCTATCATTCAGTTGGATAACGCTGACAGTCTATGCCTTCCCTCCACTACCTCTATTGACCAAGGTATTATTGAAGGTCAGATCAGAGAGGCCACAAATGATCCTCATTGCTCCGGACTGGCCACGCCAGCACTGGTACCCATTACTAAGGAAGTTGACTCACAGCCCTCCATGGATCTTGCCTCAATTCCCACTACTGTTGACTCAGAAAAACTCTCAAACCCGTCACAGCCAGCTCAGAACTTTAAATTTAGCTGCATGGAGAATTCCTTAAATTATCAATCAACACTTCTCTCAAAGGACGTCCTGAATGTCATTTTGGAGGCCAGGAGGCCCAGCACCAGGAAGACTTACTCAGACAAGTGGAAAAGATTTTGTGCATGGCACCAGGCTAAAGGTCAAAATCCCTGGATAACAAACATTCCTCACATACTGCAATACCTAACTGAGATGACTGCAATACCTAACTGAGATGCTACACAAAGGCCTTTCCTTCTCCTCCATTAAGATCCATGCTTAATTTCAGCTCAATATAATACGGATCCTCCAATTTTCTCACAACCTTTACTTAGGCAGTTTCTCAGAGGGGCTAAGAATATAAGACCCCCCACAAAACCACCAACACCAACTTGGGACCTGAACTTCGTTTTAGAAAAGTTAACACTGCCTCCTTTCGAACCAGCCTTCTCAGCAGAACTACAGTACTTGTCCTGGAAAACAGCCTTGTTACTGGCTATTACCTCAGCACGCAGGGTCTCAGAACTACAGGCACTTATGGCAGTGGAACCTTTCATCATTTTCCATCAGGACAGAGTCTCTTTACGAACTAACCCTACCTTCATGCCCAAGGTAGTATCCAGTGTGGCTTTGAATTAGACCATTCATTTACCCACCTTTTATCCTAATCCACAAAATAAAGGAGAAAGGCTCCTTCACCCTTTGGACATTCACAGACAGCTACGTTACTATTTAGATAAGACAAAGATTTTTAAAAAAATGACCAACTCTTTGTATCATGTGCTGCAGGTTCACAAGGAAAGGCTATTTCAAAACAGACCATCTCCAAATGGATAGCACATTGCATCCGCTTTTGCTACTCGCACCATGGGAAGGCAGTGCCTGTCAATGTTAGATCCCATTCTGCCAGGGCTACTGCAACCTCAGCAGCCTTTCTCAGAGGGGTTCCAACCAAAGACATTCTGGAGGCAGCTACTTGGAGTTCAGTGCACACCTTTACCAAGCACTACCACTTTCCATTATACTCAAAAAACAGAGCTGGTTTTGCCACTGCAGTTCTGCAGGGCATCCTAGCATCACCTAACCCAGTTTAGTACCAGCCACCCTTCCATAGCTTTGGGATTCTACCCAAGTGTGATGACTGCAGCAGTATAGAACGATGAACATAGTACAGTTTTGTACCTACCATAAATGTAGATGTTCGAGTGGTTATACTGCTGCAGTCCAGGTTACCCTCCCTCCATCCCCTCTACATACCAGGGTGTTAGTTACAACTCCATGTACATCAATCAATTGGATGCATGTCTATGTGGTGTATTTGCTAACAGCTAGTACTATTGTTTATCTACTAAGGTATTGTTGCATAGCTATTGTATTGCCTTCCTAGTTGGGGGCACCTGACATCTGGGGCAAGAAAAACTGAAGAAAATGGTGTCGGCTGTCTCTTTTATACCCCTGTCGCACTGACGTCAAGGAAGAGGCGACGACAACTGACGCCGGACCAGGACTTTGGGATTCGGCCGACTGCGGGACCGCCTGACGACAGGATAACCCAAGTGTGATGATTGCAGCAGTATAACCACTCGAACATCTACATTTATGGTAGGTACAAAACTGTACTTTCCCATCCCCCACCCGACAAAAGGCCTAGACAGGAGGAGGACTAGGCTTCCTCTGACCAGGTTTCCATTACCTCAGATTCTTCTGAGGAACAGGAGTACTCTTTTCCCCCTTATGAAGACTCTGATGCTGAAGAGTCTATTCCTTCAGCATCTCCCCCAAAAGACTACTCTTTTGGGGAAACCTTACATACCATGAGGGAACATTTCCACTGGGAAGGCCAGGATTACTCTGATTCTAAGAAAAGGTTCCAAGAGTTCCTCTTACTACCCCAGCACAGACCCCTTGCTATTCCACCTGTGTTGGACATTGTGGATGATGTTTATTCAGAATCTAGCCTTAACCCAGATTTATTACCTCCTGCACCAGCCAAACCAGACATATACTACAGAGTCGCTGACTCACATAAATTCCTATATAAAAGCCCTGTTGCTGACCCAGAAACCATTTCCCATGGTCCCAAAGGGGTTAAGGCCTCCATTGCTAAAAATCCTGTACTGTTGAAAGGGATTCTAGAGCACTAGACAGATGGGGTAAGAAAGTATATACCTCAGCTACTCTAGCTATGAGGGCCTTAAATTGCCAGTTTCACATGCTGAAATATCAACAATATTTGATGTCTCAATTAAAACAAAAAATTAGCACACATACAAAGCAGCCTGATTACAAGGAAATGCAAGATTTGTTTGCTTGCAGCAGAACAAGTGGGAAAACATACTTTGCAATGTGGATTTGATTCATTGGAAGCTTCTTGCAGAGCAGCTGTAACAAAGGTCTGTCATTAAGGCATGCTTGGTTAAAAGAACAAACTTTACCTGATCATGTTAAAGCAAAGTTATTGGATGCACCCTTACAGCAGGATGTTTTATTTGGTGTGAAAGCAGAAGAGGTTTTAAAGAAAGTGGCAGATAAGGCAAAATCTATGCAGATGGTCAAGGATTTTTTACAGGTCCAACCCCCTTGTTTCAGCAGAAATTGGCCAACCAAAAACTGGTCCTTTCCAACTTTTGACAGGCCTCAGAGGGGCAAATACAGACGCCCAAGGGGCAGAGGTCAGCCACAAGGCTCTTCCAAGCCACGACAATGGGGTGCCACAACCCAGAAAGGAGGAGAAAACAGGTCTCAAACTACCAGAAGACAATCACAATGACGTACCTCTCAGACTGCCAAGCAAATCACTCTTGGCAACTCCCTTGGGAGGAAAACTTGCACTTTTTGCAGACAATTGGCACATCATCACAAAAGACAAATGGGTCCTAAATATTGTAACTCAAGTTCCACTTTCACACTTTACCAGGGATAAAAGGAATGCCAAACCTGCCATCAAATCAATGGGCAGAGGCTCAAAGACAAATTACAGCACTGATGGACATGAGAGCCATTCAACAGGTTCCTACACAGGAGCAAGGACAAGGATTTTACTCAAGACTCTTTCTGGTTCCCCGAAAGGACAAAACCTGGAGACCCATTCTGTACCTTTCAATTCTAAACACATACCTGGAAGTACCCAAATTCAAGATGCTCACACTACAGCAACTTCTTCCCATGCTGGGCAAGAAGGCTTGGCTAGTAACGTTGGACCTCAAGGAGGCATACCTGCATGTCCCTATCAGACAAAATTGCAGAAGATGCCTCCGGTTTATAGCAGGTACAACTCATTACCAATTCTCTGCACTGCCCTTTGGCTTATCTACTGCGCCCAGGGTCTTCACAAAATGCCTGGCACCAGTAATTGCATACTGCAGACAAAGAGGAATCCAGATATATCCATACCTGGACGACCGCCTTATTCAAGCAGACAGCAAGGACATTCTTTTAAAACATCTGGTGTTTGTAAAAAAACTACTAAGTTGCCTAGGGTACACAGTAAACGAAAAGAAGTCAAAACTAGTGCCCTCACAAGACATAATATTCCTGGGTGCCAGCTTAAATACAACAGCCCAGATGGCTTATCTCACGCCAGACAAGCAAGGGCAACTGACTCAATACTTCAAAATGATGACAACAAAGACCCAAATCCCTGCAAGAAAAATTCTGCAGGCCTTGGGATTCATGGCATCTTGCATACTATTAATACCATATGCCAAACTGCACATGAGGAAATTACAATGGTACCTGAAAAGCATATGGACTCAACACAGCTTGGCAACAATAATACCACTAATCCCCTGCCTTCAACAGGAGTTTCTATGGTGGGCTCAGGCATGTCACCTCAACAAGGGTCAGCCTTTCACCTTGCCCACAGCCAGGCAAACAATGACAACAGATGCATCGGATTACGCCTGGGGAGCACACATGGCAAGACAGTGTATTCAGGGCAAATGGTCTGCAGATCAAATGCATCTCCACATCAATCAAAAAGAGATGCTAGCTGTACAAAATGCCCTAACAGCTTTCAAGGACCTCCTACATTCAGGACAACTTCTAATAAAGACAGACAGCACCACAGTGATGTGGTACATAAACAAACAAGGAGGCACACATTCCTACCCCCTATGCAGGCAAGCAATGACCTTGTGGAACACAGCACTGACCTACCAAGTTCAACTACAAGCACAATTCCTGCCAGGAAAGAAAAATACATTGGCAGACAAACTAAGCAGAAATATAATGGATCCTCACGAGTGGAAACTAGACCCTCAAGTATTCACAATGATAACTCAAAAATGGGGGACCCCAGACATAGATCTGTTTGCCTCCACCCAAAACTATCAACTGCGAAAGTTTTGCACAAGGACATACCACACTCTAGCTTGGAAAGTTGACACCCTCTCATTCAGTTGGAAAACACCAACAGTGTATGCCTTTCCTCCACTGCCTCTTCTGGCAAAGGTGCTGCTAAAAGAAAGATTAGAGAGGCCACAAATGATACTCATTGCTCCAGACTGGCCACGCCAACACTGGTATCCAATATTAAGGAACATGGCTCAAGGCCCACCATGGATTTTACCTCAAATTCCTCACCTGCTGACTCAGCAAAACAATCAGATTCTACACAGCCAGCTCAAGACTTTAAATCTGGCTACATGGCAGATTATCTAAACAACCAGTCAACTCTTCTCTCTACAGCTGTTATGGATGTCATTCTGGAGGCCAGGAGACCCAGCACCAGGAAAACCTACTCAGACAAATGGAAAAGATTCTGCGCCTGGAACCAGGCTAAAGGCCAAAATCCTCTTGTCCCAAATATTCCTCAGATTCTGCAATATTTAACTGAGATGTTGCACAAAGGCCTTTCCTTTTCATCTATAAAGATCCACGCTTCAGCTATTTCAGCTCATTACAACACGGATCCTCCAATTTTTTCACATCCATTATTATGACAGTACCTCAGAGGGGCTAAGAACATAAGACAGCCCCGAAGAGCACCAACACCAACTTGGGACCTTAATTTTGTTTTGGAAAAACTTGCATTACCGCCCTTCGAGCCAACTTTTTCAGCTGATTTACAATTTTTATCATGGAAAACTGCCCTGCTGCTAGCAATAACTTCAGCACGAAGAGTCTCAGAGCTACAGGCCCTAATGGCAGTGGAGCCTTTCATCATTTTTCATCAAGACAGAGTCTCTTTACGAACTAACCCTTCCTTTATGCCAAAGGTAGTATCCAGTGTGGCTCTAAACCAAGCCATTCATTTACCCATCTTTTTTCCAAACCCCCAGAATAAAGGGGAAAGGCTCCTACACTCTTTGGACATTCACAGGCAATTACGTTTCTACTTGGATAAAACAAAGGTTTTCAGAAAATCTGATCAGCTCTTTGTATCCTATGCTGCAGGATCTCAAGGAAAGCGTATATCAAAACAGACCATTTCAAAATGGATAGGACATTGTATCCGTTTCTGCTACACACACCATGGGAAACCTGTATCTGGTAACATTAGGCTTCATTCCACCGGGGCTACAGCAACATCAGCAGCCTTCCTCAGAGGGGTACCAACCAAGGATATTTTGGAAGCTGCAACTTTGGGATTCAATCCAAGTGTGATGACTACAGCAGTGTAACACGATGAACATAGTACAGTTTTGTACCTACCGTAAATGTAAATGTTCGAGTGTTCACACTGCTGCAGTCCAGGTTACCCTCCCACCTTCCCCTCTTTTTACCTGGGTTTTATCTATAGCTCCCTGTTTATACAATCTCCAAGATGTATTTCTGCATGGTGTATTTGCTTACAGCTGTAGCTATTGTTTTCTACTTATGTAATTTACTTAGGATTATGTATTGCCTTCCTATTTGGGGGCACCTGACATCTGGGGCAAGAAAAACTGAAGAAAATGGCATCGGCTGCCTCTTTTATACCCCTGTCGCAGTGATATCAGGGAAGAAGCGACAGCAACCGACGCCGGACCAAGACTTTGGAACTCGGGCCGACTGCGGACCACCTGACGGCAGATAACCCAAGTGTGATGACAGCAGCAGTGTGAACACTTGAACATCTACATTTATGGTAGGTACAAAACTGTACTTTTTAAATTTACAGAGAGAGCAATTTCTGTTTTAAATTTATGAGCAAAGTTTGCACCATCTGTATTTCTTGGAATGCATGACATTAAAAGTGACTTCTTTAGATTGTGTTGTTAATTGTTTATTGGAGTTCTAGGAAGAAAGACAATGTTGTGGATATTTTTTAAATGATTATAGCATGGAGAATTCTTCAGAAGAATATGTTTCTTGCTGTTGTGTGGATAATGTATATAGTACATATTTTCAACTCTGTACCACTCATATTGTTATGAAAAGTTTATCCATACTGACTTTTGCAAATTAATCTATTAAGACTTTTTCAGCTGTGCTTTCATTTGAAACAAAAAAAACTAGTTAGTGAGTTTAACGGAAAGCACAAGGGGCTTTACAACAATGCAGGGATGTAGTTTGTAAAGTATCAGATAAGGGTAGGAATTTGGTTATTCTTAAATGTGCATCAGTACTTCACCATGAATAATGAACATTTATCAGATTTTCCGACATATGAACACGTTGGTTTGGAACCGTATGAAAGTAGCAAGTCACTTTTTAAAAAAAAAAAAAAAATGCTTGACAGAGGAGTTTGTTGAGGGCATTTCACTAGTGAAGATATACGTGGTAAATTATGTTTGGAAAACAGCAGATTAGACATTTTTTTATTGTGTACCTGAAATACACAAGAGTGTAACTAGCCCTCTTGGGTGTTGTATTATTTCCACCAAGGACATTTTGTTACAGAACATGGGTTGTGTTATTAACCACTGCTTAATGCAAAAAATATTTGTTTTTCACTCTATCAAGGATTAATTTGATTTACTCAACAAGCTCTAGTTGCTTTGTTAACATTGGATGTGAAAAATTTAAATACCACCTTTAAACATGTTGATAGTATTAGGTTGATTTGTAGATTTCTGAAAAATAGTCCATCTACTGCCTATATAGTGGAAGTAACATAATTCTGGTTTGGAAAGTATTTCTTAAATTACCATGTTTACCACAAAAAAATGGGCATAGCAGTGGCTATGCTAATCTGTTAATGGGAGCCTTTGAGAAAGTCCATATTTATAGTTTTGAGCTTTATAACTGGTTTGTTTACAGATACTGCCAATACATCGATGATTTGAGTTTGACATGTAAAGGTGGGTTATAATTTGTTTATAATTTTATTAATAGATTTGATGTTAATAAATATGGGTTTAACTTTTCTGGTGTGGTCACTGTTGGACAGATTAATTGTTTAGTTGTTGCCCTGTAATATGTTGAGTAAGGACAGGATTGGGTCTAAACTGCATAGGAAACCAAATGGTATGACTGAGTTTTTACAAGGTACCAGCTGTCATCCTCTCTGTCGTATTTCAGCTTTACTATTTATGGGTGAATGATCAAGATTGTGTACCGATTGAAATCATTACTTTTTTAGTGAGACAGCATCACCTTATTATGTTTCTTTTTTATTGAGACCTGTCACTTATCTAGTGTCTTCCATGTCTTCACTCTAAAATAAAACTTGTATAGGTCTCCTCTAAATCAATACACTATTTTTCAAAAATCCCACAGTGTAGTGATGTCCATCCCAACCCAGGCCCCAAGAACTTGTCAGTTAATCTAAAGAGCAATTGACTAATCCTCCATCTGTCACCTCAGACTATACCTGTTCCCTGCTGTACTGCCCTATCATTAAACAACCACCTATCCATACTAATAAAACTAGCATATCAACCCCCCTCATCCCATCATTCTCCCACTTGTCTTCCAGAAAAATCAAATGTCACTGTCAACATCTGTAGCATTTGTAACAAAATTACAGAGCTACATGCCTAGATATCACAGCATAACCCTGATATTCTTGCCATCACAATAACCTGTCTGAAGCCTAACACTAAAGATTCTGAACAACTCTCTCCAGGCTGCAGTATTGTCAGATCTGATGGTCCCCGCAAGAAAGCAGAAAGGGGTAGCCTTATTTGTTGATTGATAGATTTGCCTTTTGTTTATCTGGATGGACTGACTAGGCACTCAGGCCCACTTTCAGCAAAGGCCTGGGGAGAAAAGCTCCATTAGAGTTGCAAAAAAATGACAAAAGAATTTACAGAGAAAAAAGATTCTGTTTCTTAACAGTAGAAATTGAGTTTTAAAATCAACCAGTGGGTAATACAATCAAGATAGAGGTTAATACAGTCTGATTTCTGTAGGTGTGTTGTACAGTAATAAATAGGTTACATTTACATACAAACAACATACAAATTTCATTTAGAAAGGAGCGATGAAAATCGGTATACAGTTATAAGTATAGACAGAATTTATTTGCATTTATAGGATAAGGTAGGAGCAAGAAAGTTAGGGGCTGGCTGGTAGTCTAGAGAGCTGAGAGAAACAAAGAGGGTCTCTCGGGGTGTGAACAAGAGCAGTGCCAGTAGGAGTCTAGATGCACAGCTGTCCTCTTTTAGTGGGATGGGCAGGGAATTCCACTGTCTGGTGACACAGGATGAGTATAGTGAATCTCCAGCTGTATTATGGGATTTGGAAGTTAGTAGTTTTTACTTGAAAGAAGACAACCTGGTGGGAGTAGTGCTTGATTTATCCAAGTTCATACAATCTCTCTCCCATTTCACACACCATCCCAAAATTAAGTGTCACTGCTAAAGCTTAACAATAAAAAGCGGCCATGTTTTGTTACAGTCTCTGTCCCACCAACATCTTTAGAAGAAATCCTCTCCTGGACAACTAATTACATACCTTATGAAAAAATCATACTAGAAGATGTAAATATTAATTAGCAAAGCCTTGCATCCGACTTTCCCTCAGCTAGTACAAACATTTATGGTTACACACAACTTTTCAAAACACACACTAGATTTAATAATACCAACATTGAAGGTGCAATTCTAGACTTTATACTGGTCTCTGACCCTAGTAAATTTACAACCTCTAGAACCTATAGAAAATGACTAAGTGAGCACCTTCCAGCTTTTACCCATAGAAGTACCACCTCACCAACCTAACACTCTCCAACTTAAAATAACCCGAAACCTTTCTAAATTCAATACAGACTCCTTCATCAGTACATTGAAAGCCTTTAATTGGTATATCCTTAATACTTTTCCTCTCGAAGAGGCAGTTCAGTGTTTCTACCCCCACCCCCCATAACACCCAATCCTAGTAATTCAGCAAACAACAGGTTAGACCAAAACCAAACTTTCTATACACCTTACACACTACCAGTTGCTTTACTCCCTCCTCCCCCAAACCTTGCAGCTGACAACCTACTACCTGAATACCTAAAGATAGCTGCCGATGCTGTAGCATACCCAGTCTCTGACCTTATCAGTAGAGCAGTATCTGAATCCTACGTACCATCACTATGGAAAAACGCCTATATTATCCTTCTTCAAGGAGACATCTTGGCTGATGTCTCTAACTTTCGGCCTATTTCATTGTTAAAATTTCTCAAAATTCTTGAAAGGTGTATTGATAAGCAACTCCTCCACTATGTTCTTCAAAAACTGCTAAGATCCAGCCAGCATTGCTTCTGCTGAAGAGACGGTGCAACTGCTTCCTTACTATTATTCACTAACACCATAAACAAATACAGGGAATTGGTCAAACTTTTTTTTCTCCTTATCCCTTGACCTTACAAAAGCTTTTGATGCAGTTTTTTTGCACTAATCTTCTGTAAAACTGTTTCAACTTGGACTATCCCCTTCTTCATCATTGTAGTTCAGTAGCTATTTAACTGACAGGCTCCAGTCTATGAAATTACAGAGTACTCTCTGTGTGTGTCTCTCTCTCTGTCTCCCTGCAATTCTCCACTGGTGTACCCCAAGGCTCTGTTCTTGACTCCCTCCTCTTTAATATCTGTCTAGCCTCTTTTTATGCAATCTGCTGATGACTCTACACTCGTATGTGCATCTAATAACTTGCTTCAACTCCTCCTTATTTTGCAAGAAGCTTTTTCCTCAGTTGAGAAATGGATACATTATGCCCAGCTACAATTCAACCCTAAAAAAAAAAACAAACAAAAAAAAAAAAGTTACTGCTATTTTCCCCAAATCACACGTGCCTGGTAAAGTGAATCAAAATCTTTTCACTGAACAAAACTGAAATTGTAGTATCCCATACAAAACTTTTTGGAGTGATTATAGATTATGACCTTAAATTTGACCTGTTTCTTCAGATAGAATAAAAAATACTTATCAAAGTTAGGAGTGATTTAGAGGCATAAAAACTTCCTTAGCAACACAAATCAAAATCACTCTTGCCACTACCTAGCTTCTCGCATCTCTCTTATATGCTGCACCCATCCTAACCAACCTTCGAGCCACAGTTAAAAGTAAGCTGGAGGCATGCTGTGATAAGGTTGCCAAATCTGACTTTGAATTGGCTTGAACTGCCTCACCATTTAGATGGCATACGGCTTATCTCCACACACAGCATTATTCACCAAGCCAATGACCACCCTGCTTTTACTCCTATTCTCCATGCCTGTCCTCCTGACAGACTACTTCGATCTAATGAGCAACATCTTCTCAGCATATGTAAACCCCACAAGTTCTCTGGCCAAAGTCTCTAGTCATACTCTTTTGCTAAAAATGGAATTCTATTCCTCTGAAAATTAGATCTACATCTAACCTCTCCAACTTTAAACTACTCCTAAAAGACTACGTAAATAAAACCTGACTCTGCTACTGCACTACCTTAGGCTGAACTAGTCTCTCCCTCCTCCTCCCATCACCAGCAAACTTTGAAAATATTCATAGAAAAGGAATTGGTAAACTCTTATTTCTTAAACAAAGATAAAATGTATTTTTGCCTAGGCTACGTTTAATCATCTCTGTTCCATAGTGTACTCAGTGTGTTTAATGTCATCTCTATAAACTACAACTTGTGAATACTTTCTGTATTGACAATGTTCTTTTTCAACTTGTTATTGCTGTCTAAGTATTTGCACTTTGTATGTACAGGTTAACACTGTATGAACTGCAGCTACATTTTTTGCTTAGTTAATATGCCGTTCTTCTGTATTAGGCCTTGTAGTAACTTTAACTATAACACTATTATGTCAATGTGGAGCTTTTCTTCCTGGACCTCCTCTGAAAACAGGATATTATCCCTGTTCGACTTTCCCAGTAAACAAGTATCAAATAAATAAATAAAATTCACAACAAAGTACACAAGTCCAATATGTCTGTATATTTTGAGCAGTTATAAAATTATAAAAATAAACAGGATGTATTTTTACTGAATGCAGGGTTCTTTCTTATCGGAGTGATATAATTTGTAGAAGTATTTGCTAAATGACTTTCAGATAAAACAGAAAAATCAGTAGCAGCCCACACTTTTCCTATAAAATGGGCAAAGGTTTATGCAATATCTCAATGCATAGATAATGTGTTCATGCTCCTTTTGATCAAATTTATACACAGCCTTCCACACAGGTCACTATTTCCCGTGGTATGTATTCGTTGTAATTTAAAATAATTTTCAACTATAAATGGTATTAAGGTTGATACTAAACATTTATATAATTGTGATTCTGTGTGTGTAGTTTGTTTTAAAGTGTTCATGTGATTTGTTTTACATAGGAAATACAAAGAGGAAACATGAGGACAGAATAAGTGGACATCTGAGAGATATTAGGCAGGCTAAGAAATCCCAGTAACTGAACATTTTTTAAATAGCCTTTGTAGCAATCCTGACAGTGTTGCTTACTTATGTTTTATTATAAGTATCACCAATGTTCTTCGTGTTTCACTGTTGCAGTCATCACATTTGGGTTATCCCTGCCAGGGTAGCCCTCAGTCGGCCCGAATACCAGAGACTTAGTATTTCTGCGTCGGTTGCTGTTGCTCCAGGACTGTCGTCAGGTTGGTAGTGGTATAAAAACAGGCAGCCGACGCCATTACATCAGTCTTTCTTGCCGAGGACCCCGAAGCAGAAGCAGTTTGCACGAGTGCTGGTCGGTCGCTACCTGAGTTTTTCATTTCCGAATTGAAGTTGAAGTCTTCTAAAGCTAAGTATCCCATTGGGGATCCTTTTTTCTTGCTCTAACAGATGTCAGAAAAAGTTAACAATTGTCTCGCCTGTGGAAAGCAAATATCACACCGAGACTTTCATTCCTACTGCGTCACTTGTTTAGGCCCAAACCACAACGTCCCCCGCTGCCACTTTTGTGCTTTGTTCAACGCCAGAACTATACATAGTCAGGACCTTATTGTAGCTAGATATTTTCGCTCTCAGTCCTCGACTTTCGATATGGCTTCGGTAAGCCATCTGACAACTGATCTTCTGAAAAAAATGTAAGGATAAAGACAGAGACAGACTGCACCGATCCAAAACTCCAGATGACGCTTCCGTTAAGCTAGTCGTCAGTTCTCTGGTCCTCAGTGAGGCACTTTCGCAGCCCCTGATGCCCACTTCTGTGGATTTGCAGGCCGCTACCAAGACCCTTTTGGAGGCTGGTATGCTGCGAGACTCTTCTTCGACTAAGGATCCTGTGGATGTCTCTACCTTGGATGGGTCTGGAGCCGCAGAGCAGGCACCGGCTTCCGAGGAAGTACTTTGCATTACCGATACTCAACACAGACCGAAAACTTCTTTCACGTCTACAGATGTTCTTTGTGTTTCACTGTTGCAGTCATCGCATTTGGATTATCTGCCTGGAGGTAGCCCACAGTCGGAATGAATACCAGAGTCTTGGGATTCCTGCATTGGATGCTGTCACTTCTTCCATGACGTCAAGACATCATGGGTATAAAACATGCAGCTGACGCCATTACATCAGCTTTTCTTACTGTGCAGTGTCTGAAGCAGAAGCAGTTCACAAGTGCCGGTTGGCCGCTTCCTGAAATTTTTGTTTTTCAAGTTTCAGACCTGAAGTCTTCTAAAAGATAAGTATCCCGTTGGGGATCCTTTTTTCTTGAACCAATGTCAGAAAAAGTTAGTAATAGTTTTGCTTGTGGAAAGCAAATACCTCATAGAGATTTTCATTCTTACTGCATCATCTGTTTAGGCCCAGACCACGACGTACCTCACTGTCTGTTTTGTGCCTTGTTCAACTCCCGAACAATTCGTCGTCGGGCTATTTTTATCGCTTCTTTCGCTCATGTTCTCCGTATTTTTAAATGGCTTCGGTAAGCCATCCTACTTCCGATCTTCCGAAAAAATGTAAGGATAAAGACAGAGACAGACCGCATAGGTTGGTACTCAGTGAGGCGCCTTCGCAGCCCCTGATACCCGCTTCTACAGATTTGCAGGCCTCTGCTGAGACCCTTTTGGAGTCTGGTATGCCGCGAGTTGCTTCTTCGACTGTGGAACCTGCGGATGTCTCTACCTTGGATGGGTTCGGAGCTGCTGTGCAGGCACCGGCTTCTGAGGGTGTATTCCAACCTTCTGATGTCATGACGTCATGGAAGAAGCAACAGCATCCAACGCAGTAATCCCAAGACTCTGGTATGCAGGCCGACTGAGGGCTACCTGCAGGCAGATAACCCAAATTTGATGACTGCAACAGTGAATACACTTGAACATCTGCATTTAGAGTAAGTGTACACAACTGTACTTTTTCAATACAGTTACTGCTTTTAGTCTTTTTTTTTTTACCTAACATCCTTCATTGTTGTAGTTTGTACTGCTTATGTGAAAGATACAGAGTTACTTGTGTCTTTCTCCAGTAATAACATGAGCACTGGAATCTGGACTTGTATGTTGCATCATACAACAAGGATATACCTACCTCTTGTTATGGTTTTTGTGGCTGGTTGTAGTGACACTGCTCAGTTGTAATCCTGTCTCCAAGAGCTGGCCTTGAGTGGAAGAACTACAGCTACCTGCTGCAGAGTTGTCATTGTTTTGCATACTCCTACCCTGAGGTTGTTTACTTTTGCCTTTAACCTGGAGACGGAGTTTTTTTCTGTCTGATCTCTCTTATATATTCTGTTTCAACAGATAATGTGAATTTGGAGTAATGTTATGTTTGCTTTGCATCTACTATGTCTGAGGCTGATGAAGTAGAGCAGTATTTCCACATCATGCATCAGTCTTCTTGAGCTGAGGAAGGTGTTCTGGCAGTAGAGTACCTGGAGTCACTGCAGAATCCCAGCTTTTCTTTGATAGAACAGACGATAGTATATGTGAGCAAGCAGAAGAGAGATCTATCCTTGCCTCCTTTGCAGGGAGGTAGTCCATGTTTGCGAGTAGGTCACAAAGTGAGGCATATTCCTGGTGATGGCCGGTGTACTAAAATCTAATGTCTTTGTGGGCACTGTGAATAGTTGCAGCTGGATCCCCATTTGGCTTTATCAGTGCAATATTCCAGGTGTTGACCTATCTGATATTGAGAAGACTGCGTTACTAAAGTTCTTTTTCCTTTAGCAGGGTATGAAGAGTAGGCTGTAAACAATTTCAATTTTTGTACCGACTCTGGGCAGGGGCAACATTTCTTTATTTATTCTCTTGATGTGGTCCAGAACTAAGTCTTGGCTGTTCAAATCTTGAACTCTGTAGGCATTATTTCATTCCAGCCACCAGATGCTGTAGCACTTTACATACCCCTCAACTGTACAGATTTTCGCAGAATGTCCAGATTTTTGCCTCATATTTTTGGTGTGTTCCTCCTAAAATTTGTACCTTTCTGGCAAATAGCTAAGTATTGAAGTCATTAAATAATGACAAACATTTGAGCTTAAGACTGCATATCCTTCAGAAAATTCATGCTAATGCAAAACCTGTCATTCTGTTAACTTTCTAAGTTTGTAAGAGCGATATTTAAAATCTGTCCCTATTTGTCCCCCCATCATTTTAGGCTTTGTTCAGATTTTTTGCTGTAAGAGGTTGAGAGGTACTGAGCCACCTATACATGAAACTTTGTCTGCTGCTTTAGTAGTTTTATAGCCAGCAGAAATCTTCTATTCAGGTTACTTACACTGTCAAGTAGAAAATATTTTCCTCTGAGTTGAGTTTGTCTGGTCTGTCTTGGTCATGCAGTTGATCTTGGTGTGAGTTACTCCTCCATCAATGTACTTTCTTTTGACTGTCTTTGTATAACTTGATGTAGTAGAAGGCATAGCTGTAGGCCAGCACAGAAGACTGACTTTATGAAGGGGACCTTCATCTCCAGCCTTTCATTTAAAAGATCATCTGTACCTTAAACTTTATTGTCACTATGGTATTGCATGTGTTGTTTAAATCGACTGGTTTGATGGCTTGGAAGTTTGTATCCTAGTAAGTGCTTTTCCCAGTAGCCACCACCTCTTCTTGGTGGATTTCAGCCTCCAGTTTCATTAATGCAAAGATCTGTACCTTATTTCCCCAAGTGCCAGGAGTCTGTCGCTGGATAAATCCTCATTGCATTCCAGTAGTGGTGCCTTAGCTGTAACTTAACTCATCTTTACGTCGTTCATTCTTCCCTATTTTAGATCCCTTGAAGAAAGTGTATGTTAAGCTATGGTTGTTCATCACCATTTGTGGTTCTAATTTTGCCCAGTCCATTTCTATGTTTTTGCCCTGGCAAGGAGGGTTTTGCATTTACTTGATAGTCCATTGTTGCTGTGAGCTCCCATTGACTGTCTGGAACATCAAAAACTTTTTTTTTCATAGAAGGAAGGGAAAATGCTATGGATCAACCTCTGGGAATTATGGTCAGCACACAAGAATCTGACGTTATGTTTTGCCGCACTTGTGGTTGCAGAGATAAGTGCCTCCTGACTGCCTCCAGAGTGCAGCTCATTCAGGCAACCCTTTAGGGACACTGGAATGGCTTTTTTAGTAAATGGACCTTGAAAGCCCTGGTTATGCAGTCTGCATCTAGAGTGATATCAATTGTTGTCTCCTCCCCTGCCATGAGAAGGACTATGACTAGAACTGTCCTTATATGATCTGTGAGATTTGCGGAAGTGCATCTTTTTTCAAGCCCACTGAGTCCTACCTGTAATGGGTTCTCTGAGGGGTGGAAAAATGGATTCCCACTGCAGAGAGAGTCTTGCTTTCTTGTTGACTCCTGTTTAGCATGTCTTTCACCATCACTCCAAGTAAAGTGGAGTCATCAAAGAGGGCATTAACAAGAGAAATCTTAAAGCTTTCTGCAAAACTACACAGACACATGTAGGCAAGCTGACACATGGTGATGCTGGTGCTTGCTACTTTAGCTGTGCCATCAACTGCAATAGAAAGTTGTTGCATGGCTATGTTAAAAGTAGACTGGAGGGTAGAAAATTGAGAGTCCACAGTCTTCTGAACATCAGCAGGCAGGTCATCCAAGAGAGACTTTGAGATCTCCTTTGTCAAGTCTCTCTGTAATCTGGTGGCATAGGCTAAGAAATTAAGCAATCTAAATGCGAAAGTGGCTGAAGTGCAAGTCAATTTCCCAAACTGGTCTATAGCCCTAGACTCTCTGTTAGGGGGATGGACAGAGGAATTTTTCTCCAAAAGTTTCTTTTTTGGGGCTGCTGCTACCACCATCCCATCCACCAGTGTACCTTTGCTCCAGTGTTTCCTCTCTTTTGATGCTGCCAAAATCCTGTCTTTTTTGGGGAGAGTTGGGAATCTCTTCCTCTTTGACAGAGATGGGAAGTAGAAGCTGATTACTACCAGGGTTCAGATGGAAACAAACTGAATGGATGTGCTTTGTCCTTTAGCATTGAAAGGGTTTACTAAAAAGCTTTGAAGGGAAGAATGCCATTGGTTCCAGAAGACCCCTCCTGCCCTCAGACAGAAAAAAACCTTGGAACGGAGGAGTCTCGACTTCGGGGCTAATCTCTGAGCTGAGCTATGTAGTGCCAAAGCTCTGAGGAGAAGACAGAGCTCCAACACCTTCAGTGTTAGCCTATTCGCTTGAGCTCCAGCTTGAAGCTTCAGCTCATAGTCTATTCTGGATCCAAGCACATCGGAGCTGAAGAAGGAATAGATTGTGTTAGAGTCAAAGTAAATTGGACTGTCGAGTCTGACAAAGGCTGTCTGGACAGATTGGATCCAACATAGTTGGGACTGAATGATGGACTGGACCAGATAGGGAAAAGGAAAGGTGGTTGGCCTGGTGCTCAACACATTCCCATAAGATGGAACTTTTAGAACCTTGAGCTGTATCTGCATTCAGTAGAATTTCCTACCAAGTCAAAGAAGCCACCAAAGGTGGTCTTGAATACCTCCATTCCTGGAGGAGATAGCTGAGTGTAGTCCGGGGCTTACTGAGTCCAGGGAGAACTGGGACCAAGAAAGGTGATTGATGCTCCAAATGTCAAGGAACTTTGGGATCCAACCCAGGCAGCAGTGTTTTATACAGAGAGTGCTTTCTTAACCTTTCAGAGTCTGATTTTTCCTTGTCCTTCAACGATTCTTTCTCTTATCTTTCTTTTTCTGTTTCTCTTTTTTCTTTTCTTTCTCCTCAGGCCTCTTGTCCTGTTTTCTGGAGATGAGGCTGTGGAAGAGATGGAAGGCACTTCAGACCCTGTCTAAGGAGGGAGAAGACCTTTAAATTAAAGTTATATACTCAGCATAGAATTGGACCAAGTGGCTGCAGCACAAATATCAGTGGAAGCTCTGGCCCAAAAAAGCAGATCTAGCCAAAGATCTAGTTGAATGAGCTTTTGGAGGTTTAGGTAAGGTCAATCTCAGAGAACAGACAAAGGAAATACAATTTGTTATCCGGTTGGTTAAGGTAGTTGTGGATACTGTTTTTCCCCAACTTGTATTTGGCAAAGGAAACACACAGTTGATCAGTTTTTCTAAATTCTTTTGTTTTACAGAGGTAAAACGAAGCTGTCTATGTAGATCTAAAAGATGGAGCATGTATTCTCCCTTATTGTCAAACTTTGGAAAGAAGACTGGCAAATTGATTACTTGAGTGTATATTTGATTCAGAGGAAATTTTTAGTAAAGTCAGTCAGTATGTGAAAAAATCAAATAAGGCACTTTTGAAGAGAGTGCTTGGAGTTCAGAAACTCTCCTCTCAGATGTAATAGCAACAAGAAAAATTGTTTTCCAAGAGAGAAATTTTAGATGTGACTTAGCTGAAGGCTCAAAAGGAGAGTGAATTAAAGTTTGTAACAGAACGCCAAAATCCCGAGTAGGATCCTTTATGGGAGGTCTAAGCAGCAATGTACAATTAAGGAATGCCTTACATATTTTAGAAGAGGCTAGCAGGAAAGTATTTTCTCCATTGTGGTAATTAGAAATGGCTGCGAGCTGAACTTTTGCAGTGGAGAAACTGGCACCACCTTGAAAAATTGAAGCAAGAAATTCTGACACAACAGGAATTGGAGTGGTAAAAGTATCCACCTTTCTCTGTTCTGCCCAGTAGGAAAACCTCTTCCATTTACTCTTATAAAATTTTCTCATTGAATGTTTCTGGGATGAAAATAAGATTTGGTGAACCAGAGCGGAAAACATGGACTGTCAAGCCATCATTGGAATTGGAGAAATCACGTGGACAGTTTGAAGGCTTGAATGTCCGGATGAATCATACCCGATAGATGTGGTAGTAGACCTTGACTGGGGTCCACTCTCCAAAGTGGACATAGGAGATGAGGCCATAGGAATGGGAACCACACCTGCCGAGGCCAGAAAAGGGGGAGGGTGAGGATTATCTTGCTCTTCAACCACTGTGCTTTCTGGAGAAACTTGGGTATTAAGGAGAGGGGAAGATAAGCATACAGGAGACTGAAGGGTAAGTGTGGACTAGAGCATATCTATCTGACTCTCCCTGAGGAGGGATTAGGCAAAGAACCTGCTGCACTTGTTGAAGGGAGAGCCAAGAAGATTGTAGCAAGGTTAACCCCATTAACAAAAAATCGTTTCTGTCACTGCATGATTGAGAGACCACTTGTACCCCATCAGGATGGTCCTGCTAAGCTTGTTGGCTGAAACATTGGATTTTCCCAGTATGTGCATTGCTACAAGAAAGTGGTTGGAAGAGATCGCCCACTGCCAGCCTCTCATTGCTTCTCAGCAAGGGGTGTAAGATATAGTTCCCCCTTGTTTGTTGATGTACCGAGCCACTGATATATTTTCTGTCTGGATATCAATTGTTTCTAGAAGGAGAGAGTTTTGAAAGGCCTGCAACACTAATAGGACTGCTTTTCTCTCTCAAACATTAATATGCAGATTCGTCTTTTCTGGGGACCACTTGCCTTGAACTGTCTGTCCCATGAAATGCCCCACCCCACTTGAGAGGTATCCATGATTAACGTGGCTTTCAGGGGAGGAAGGATAAAGGGACGTCTCGGACAAACCTCATTAGACTGCATCCACCAAAGTGGGGAGTCTTTGGAGTCTCGCAGAATTTTTGTATAGGATTTTTCAAAGGGCACCTAAGCATCTAACCATTGTACTGCCTGGGTCCATTAAAGAACTCTCATGTGAAGGCGAGCTGTAGGTAACAGGGTGATCGCTGCAGCCATCAAGCCTAAGGCCTGAAGAACCAGTCTTGCTGAAGGAGAGGGATGCTCTAGAATATGTCTGACATGCAGTCTTTGGGTGTGAACTCTGATTTGGGGTTAAAACGCAAACTAACTGAAAGTATTCAGTCAAGCTCCTATAAACTCCAAGACTTGAACTGGTTGAAGAATGGACTTTGAAAGACTGATTGTGATCCCTAGGAATGGGCACAACTAGAGTAGGTAATCCTTGGCCTTCTCTAGGAGATGCTTGGTTGGTGCAGAAATGAGCAAGTCATCTAAATAAGTAAACACACTGAATCTAAATGCAGTCTGAGATGAGCGGCCACCACTGCCATGCATTTGGTGAACACCCTGGGGGCTGTGTTGAGATCAAAGGCAGGGCTCTGAATTGGTAATGAGTGGCTCCCTACCAAAAGCACAGATACCCCAAAAGCAGCTGAATATTTTGATGTGGTAGTACGCATCCTGAAGCTCTATAGAGCACATCCAGTTGTCCTTCTGTAGAAGAGGCAGAATGGACTGAACCGTGACTATCCAATGCTTGGAGTTTTTCAAAAATTGATTTAGATAACTGAGATCCAGAATAGGTCTCGGGTCTCTTGTTTTCTTTGGCACCAAAAAGAAGCTTGAGTAAATTTCGAATACTGATTGGTCTGGTGGGACCTCTTGGATAACTCTTTTTTTTTTTTTTTCTAGCAGCTTTTGAATTTCTAGAGCTGCCCAACTCCCTCTGATTGGATGGACCAACAGGGAGACATCTCTTTTGTGAGTGGAACAGTGGGGAGATGTCTTTTTTGTTAAGGACTTTGTGAAAAGGGAATGAAATACCTTCTGGATATGATCCTTTGCACCCAAGAATCTTTTGTGATGGCTGTCCAGGCATGTAGGTGTAAGGATAAACCCCCTTGACTGCCTTTAGAGATGAACAGTCGGGCAACATTTCAGGGGTGCTGAATTTGCCTGTCAGAGAGAGTCTCGGGACCCTTAGTTCTGCAGACCCCCCTCTGCCACAAGGGCGGCACCTTCTGTTATTTCCCTCTCTGTGTCTTGGAGAAAAATTCCTGTGTGTATCTTGAAAATGTCCTTGAGATTTTCAGAACCACATATTCTTACCACCATGTTGATTCATGAAAAAGGATCTTTGTGGGGTAGAGAAACGGATTCCAAGAGCAGAGAAGGTCTTTCCATCTTGCTCACTAAGGGAAAGTGTGTCTTTGACTGTGGGCTCAAACAAAAACGATCCGTCAAAGGGAGCAGTGATGAATGAGGATTTAAAGGGGTCCACAAAATCACACAGTCTTTTCCAAACATGTCTACTAATGGCTGTGCTTGAACCCAGCAACCTGTGAGAAATTAACCTCATGGACGCATTCGATATAAATTGTAGGGTGGCCAGTTGGGGAGGAGTAAGTTTTCTCTTCCTTTGCCGACATGGACCCCTGGTAGACTTAGTTCCTTTATCAAGTCCCTCTGTAACCTAGTAAAGTGTGCCAGGTAGTTGAGTGACTGCAAGGCAAAGGTCCTTGAAGTGTAAAAGCTCTTTCCATATCTGGAGACTGAGGTAGATGAGCAACAAACTAAAAAAAAAACAATAAAATCACCTGTTGCAGTGAACGTAGAGTGCAAGCACATTATGTAATTAAAAGGTTGAGTGCTTTCATTCCACAATTTAAGGAACGTCTTCAGAACAATAAATAACGTATTTAAAAGATTTCAATACAATTTTAAAATCACATGACCCACCCAGTCAATGCTTAAACAAAGCATTGGTGTTAAGTTTCTCCTCACATCTAGTAAATGTTTGTAAATACAGTCCAAAAGCAAGGTGCAGAAATGGAGATGATGTACAATCCACTATAGAGCTTTATTCAACTACCAAATCCACAAACAGTACGAAACACGAAAAGTGTTTCGTACTGTTTGTGGATTTGGTGGTTGAATAAAGCTCTATAGTGGATTGTACATCATCTCCATTTCTGCACCTTGCTTTTGGAGTTTTTGGTCATTTTGGGCAGTTTACACCACTTTATTTTTGGTTATTTGTGAATACTGTCCCACAGTCACCTTTTAGTTTTACCTACATAGTGTGCGAGACCCTGATGACACTAGGCTAAATATACTATCTGATGTTATCCATTTTATTATGCATCACCACTGGGTCTACGGATCTGACCTCGGATCCGACTTGGCCATTTCTCCAGACTTGCGATCCAAGCCTCAGACTCCTCCCTCTCCCATAATACCCCACTCCTTCTCTAATCCCTCAGATCTCGTTTGCTGCCTTCCAGCACAGATGCAGTTCTGCAGCCTCATTTTAAAGATAAGTGTTTTTTTCATACTTCTGGCTTAAAGTGAGTTTTGTCCCTTTCTTTCTTAATTTCTTTTGATATATCTTGTTAGGTTAGCTTTTTGTACCTCCCCTCCCTTTTTAGCTAGTGTCTTTCAAAGTGTACAGCTGGCGTCATGGTTGTTTCCCGCCATCCCCATTTCTCTTTAGTAGTTCCCCCTTTCTCTTCTTCCTTTCTTTCTTCTCAAAAAAGAAAAAAAAAATCTTTCCCAGTATTTTTGCTTTATCTGTAGTGTTTAGTGTTAGTGTGTGCTTTTGTGTGTGGGGTACACTAATTTTCCAGTATGTCTAACATACCTACGGATTCTGACAAACCCACAGGTTTCAAAAAGTTTGCCTCTTGTGGGCATAGGATTCCCCAGTCGGATGCCCACATAAGGTGTCTGTATTGTCTTGGGCAGGATACTTGGAGGTCTAGTGTTACATCTGCGCGGCCTTCAATCCCCGAGCCCTTGCTGATTGGCGCAATAAATTGATTTAAAGAGTCGTCTTACTGACCTCTGGAGCTCAAACTCCCATTTCTAAGAAGTGTGCCTCATCAGCTGCCCCAGGGTCCATGTCTTCTTTACCATAGAAGCACCAAAAGCTGTCTGATCCTTCTACGTCAGCTCCTATTTGCTCTCGCATCTCTTCGGATCCAAGAAGCTCTTTGGATCTGGTAGAGTCGGTGCTGGACAAGACTCTTTTTTTTTTTTTTTTTTTTTTTTTGCTTTCAATCTTCAGCCCTCAGGTCAGACTAGCCTTTCGGATCCTATGGAAGTGGTACGGATCCAAAGTTTCTGGTCTCCGGACAGAACTTCCTCAGGTCAGAAACACCCAGAGCGGAGATCCCAGAGTCATACTCCACATCAGAACAAATCTCCTTCCCCAGCCCCGACCTTGCGGACCTGTCTGTTCCTGGTCAGGTCCACCCATTCTTCGACCTCCTCGAGATACCCTCAGCTGTCAGACTCACAGACATGGACAGGATGATGCAGAGTTTCCTCAAAGCCCATATTCAGCTGGGGATCTTGCCTTCTCTGACACATAGGATCTGTGAGAACTCCAACCCCAGCACATTGACCTCCTCTTCTGATTCAGCCCCCCGTTTCGGAATTTCAGGATCTTGTTTTCCTGAGTAGGCCATTGTCAGAGCATGGAATCTGCCTTTCTTCGACTCTGGCAGTGTCTCAGACTAGCTCAGATCCGATACACTTGGAGCTAAGCTGGTCCTGGACCCAAGGTGTTGGCATCGACTCCTCGGGATTGGTTTCAGCTCTGACCTTTTCAGAGCTGTCCCTTCCCAAGCAGACCTTTGCCCTTGACAGTGTGGGCCCAGTACCTTCTGGAGGTGTTGGATCCAAGGTAGCTTTGTCCTTCTCTTGCTTGGTAGCTCCGGCTGCTAGGATGGGGAGGCAGGCTTTCTTGGCTTTGTCTGCTTTCCAGGTGGCAGAGAGGGCTTTATCCAAACTGCGAGATGCACCCCCTTTTTTCCCCAGGTCTTACCCAATCCCCTCCTGGTCAGTGCTTTCCTCCCATCCATCCTGTCAGTAGTTAGCCCCTCCAGGAGAGCCTCCAGACCTACTCTTAACAAGAGTTCCCCATGTCTTCGAGTCCTCTCCCAAGTATCTTGCAGGGCAGGTTCAATGTAAGAGATGGTGCAAGAGGAAGCACCTAGACTCCCAGTCCTTGACAGAGGACATGGACTTCGGTGAAGGGGAAGGGTCCCCTGATCTCCACCCGACAACATCTCCTTCTGGGAAACTTTGGAAGTACTTAAGCAAAAGGGTGTCCAGTCGTCCCAACCCCCTTACTCAAATTCCCTTATAACGTATTACTGTGAATTAACTAGTTAGTAACTTACAAGTATGGGGCTTGTTCCCAGTGTTCTCACATCTTACAAACTGATCATTGTTGCATCAAAGGAGTTGGATATAATATTATTAAAGGCCACTATACGTGTTTAAGTAAAAATATAGTATATATAAATAAAGTATATATATATATATATATATATATATATATATATATATATATCTATATACAAGTATATATATATTTAGCCCAGTGTCATGTGTGTCCCACATACTACGCAGGTAAAACTAAAAGGTGATTGCAGGACCATATTTACAAACATTTACTTAGATGTAAGGAGAAACAATAATTCCAATGCTTTGTTTAAGCATCTTAATGAATTTAAAACACACAGATTTTATGGTCTTGGAACAAGTTTCATTTGATTTTTCCATATCTGTCCAACACCCTAGACTCTATTAGGAGGATAGACAGTGGAACACTTTTCAGCTAGTTCCTTTTTGGTGACTGCCACAACAAGCATAGCATCTACAGGGATTTCCTTACTCCAAAACTGCCTATCTTTAAGGGCTCTAAGGATCTTGTCTGGTCGATGAGGGATAGGCTCTAAGGTGTCTGGTTCCTTCTAAGCTCAGCGAGAGACAAGGTCTATAAGGTCATCCACCAGGGAGTAACCCAAGAGGTAGATGGGCCAGACGCGAAGGCTTCTAGGAATACAGACTCCTTTTGGGAAGAGCTTTGGGAGGACCAACCACCTTTTTGACGCAGGATCTATAAAATGTCTCAGAAGGAGACATCCTCTGGTGGTGACTTTTGGAACCCTTCCACCTCATCAAAATCGATGCCCTCAGTCAGAGATTCCTCAGGGGAATCTAAGTGCCTCCTCTTACAGAGTCTTTTCCAAGGAACCTCTTCAGTGGAGTGCTTTGGAGAGGTATCATTAGAGATGGGAAGTTCCTGAATAGGAACTGCCTGGAAGCTCTTACAGGCTGGCTATCCCTGTGGATTCGGATGACTCTGCTTAGAGCTCAAATCCAATATAGGAACAGGGATAGGATATGTGAGTCAAAGAAGTCCCTCTGATGTGAAAAAGCCACCTCCACTACCTCGAAGGCAGAGTGACCAGGAAAAGTAGAAGCCCTGGAACTGAAGAGCCGAATTCAGAGTCGGTGCCAAGGTTGGTTCCGACAACAAATAGTTGAATCAGATGAAAATAGACAACACTGGATCTAATGATTTCAGCCAAACAGACCAACTGTGTGTCCTTCGTGCAAGCTAAACAGAAGGGACCACTTTCAAGCAAATCCAGTCTAAATGATTGAACGACTGACTGATTGCATGCCTTTCTGCTGTATTCAGTGTGGAAAAAACTTACAAGGCTGGATAAAAGCGTATTCATCCAAGGCAACAGCCTTTACCGTTGTCTTTATCAAAAGCATTTCTACACAAAATATTTGTAGGGCAGATACATGGACATGCATTTACAATTTTTGTGGACATTACAAGATGGACATCCTTTCTAGGAGTAGTGTGGGCATTACAGTTGCAGTTTTGCTGGACATCTGTATTCTCCCTTCCCAAGTCTGTGGCCAGGCTCTCATGTTGCTTTAGCACTCTTTCTGCATGTTGACTGGCATGCTACAGTGGTCCTTATAATGAGTGCAGCAGAGCTGCGCGAGTATACTCACCACAATCTTAAGTATTTGAAGTGTAAGCTCCATCCCCTTTCCAACATCAGGGCTTCATTTTTTAATTATTTTCAGAAGGATTGCATTTCTTATCTGGGATGCACCCACACCCTCCCCTTCCCAGCTCCTTCTGGTGAAAAGAGGTAGGAGAAACTTTCATTCTGCTTTTCAGGTTCAGTAAGCACACTTGTGATCACTTCATTACAAAAATGAAGATGGTGTTGACTGCTCTTCCTTTTATATTGTGCATACAGTTGTATTCTGCATCCGGCTAATGTCCACAGCTAGATTGTGGAACTCTGGCCTTTTGCATAATTCCACCATTTTTTGAATACAGTAGTGATCCTACTTCTGTAACATCTGTTGTAATAGTGGGTACGGTCACAAATATACTTTTTTGATTGGACTGTTTATGAAACCATTGCTTCTAGGCAACCTTGAAAAAAGGCCCATGTACCTAGTAGTCTTGTCAAGTTTACAAGTGAAAACAGAATAAAGGTAAAGAAAAAAACTTTGGTGCCATAGTTTGACTTGCATTTTTTATCTTGTAATCCACTTCATCTTTGCATAGTTTACTTAGTGTCTTCAAATTTTAACCTAGTTTAGGTAGTAAAGTGTCAGTCATGAGTGTGTTAAACATACAAGTGTAAGCTTGAAATGTACAAGCTTATTTCTGAGTACCTTCAGTTTACAATAATCTCAGAGTTCTTTTTTCCAGTATTGATACATTATTGATTTTTGCTGCATTTAGTGATACAAATTTTATTTCTGGAATTCATGTGTTTTTGATGTATATGTGTTAAAAAAAGGATACTTAAAAAATCAGTAATTCAGATGCAGAATAATTGTCATAGATTAAGTAGTTTTCTTGTCATCTGTAAATTGAAATGCAGGAGTAATAAAACTAGTTCAGAACCAGGTAAAAGAAACATTCTACAGAGCCATAAAAATGCTGTTTGAAACAGAATGAAATTTATGTTTTAGAATTGTCACTGTAATAGGTTTTGCTTTTTTATTTATAAACTCTGGGAAAAGAACTGTAAATCGTTTTTTGTTTTGCTGACCAAGCAGAGTACTTTCAATAACTAAGAGTGCTTTTTTGTTATTAGGTGAAAAAGTTACAAGCCATTCTCAAACCCATGATGCTGCGGCGATTAAAAGATGATGTAGAGAAAAACCTGGCCCCAAAGGAGGAAACCATCATTGAGGTAGAACTCACAAATATCCAGAAGAAGTATTATCGAGCAATCCTGGAGAAGAATTTCACCTTCCTTGCCAAAGGAGCCAATCAGCACAACATGCCCAATCTCATCAACACAATGATGGAGCTGCGCAAATGTTGCAACCACCCCTACCTTATCAATGGTGAGTTGCATTCTGGGAAGCATTTAGAAGAAAGTAATACTTCTATAAGTGACCTGTAGCACTGGAGGGATTTAAGACATTTCTAGCAGTATGTATGATGCTCTGAACTGGTTGCGTTGCACGTAGGGAAGGAGCCTGGGTCATTGAGTTCAGTTAGTGGCCCAGGCTCCTGAGGAGTTAGTTGGGAAAGTATAGGAAAACATAATAATTTTGTTCTTTGCCCTTTTGCAGTGGGGGGATGCATTGCTTGATGCGGCCACTGTCTTCTTCATTGAGGATAATAATGTTCAGGCTGCACCAGCAAATGTGTGTAGGGTTTCACAGCTGCATTACTCCACATCATGAGCATGGGAGGTAGCATTAGGGCATAAAACAGATTTTCCCCTTCAGCATTTGACTTGACATTTTCTTTATTCCCTAACTCCACCTCCAGCAGCTGACCTGCATATTCATACTTCCTAGGTTCTACAGTCACTTCCCCTGATGTGCGTACATGCTTCTGTGCATGTGTCATTGAAGGCTACCAGATACATGGCTTAGTAGTGCCAAATGCACATCCTTGATCAACTGTGCTACAATGTGGTTGCATGTTACACTAGTAGGAGCTGCTTTTGTAATGGGTTGAGCAAATTTACCCATTATTTGGATTATTAGTTGATTCCAGATCATCTGGGTAGCAGTTAGAATTGTATCCCTATTTGCAAATTATTGGCATTAGCCTTGAGAATTGACTGCTTTGTTGTAAATGTATTAAAAACAAATTTGCCATTTAAGGTTGATAAAACTTATTTTTGTAGTCCATTTTATGGAGGCTTTTAGTTAGGCAGCATTTTCAATGTTTCCATTCTGAGTATTTCAAACTGATATACCAGCTAGTTAGTG
The DNA here is from genome assembly GCF_019279795.1 of Protopterus annectens. NCBI lineage: Eukaryota > Metazoa > Chordata > Ceratodontiformes > Protopteridae > Protopterus > Protopterus annectens. The sequence continues at coordinate 1,160,831,266 of NC_056746.1, read as the reverse complement.
AACTAAATTAGCTCCAGAATAAGGACTTGGTCTGAAAGTTGCCTTACCAGAAGGTTATAGTAAGCCAGCTGAATAAGCTTAGGTGAAGGCTTTTCATTAGCAGAGTAGCGTTATGTAGTATGCATGAAGTGAGGGTATATGGATCTATAGTATTGAACACTAGGGATGCTGTGTTTTAAGTTGATGGTTCTTTACTTACTTTCAACCTTATAACTTCTATTGCGTACTGAGTTTGTTTATTTCCTAACTGAGCTGAAATGTTATGAAGTTTTTTGTTTGTGTGTAGAAATTACTGTGGCTATACTTTGTAATTGTATATATCTGATAAGTTTTGCAGTCTTTCACCTTAATAGTAAAATTGCTTTGTGCTTTATATTTTCTAATTCTGTGACTGATCTTTGCATTGTGTAGGTGCAGAGGAGAAAATTTTGGAAGATTTCCGTAAGACTTACGATCCAGAATCTAATGATTTTCAGCTTCAGGCAATGATCCAAGCTGCAGGTAAACTGGTGCTGATCGATAAGCTGCTTCCAAAACTGATCGCAGGTGGACACAAGGTGCTGATTTTCTCACAGATGGTGCGCTGCTTAGACATCCTGGAGGATTATCTTATCCAAAGACGGTAAGAATACCAAGCTAGAAAGGTACATGAATTGTAGTAAAAGTAGCCTGTCTGACTGCAGCCAAAAGCTGAAGATGTATCAGTTCTGTAAATCATTTATTTATTTATTTTACATTTTTTACTGGGATGGTCCGACTGGGACAGTCCCCATTTTCAGCAGAGGCCCGGGGAGAAAAGCTCCAGTCTAAGCTTACATATAGATTATCACAACAGGTAATAGAAATTATAAACAAAATTGACAAAAAAATGAGTGTTAACACATTTACAGGATAAAAATGTAAAAACAAAAATATATACATAGTATCAAATAGAACAAGACTTGAATATAGACAAATAAATGGTTTTGTCAGTTAATTTGGCAGAGCTGTTTGTAAACTTGTTAGAATTTTTCATTTGAAAAGTTTTAGTACAACATTGCAATGTATGCTTTATTTGTAAATCCTCCACAACTTTATGCAAAATCAGAACTGTTTTTTTGTAGCCACTATCCCACCATTGTATCATACCAAGTATAAAACATTACATCTTGCAGAGGACAGGAAGAAGTTCGCATGAATGGCCACCCTCAATTCTGTTGCCAACACGTCCATGCGGTTGCGCTCTCTTGCAACGGAGGGACCCACACAAGTTGTGGGGTCAGGTGTTGCCATTTGGCGCCATGCCTGGCTCCGCTGATGCTAATTCTCAGAGCCCTTCAAGGCATCTTTCACCAACGTCCCTTTTGATGGTTCTTCCCTGTTTGGAAAGACAGTCAGGGAGACTCTAGTCCAGAGTGAAAGGACAGGATGACACTGTCTGCCGTCAGAGTCTGCTGTTCTCCACCTCAAATGTCCTTTTTCAGGGACCAGCGAGGTCAGAAGAAGATGTGGTTCCACAAATCTCAGCCATTTTCCGGGGATGCTCAGGACTCGTCTTTCCCCAGAGGCAGAGGAGAATACGATAGATGCCACCTTAGAGGCAGAGGGGTCCTAGGTATTCCGGGTCCCGGGAATCATTCTGGGATAGACCTGGACAGCAACCCTGAGGGGTTGCCCAGCTGTCCATCTCTGGAGGCAGTCGGGGATCTTCTGTCCCTCCACCCACTAGCATGGGAGTCCATCACAACAGATCAGTGGGTGTTGTGAGTCATATCCAGAGGCTATTTTGTCCCTGTCAAGGACCCCCCCCCCAGCAAAACCCTCCTGGACGTCCCACCCACCCAGCTGGAGAAAGCAGCAGTGCAGATACAATCACTGCCAAGAAAATGAATCATCCAACCGGTCCCCCAAGAACAATCCGGATCCGGGGTGTACTCCAGGTTTTTTTTAGTGCCAAAAAAGACAGGGGACCGCAGACCAATTTTGGATCTGTCCCAGTTGAACCTGTCAGTAACCAAGACATAATTCCGGATGGTCATGATCCAATCCATCCTGCCCTTTCTGCAGGAAAAAGACTGGATGTGCTTGATAGATCTCCAGGATGCGTACTATCAGATCAAAATGCACAGGCACTCCTGGAGGTTCCTCCGCTTCTGTCTGAGAGCCAGTTATTTCCAATTTCGAGCCCTTCCCTTCGGTCTCACCACAGCCCCCCTGGGTGTTCACCAAGGTTATGGCAGTGGTAGCGGCTCACCTGAGGCTTCAGGACATTCAGGTCTTTCCATACCTGGACGATTGGCTTTTTACCGCCCCTTCAGAGCATCTACTATATCACGCCAGGGGACTCTTTCCATCTGTTAGCCGACAATTTGGGCATTACTATCATTCGGGACAGGTCAGCTCTTCACCCGGACCAGGTTTTTGAGTTCATTGGGGCACAGCTGGACACAATACAATCAAAGGTGTTCCTCAACTCAGACAGGATACGCACCTTGAGTATTCATGTTACATATTCTACAAACCCACTCACCCACAGCTGAAACAGTCTTAAGAGCTTTAGGTTCTATGGCAGCCCCAATAAATCTTCACCCCATCGCACGCCTCCACATGAGGGTCCTACAGTAGAGTTTAGTGGTGCAGTGGTCTCTGTTAGACCTCCCCTTATCCTTTCCAGTGAGGATCTTGTAGGCGTGCAAAAGCTCCCTTTGGTGGTGGAATCAATCCCCGGATCTCCACGAAGGACATCCTTTTCAACCTCCTCCTCCACCACCCCAAACCACAGTGACCAGGGATGCCTCCCTGCTCAGGTGGGAGGAACATTGCTCAGGAAGGTTGGTCCAAGGCACGTGGTCCCCTCACGAGACCTATTTGCACATCAACGTCTAGAGATGAGAGCAGTTCTTCTCGCATTGCAAGCCCTACATGCTCATCTTCCTCTGGGAACTATTGCAGTTCAACCAGACAACATGCCAGTAGTCTGGTGTGTCAGCAAGCAGGGGGGGAACCAGATCTTATCCATTATGCCAAGAGGCCATGAGAGTGTGGGAATGGGCGATCTCCACCGGCCGTTTTCTGGTGGCAACGCATATCCCGGGACAGTCCAACATCTTAGCGGACAGGCTCAGCAGATCCATCTTGATGCCCTATGAGTGGTGTCTGAAACCCAGATCTTCCTAAAGTTGGGTCGTCCTTGCTGCAATCTCTTCGCATCTACTTCCAGCTCGAAATGCAGCAAGATGTTCTTCGTGTTTCACTGTTGCAATCATTACATTTGGGTAATCCTGCTGGCAGGTTGCCCTCAGTCGGCCTGAATTCCAAAGTCTTGCATCCTGCGTCAGTTGCTGTCACCCCTTCCCTGACGTCAGGTCATCAGGGGTATAAAATAAGCAGCCGATGCCATTTTCTTCAGTCTTTCTTGCCGCGCAGTGCCCGAAGCAGAAGCAGTTCGCAAGGGCCGGTCGGCCGACTCCTGAGATTTTCGTGTTCGAGTTTCAGATCCGAAGTCTTCAGTAAAGCTAAGTACCCCGTTGGGGAAACTTTTTTCTTGCTCCAGACCGATGTCAGAAAAAGTAAATAATTGTATTTCTTGTGGAAAGCAAATACCTCCTAAGGACTTTCATTCTTACTATATTCCTTGCCTAGGCCCTGATCACAACGTTTCTAGTTGTCAGTTTTGTGCTAGATTTAACCAACGCACTATTAAGTGTCTGTATGCTTTTGCTTTAAACTATTTTGGACGCCGGTTTAATTATCCAGAAATGTTGTCGGACAGCCATTTGACTACCGGAGTTCACAAAAAAATGCAAAGAAATGGAGAGAGAGAAACAACAGAGGCCCAAAACTGATGACGAAGCTTCTCCTAAGCCAGTGGCCGGTTCTCAGTGAGGCGCTTTCGCAGCCCCTGACACCCGCTACTTTAGAGTCGCAGGCCGCTACCGACTCCCACGTGAAGTCAGCTATGCCGCTGGAAACTCAAGGTATTGGAGCCTTGGACACACTATTCCCTCAGATGGGTCTGGGGCTGCTGAGCAGGCACCGGCTTCTGAGGGTTATTCAGACCTAAACATCTTTACATTAAACCGAATTCAGCTTCAAAGGCAAAGACTAAAGCACCTTCTAAAGCAAAGAAACAAACTCAAGAGCCACGTGGTTAGGCTTCTATGCCCAAAAAACAGATGCTCAAAATGGCTGAAGACTTGATTACCTTGATCAGGGGTTCCCATCCCCCTCCTGATAAGAGGCCTAGGCAAGAGACAGACTATGAATCCTCAGATCAGGTTTCCATTTCGTCTGATTCCTCTTCTGATCAGTAATATTCTCTCCCTCCTTATGAGGACTCTGATGCAGAAGAATCTGTACCTTCAGCCTGTCCGCCTGAGGATTATTCTTTTGGGGAAACCCTGCACACCATGAGGGAGCATTTCCATTGGGAGAGCCAGGATTACTCAGAATCCAAGAAAAGGCTCAGAGACTTTATTTTATTGCCTCAGCACAGGCCCCTGGCTATCTCCCCTGTGCTTGATATTGTCGATGATGTTTTCTCTGAATCCAGTCTGCCTCCTGATTCTTTACCCCCTGCACCAGTCAAGCCAGACAGGTACTACAAGGTCCCTGACTCTCATAAATTTCTTTACAAAACCCCTGCTGTGGACCCAGAAACAATTTCTCAGGGTCCCAAAGGGGTAAGGCTTCCACTGCTAAAAACCCTGTCCCCTCTGATAGGGATTCCAGAGCTCTGGATAGATGGGGGAAAAAGGTTTACACTTCTGCTACTTTAGCTGTAAGGGCTTTAAACTGCCAGTTTCACATGCTTAAATATCAACAGTACCTCATGTCTTTGTTAAAACAGAAAATGCTTACAAACTCAGAAAATCCTGACAGTAAGGAAATGCAGGATATAGTGCATGCAGTTGAACAAGTGGGAAAGCATACTCTGCAATGTGGTTTTGATTCATTAGAGGCTTCATGTAGAGCCGCAGTTACAGGCTCCGTCATTGGAAGGCATGCTTGGTTGAAAGAACAAAGTTTACCTGAACATGTTAAAGTAAAATTATTGGATGCTCCACTACAGCATGATGCTTTGTTTGGTGTTAAGGCAGAAGAGGTATTAAAGAAAATGGAGGATAAAGCAAAATCAATGCAGACAGTAAAGGATTTCTTACAGGTTCAACCACCTAGGTTTAGCAGAAACTGGCCTTCAAAAAATTAGTAATTTCCGGTGTCAGACAGGCCACAAAGAGGCAGATACAGACGCCCAAGAGGCAGATCTCAGCCCCAAGGCTCCTACAGACCTAAACAATGGGGTGCTTCAGCCCCCAAAGGAGGAGAAGACAAATCACAGCCTTATAGGAAACAGTACCAATGACTTCCCTCTACAAATGCCAAGCACTTACCTTTTGGCAGCACCCCTAGGGGGAAAGCTAGAACTTTTCTCACAAAATTGGCACACAATTACCCAGGACAAATGGGTACTGAATATTGTCTTTCAGGGTTACAGGTTCCACTTTCACACCCTTCCAAAATCAAAAGGTATGCCGGACCTGCCACAAAACCAATGGGCAGAGGCACAAAAACAAATTGCTGCTCTCATGGACATGGGAGCTATTCAGAGAGTACCACAGCAAGAACAGGGACAAGGATTTTACTCGAGACTTTTCCTAGTACCAAGAAAGGACAAAGCCTGGAGACCAATACTGGACTTGTCAATCCTAAATACTTTCCTGGATGTTCCAAAATTCAAAATGTTAACACTGCAGCAACTTCTACCCATGCTGGGCAAGGAGGTTTGGCTACTTACTTTGGACCTCAAGGAGGCATACCTGCATGTCCCAATCAGACAATCTTGCAGAAGATACCTCAGATTCATAGCTGGCTCAATGCATTACCAATTCTCTGCACTGCCCTTTGGCTTCTATACTGCGCCCAGGGTCTTCACAAAATGCCTGGCACCAGTAATTGCATTTTGCAGACAAAGAGGAATTCAAATATATCCCTACTTGGACGACTGCCTTATTCAAGCAGAGAGCAAGGACATTCTTCTAAAACATCTGGCGTTTGTAAAAAGATTACTAATTTGCCTAGGGTACACAGTAAACGAAAAGAAATCAAAACTAGTGCCCTCTCAAGAGATAATATTCCTGAGTGCAAGCTTAAATACAACTGCCCAGATGGCTTATCTCACACCAGACAAGCAAAGGCAACTAACTCATTACTTTCAAATGATGGTAACAAAGACCCAGCTCCCTGCAAGAAAAAATTCTGCAGGCCCTGGGCTTCATGGCGTCCTGCATTTTACTAATTCCATATGCAAGACTGCATATGAGGAAACTACAATGGTATCTAAAAAGTGTTTGGACTCAACATTGCCACAGCCTGGAAACAATAATAAATTTAATTCCCTGCCTACAACAGGAGTTTTGATGGTAGTCCCGGGCCTGTCAACACAACAAGGGACAGCCTTTCACCTTACCCACAGCCAGGCAGACAATAACAACGGCTGCATTGGATTATGCCTGCGGGGCACATATGGCAGGAAAATGTATTCAGGGCACGTGGCCTAAGGAACAAATGCATTTTCACATCAATCAAAAAGAGATGCTAGCTGTACAGAATGCCCTGACAGCTTTCAAGGACCTACTACATCCAGGCAACTATTAATAAAGACGGACAATAGCACAGTTATGTGGTACATAAACAAGCAAGGGGGCACACATTCCTATCCCCTCTGCAGGCAAGCCATGACTTTGTGGAACACAGCACCGACCTATCAAATACATCTGCAGGCGCAATTCCTGCCAGGAATGAAAAATACACTAGCAGACGAACTAAGCAGAAATCTCCTGGATCCTCATGAATGGAAACTGAATCCACAGGTCTTCAGCATGATAACAAGGAAATGGGGACTCCCAGACATAGATCTTTTTGCCTCCCCTCACAACTGCCAAGTACAGAAATTCTGCACAAGAACTTATCACTTACAAGCATGGAAAGTGGATGCTCTATCATTCAGCTGGAAAACCCTGACAGTTTATGCCTTCCCTCCACTGCCTCTTCTTCCCAAGGTACTCCTAAAAGTCAGACAAGAGAAGCCAAAAATTATCTTGATTGCCCCAGACTGGCCACGCCAGCACTGGTACCCAATTCTAAAGAGCTTGTCTCAAGTCCCAGCCTGGCCTTTACCTCAAATTCCTTATCTTCTGACTCAACAAAACAGTCAGATTCTGCACAGTCAACTCAAAACCTTAAATCTGGCTGCATGGCAGATAATATAGCCACTCAGACCACACCTCTCTCTAAAGCTGTTATGGATGTCATTTTAGAAGCCAGGAGGCCCAGCACTAGGAAATCTTATGCAGAAAAATGGAAGATATTCTGTGCTTGAAATCAGGCACATGGGCTTGAACCACTTGTTCCAAATATACCTCAGATTTTACAATACCTAACTGAGATTCTGGACAAAGGCCTATCCTTCTCATCTATTAAGATCCATGCCTCTGCCATTTCAGCTCATTACAATACGGAACCTCCTATTTTTTCACATCCACTACTAAGACAGTACCTCAGAGGGGCAAAAAACATAAGACCCCCAAGTAGAGCACCAGTACCTACTTGAGATCTCAATTTTGTTTTAGAAAAGCTCACACTGCCTCCTTTTGAACTAGCCAGCACAGCTGATATAAAATTCTTATCATGGAAAACTTCTCTGCTCCTAGCAATAACTTCAGCAAGAAGAGTCTCAGAGTTGCAGGCATTAATGGCAGTGGAATCTTTCATCATTTTTCACCAGGACAGGGTCTCTCTAAGGACAAACCCAACATTCATGCCAAAGGTGGTTTCCATTGTGGCTCTTAACCAAACCATTCATTTGCCAACTTTCTATCCAAATCCCCAGAATAAAGGGGAGAGACTTCTGCACACTTTGGACATACACAGACAGCTGCGATTCTACTTGGACAAAACAAAAGCTTTCAGAAAAACTGAGCAACTGTTTGTAGCCTATGCTGTAGGATCACAGGAAAGCCAATCTCAAAGCAGACAGTTTCAAAATGGATAGGACACTGTATTTGCTTCTGTTATGCACGACATGGCAAATCAGTACCTAAAGGCATTAGGCCACATTCTACCAGAGCAGCAGCCACTTCAGCAGCCTTTCTCAGAGGAGTACCAACCAAAGACATTTTAGAAGCTGCAACTTGGAGTTCAGTGCACACTTTCACCAAGCACTACCACTTACCTCTCTACTCTAAGTCCAGAGCAGGCTTTGCCACTGCAGTTCTGCAGGGCCTGGTAGCCTCTCCTAATCCTATTTAGGCCCAGCCACCCAACCTCAGCTTTGGGATTCAACCCAAGTGTAATGACTGCAACAGTGAAACACGATGAACACAGTACAGTTGTGTACCTACCATAAATGTAGATGTTCAAGTGTATTCACTGTTGCAGTCCAGGTTACCCACCCACCATCCCCCTTTTCATTGCTGGGACTTTTCTGTACTTCTCAACTCTATGCAACCTATGTGGTGTATTTGCTTGTAGATGAAGGAAATGTTTATTTTAGTACATGTATGCTTTTTGGCATAATTTTTTCAGCCTTCCTATCTGGGGGCACCTGACATCTGGGGCAAGAAAAACTGAAGAAAATGGCGTTGGTTGCATCTTTTATATCCCTGGAGCACTGACGTCAGGGAAGAGGCGACAGCAACCGACGCCGGACCTAGACTTTGGAACTCTGGCCAACTGCGGGTAGCCTGCCAGCAGGATAACCCAAGTGTAATGACTGCAACAGTGAATACACTCGAACATCTACATTTATGGTAGGTACACAACTGTACTTTCTCGATCTCCGTACTCCAAAATGGCTTCGTTAAGCCATCTGACTACTGATTTTCTGAAAAAACGTAAGGATAAAGACAGAGAGAGACCACATAAACTGCCGACGACGCTTCCGATAAGCTAGTCACCAGTCCGCCGGTACTCAGGCACTTTCACAGCCCCTGATAACCCACTACTACAGATTCGCAGGCCTCTACTGAGACCCATTCGTAGTCCGGTATGCTGCGAGATGCTTCTTCGACTATGGAACCTGCGGATGTCACTACCTTGGATGGGACCGGAGCCACTGTGCAGGCACCGGCTCCTGAGGGTGTATTCAGGCATACCGATTTTCATATCAGAGCAATGACTTTGTTTCAAGCTAAAAATACCGAATTCCTCAGGCCTTAAAGCTCACACTAAGCCTAGAAAACCGACAACCAAAGCGCATTCTCAGGCCCATATGCTTCAAAAGCAAATAATTAGAATGCCTGAAGACCTTATTACCTTAATTAGGGGAAGCCAGCCTTCCCCCTCTAAGAGACCTAGAACTGATTTTCTTTCTGATTCTTCTGATCAGGAATCTGATATCTCTGTTCCTTCTGACTAACAGGATTTACCCTTCTCTACTTATGAGGATTCTGATGCAGAGGATTCCATTCCCTCTGCTTCCCCTCCAGAAGATTTTTCTTTTGGTGAAACCTTGCATACCCTTAGGGAGCATTTCTGCTTGGAAAGCCAGGACTATTCTCAATCCAAAAAGAGACTTAAGGAATTTTTAAACCTGCCTCAACACAGGCCTCTAGCTATCCCTCCTGTTCTGGAGATTGTAGATTATGTTTTATTGGAATCCAGCCTTACCCCAGACACTTTGCATCCAGCTCCCAGGAAACCTGACATGTACTACAGATTACCTGACTCTCACAAATTCCTTTTCAAGAATCTTACTGCGGATCCAGGGACCATTTCCCAAGGACCAAAAGGCATTAAGGCTACTACTGCCAAAAGTCCTACCCCTTCTGATAGGGATTCTAGAGCTTTAGACAGATGGGGTAAGAAGGTATATACTTCTGCCACTTTGGCCGTTAGGGCTTTAAATTGCCAGTTTCATATGTTAAAGTATCAGCAGCATATTATGGGATTAATTAAACAGAAAATGATGTTGATTTCTGACTGTTCTGAACACAAAGATTTACAAGAGTTAATGCATTCTGCTGACCAAGTAGGTAAACATACACTGCAATGTGGTTTTGATGCTTTAGAAGCATCTTGCAGGGCTGCTGTCACTGGGTCTGTACTTAGAAGGCATGCTTGGCTTAAGGAACAAAACTTGCCAGATCATGTTAAAGCTAAATTACTGGATGCACCCTTACACCAAGAGCGCCTTTTTGTCAACAAAGCAGAAGTCATCCTCAAAAGGATGGAGGAAAAAGCTAAATCTATGCGAACTGTTAGATTTCTTACAAGTACAGCCACCTAGATTCAGTAGGCATTGGCCTTCAAAGAACTGGCCCTTTCCAGTCCCTTCCAGGCCTTCTCAGTCCAAACCCAGGAGCAGCAGCCCACCAAGACTTCAGTCTCAGGCTATGCACAGATCTAAGAAGTGGAGGGGGGGCCATTTCCAAAGCAGGGATTAGTAAGCCACCCCCCTATGGAAAAATGGTACAATGACTTATCCTTAACTCTACCAACCCTTACTCAACTACTTGCTCCCTTAGGAGGAAAGCTCGCTCTGCATGCAAAAAACTGGGAACTCATTACCCAAAACAAATGGGTTTTAAACATAGTTTCCCCAGGATGCCGATTCCACATGTTCTTCTTGTTTCACTGTTGCTGTCATTACATTTGGGTAATCCTGCTGGCAGGTTGCCCTCAGTCAGCCTGAATTCCAAAGTCCTGGGTCCTGTGACGGCTGCTGTCATACCTTCCATGACGTCAGGTCGTCAGGGGTATAAAAGAAGTAGCCGACGCCATACCTTCCATGACGTTAGGTCGTCAGGGGTATAAAAGAAGTAGCCGACGCCATTTTGTTAAGTCTTTCTTGCCGTGCAGTGCCCGAAGCAGAAGCAGTCCGCAAGTGCCGGTCGGCCAGCTCCTGAGATTTTCGTGTTCGAATTTCAGATCCGAAGTCTTCAATAAAGCTAAGTACCCCGTTGGGGAAACTTTTTTCTTGCTCCAGACCAATGTCAGAAAAAGTAAATAATTGTATTTCTTGTGGAAAGCAAATATCTCATAAGGATTTTCATTCTTACTGTATTCCTTGCCTAGACCCTGATCACAACGTTTCTGGTTGTCGGTTTTGTGCTAGATTTAATCAACGCACTATTAAGCGTCAGTATGATTTTGCTTTAAACTATTTTGGACGCCGGTTTAATTATCCAGAAATGTCGTCGGATAGCCATCCGACTACTGGAGTTAACAAAAAACGCAAAGAAAAGGAGAGAGATAAACAACCGAGATCCAAAACTGATGACGAAGCTTTTGCTAAGCCAGTCGCCGGTTCTCATTGAGGCGCTTTCGCAGCCCCTGACACCCGCTTCTTTAGAGTCGCAGGCCGCTACCGACTCCCACGTGGAGTCGGCCATGCCAATGAAAACTCAAGGTATTGGAGCCTCGGATACTATTCCCTCAGATGGGTTCGGAGCCACTGAGCAGGCACCAGCTTCTGAGGGTGTATTCAGACCTAAACATCTTTATATTAAATCGAATTCAGCTTCAAAGGCAAAGACCAAAGCACCTTCTAAAGTAAAGAAACAAACTCAAGAGCCACGTGGACAGGCCTCTTTGCCCAAAAAACAGATGCTCAAAATGGCCGAAGACTTGATTACCTTGATCAGGGGTTCCCATCCCCCTCCTGATAAGAGGCCTAGGCAAGAGATTGACTATGAATCTTCAGATCAGGTTTCTATTTCTTCTGATTCCTCTTCTGATCAGGAATATTCTGTTCCCCCTATGAAGATTCTGATGCTGAAGAATGTATACCTTCAGCTTCTCCTCCAGAGGACTATTCTTTTGGGGAAACCTTGCATACCATGAGGGAGCATTTCCACTGGGAGACCCAAGATTTTTCAAAATCTAAAAAGAGGCTCAGAGATTTCTTTTTACTTCCCCAACACAGACCTCTAGCCATTCCACCTGTGTTAGACATTGTAGATTATGTGTTTTCGGAGTCTAGTCTTACCCCTGACTCCTTACCTCCTGCTCCTGTTAATCCTGATAGATATTACAGGGTTCCTGACTCTCATAAATTCCTTTTTAAAAACTCTACTGCAGACCCAGAGACTATTTCACAGGGTCCCAAAGGAGTTAAGGCTTCCGCTGCAAAAAACCCTACCCCCTCTGACAGAGATTCTAGGGCACTGGATAGATGGGGAAAAAGGTTTACACATCTACTACCTTATTAAGAGGCAGAAGCAGGAACAGTCCAAACACCACAGGACTACGAAAGATTCAGTTTACTAATACCAAACTTAAAACAATTAGATACAGATAAAACACATTACATTTAGCGCTTTCGTCAGTAATAAGACTTCTTCAGAATATCAAGATGCTGTCTGTTCACACATTATATACAATCCCACTGATTAAACTAATTAAACAGTTACATCATTTCCTCCTCACAAAATTAAAAAACAGGAAATACATAGCCCATAATAAACAATCCAGATGTACAAAACCACAAAAGAGTTTTTCTCAACAGAAATTCCTTTAAATAAAAAATAATTGCTTTAATTTTAAAAAAGGTTGTAAGGACATTTTCTCATTCAAACCAGGGGGCTATGTGAATTAAGTCTAATTTGCCACTTTAATTCTAAATATTCCAGGTATTCATCCACAGGTCCCCCCCTCTCCCCCAGATCTACTTGTTCAAGAATATAAAACCAAAAATTATGTTTATTATTAATATTAATGTGCTTAAATAAAGCATTATTAATATTCTTCTGTTTTATATCATATAGGTGTTGGTATACCCTGTGTCTGAAAGCATTTTTTGTTTTCCCTACGTAGAAACCTTTACAGTTTTTACATACCGCAATGTAGACCACCCCTTTAGTGTAACAATACATTCTCTTTCTATTAATAATCCGTCCATAATTATCCAACTTAAAACTATCAGTGTCCATCATATAGGGACACTGAGCACATCTACCACACTTAAAAGTACCCGTGCCCTGGGTATTAATTTTCTCTTTTTCTAGGAGTCCTTTAATTGAGGTATTTTTCTTATAGATTATAGTGGGTTTAATGCCTAGTTTCTCCAGGACCCCAGCATCATTCTCAAAAATTTTCCAATATTTATTAATAACGTGTCTAATATCCTCAAAATTGTATGAAAAAGTAAGTATTAAACCACGTGTAAAACCAATATCTCCATGTCCATTGTTGTTACTCACATCTTGTTCATTTTCTCTCCTGTAGCCTAGTAGGGCCTTAAAATGCCCATTTAACCTTTTAGTTTTCACTTCCTGAATAATATCAGATACAAAGGGTTCAGGGTACCCTCTCCTCTGTAACATACCATTCAGTTTATCACATTCATCAGAAAAATCTTTAAGGTCCGAGACCATCCTGGCTAATCTAACACATTGACCCTTCACTAGAGCTTTCTTCTGATGTATAGGGTGCGCACTAGTAAAGTGCAATAATGTGTTAGAATATGTAGGTTTCCTATAGAGCTTGGATAAAAAACATTTATTTTCATAATCTTTCTCTATAGTAATGTCCAAATAATGGATACAGTCATAGTCCTTGACCATAGTAAATTTTAGAAAACTGGTTGTGTTGTTAATATAAGAAAAGAACCTATTCAGGTCATCCTCAGTTTCCCTCCAAAACAGAACAATATCATCCAGGTACCGCCCATACAGTACCCATGAAGTCCTGAATTCAGAATTAAGTATGTACATATCTTCCCATTGTGCTAAGACAATGTTACCAAATATGGGCGCACAACATGCACCCATAGCTACACCCGTTTTTTGCTTAAATAAATGTCCATCAAATGTAATAAAGTTGTTGTCTAAAATAATCTCCATACATGTCCGAATGGTCAAGATAGTGCTATGGTTCATGGACGAATTACTACAGAGAAATTGATAAAACCAATCCAAGCCAGTTTCATGCGGTATAACAGAAAAAAGGTCACATATATCAATAGTGACTAATATAAGCCTGGTGTCAAACTTACTTTGATCTATTTTACCAAGGAAATCCCAAGAATCCTTGATAATACTTGTCCGATTGTCCAAGAGTCCTTTAGTCATATTGTCTACATATTTAGCAAATGTAAAAGTTTTAGAAGATTTTGCATCAACAATGGGCCTAAGTGGTGGGTTATGTATAGATTTGTGAATTTTTGGTATCCCAAAAATAGTAGGTGTTTTAGGTTCCTTAACAAAGAGGTAATTGTAAGTGTCTATGTTGATTTGCCCATTAAGTAGTAGTTGTTCCAACTCAAGGTCTACATTGCGGTATGCAATATTAAACTCATTGCGCGATATTTCCGTATATACCTCACTGTAAAGTATATCATACATTCTACTATTGTAGTCTTCTATGCTCATGATGACCAGGCCTCCCCCTTTATCTGGTTTCATAATTCTTATGTTAGTTAGACTGAGGATTTCATTCAGGGTGGTCCTTTCAACAATATCTAAATTTTCATCAGTTCTATCAAAATGTTTGTACCTCATTAGTGACCTAATGTCAAGTTCACATAGAGTCTCAAAGGCCCGAACTAAAGGATGACTCGGGGGATGAAAAGTACTAGGTCTCGACAAACTAGCCCTAGACGTGATGTTAATGTCTTTAAAAAATAGACCTAGATTCAATTTTCTTGTGAAAGATTTAAGTTGTAAAATAGTTTCCACTATATTCCAGACACAGGGTATACCAACACCTATATGATATAAAACAGAAGAATATTAATAATGCTTTATTTAAGCACATTAATATTAATAATAAACATAATTTTTGGTTTTATATTCTTGGACAAGTAGATCTGGGGGAGAGGGGGGACCTGTGGATGAATACTGGGAATATTTAGAATTAAAGTGGCAAATTAGACTTAATTCACATAGCCCCCCGGGTTGAATGAGAAAATGTCCTTACAACCTTTTTTAAAAATTAAAGCAATTATTTTTTATTTAAAGGAATTTCTGTTGAGAAAAACTCTTGTGGTTTTGTACATCTGGATTGTTTATTATGGGCTATGTATTTCCTGTTTTTTAATTTTGTGAGGAGGAAATGATGTAACTGTTTAATTAGTTTAATCAGTGGGATTGTATATAATGTGTGAACAGACAGCATCTTGATATTCTGAAGAAGTCTTATTACTGACGAAAGTGCTAAATGTAATGTGTTTTATCTGTATCTAATTGTTTTAAGTTTGGTATTAGTAAACTGAATCTTTCGTAGTCCTGTGGTGTTTGGACTGTTCCTGCTTCTGCCTCTTAATAGTTTTGTCGTTTTGGTTTCAAGTTTGGTCACATCTACTACCTTAGCTATAAGGGCCTTAAACTGTCAGTTTCATATGCTCAAATATCAGCAACATGTCATGGCATTGCTTAAACAGAAAATGTTAAACTCTGAATGTGCAGAAAACAAGGAAATGCAGGATTTATTGCATGCAGCTGAACAAGTTGGAAAGCATACTTTGCAATGTGGTTTTGATTCTTTGGAGGCCTCCTGCAGGGCCGCAGTTACGGGTTCTGTAATTAGGAGGCATGCTTGGTTAAAGGAACAAAATCTTCCTGATCATGTGAAAGTTAAATTATTGGATGCATCTTTACAGCATGATACTTTGTTTGGTGTTAAGGCAGAAGAGGTGTTAAAAATGGAGGACAAAGCTAAATCTATGCAAACTGTCAAAGATTTTTTACAAGTACAGCCACCTAGGTTTAGTAGACACTGACCTACAAAGAACTGGTCCTTTCCTGTGTCAAGACAGACCTCAAAGGGGCAGACCCAGACGCCCTAGAGGCAGATCCCAGGTGCAAGGTTCGTACAGGTCAAAGCAACAGGGTGCTTCTACCTCCAAAGTTGGAGAAGACAAATCACAACCTTACAGGAAACGGTCCCAATGACTTCCCCCTGCCGCACCAAGCATTTATCTCCTGGCATCACCCTTAGGGGGAAAATTAGCACTTTTTCCTCAAAATTGGTACATTATTACCCAGGACAAATGGGTTCTAAACATAGTGTCACAAGGCTACAAGTTCCATTTCCATACCCTGCCAAAGGCAAACGGCTGGCCAGATCTGCCAAAAAATCAATGGGCAGAGGCACAAAAACAAGTCTCATCCCTCATGGACATGGGGGCCATTCAACAAGTACCAGAGCAAGAGCAGGGACAAGGATTTTACTCAAGACTGTTCTTGGTACCCAGAAAGGACAAGACCTGGAGACCAATTCTGAACACATTCCTGGATATACCAAAATTCAAAATGTTGACTTTGCAGCAGCTTCTGCCCATGCTGGGCAAGAATGCTTGGCTTGTGACTTTAGACCTAAAAGAGACATACCTGCATGTCCCAATCAGACAATCATGCAGAAGATACCTCAGATTCAAGGCTCTGCACTGCCCTTTGGCTTATCTACTGCGCCCAGGGTCTTTACAAAGTGCCTGGCTCCAGTAATTGCATTCTGCAGACAAAGAGGAATACAAATATATCCTTACTTGCACGACTGCCTAATTCAAGGAGAGAACAAGGACATTCTACTACAGCATCTGGCGTTTGTGAAAAAGACTTCCTAACTTGCCTCGGGTACACAGTCAACAAAAAGAAATCAAAACTAGTACCCTCTCAAGAGATAATATTCCTGGGTGCATGCTTAAATACAACTGCCCATATGGCTAATCTCACGCCAGACAAAGGCAACTGAATACCTATTTCAAAATGTTGGCAACAAAGGCCCCAGTTATCTGCAAGAAAAATTCTGCAGGCTTTGGTTCATGGCATCCTACTAATTCCATATGCAAGACTGCATATGAGGAAACTTCAGTGGTACCTAAAAAGTGTTTGGACTCAACTTGCCACAGCCTGGAGACAATGATTACTCTCATTCCCTGCCTGCAACAGGAGTTTCGATGGTGGGCGAAGGCTTGTCACCAGAACAAGGAACAGCCATTCACATTACCATTCCCAGTCAGGCAGACACTAACAACGGATGCATCAGATTATGCCTGGGGGGCCCACATGGCAGGAAGATGCATTCAGGGCACATGGTCCTCAAACCAAATGCATCTACATATCAATCAAAAAGAGATGCTAGCTGTTCAGAATGCCCTGACAGCCTTCAAGGACCTACTTCATTCTGGGACAACTACTGATAAAGACAGACAACACCACGGTGATGTGGTATATAAACAAGCAGGGGGGCTGACATTCTTACCCCCTTTGCAGACTAGCCATGACTTTGTGGGATACAGCATTGACTTACCAACTACATCTGCAGGCACAGTTCCTGCCAGGAAAGGAAAATACTCTGGCAGACGAACTAAGCAGAAACCTCATGGATCCTCACGAGTGACAGCTGGATCCACACGTCTTCAGCATGATAACAAGGAAATGGGGATGCCCAGATATAGATCTATTTGCCTCCCCTCACAACTACCAACTAAAAAGATTCTGCACAAGGACTTATCACAGACAAGCATGGAAAATGGATGCCCTATTTTTCAGCTGGAAAAAACTATCAGTATATGTCTTTCCTCCACTGCCACTCCTCCCCAAGGTACTCCTAAAGGTCAGACAGGAGAAGCCAAAGATGATACTGATTGCCCCAGACTAGCCCCGTCAGTACTGGTATCCAATCCTAAGGAACTTGTCTCAATGTCCAGCTTAGACCTTACCTCAAATACCCCATCTACTGTCCCAGCAAAACAATCAGATCCTGCACAGCCAGCTCAGGACTTTAAACCTAGCAGCATGGCGGATAATGTAACCATACAAAACACACCTCTCAGTAAAGCTGTGATGGATGTCATTTTGGAAACCAGAAGGCCTAGTACTAGAAAATCTTATGCTGGAAAATGGGAGAGATTCTGTGCTTGGAACCAGGCACAAGGAACTGATACGGCTGTACCAAATATTCCTCAGATTTTGCAATACTTAACTGAGATGCTGGACAAAGGCCTATCTTTTTCATCAATTAAAATTCATGCCTCTGCCATTTCGGCTTATTACAATGCAGAGCTACCAATCTTTTCTCATCCCTTATTAAAGCAGTACCTCAGAGGAGCCAAAGATTTAAGGCCTCCAAGGAGATCACCAATACCTGCATGGGACCTCAACTATGTCTTGGAAAAACTCACCGTGCCTCCTTTTGAGCCAGCTGCTATTGCTGATATAAAGTTTTTATCTTGGAAAACAGCTCTGCTCCTAGCAATGACTTCTGCAAGACGAGTTTCAGAGCTACAGGCACTCATGGCTGTGGAACCTTTTATCATGTTTTATCCAGACAGGGTTTCTCTGAGGACAAACCCGACATTTATGCCTAAAGTGGTGTCCAGTGTGGCTCTTAACCAAACTATTCATCTGCCAACTTTTTATCCAAATCCACAGAACAAGGGGGAGAGAATTCTGCATTCCTTGGACGACGTACACAGACAGCTTAGATTCTACTTGGACAGAACCAAAGATGTCCTTCATGGATGCATCTGCAGTCATAACAAGTGGGTTGTCCTGTCGTCAGGCAGCCCTTCAGTCGGCCGGATTCCAAAGTCCGGGTCCGGCTTCGGCTGATGTCGCACTCCACCCGACGTCATCACTGTTGGTCTTCGGGTATAAAGGCATCAGCCGACGCCATTTTCCTCAGTCTTTCTTGCCGCGTGGCGCCCGAAGCAGAAGCTGTTCGCAAGTGCTGGTCGGTCGGATCCAGAGATTACTTCTACCGAATACTACTTCGAAGACTGCTAAAGCTAAGTACCGGGTTGGGGACTCTTTCTTGCCTCAGCCGATGTCAGAAAAAGTTAACAATTGTTTAAACTGTGGGAAACAAATACCTCATAAAGATTTCCACTCTTACTGTCTGCCTTGTTTAGGCCCAGCCCACGTAGCAGCCTGTTCGCCTGTGCTTCTTTCAACCGACAACGCTTAGGCGTCGGTCGGAGTTTGCAGAACAGTTTTTCGGTTCTGATTTTGCGACATTATGCCGCCGGATCCTCCGACTACCCAATCTAGCAAAAGCAAAGATAAAGACCGACACTCGCGGTCCGTGGTTTCGCCGAAACCATGGTCAAGCAAACCGAGTGTCTCGGTTTCGGCCGAAACCGAGAAAACTGAACAAAGTACAGCTGAACCTATTCCTACAACCGAGGCCCCTGCTACAACTCTTGAAATGACTTCACAAATTTTACCCACTACGGTGGTTGACTTATCAGACACCATCCCCTTGGATGTTTCTACCCCAGCACGTGGTGCTGCTAGGCCTCCAGCAGCCATGTCCATTAAGGCCTTCGCCAGGGCTAAAGCAGCCAAGACTACTAAAACAGTGCCTGTTAAACCACCCACATCCAGGCCCTCTTCTAGTTCTCAAATGCTTACTTTGGCAGAAGATTTAATTTCTTTAATTAGAGGATCTCAATCTCACCCAGACAGGGCCTCTCAGGCCCCAGAGAAGAGACCTAGGGCAGAGCCCCCCGAGCCAGTGTCCTCTGATGATTCTGCTGATGAATCAGACATAACTGACCAGCCAGAGGCTCCCTTCTCCAATTTTGAAGATTCTGATGCTGAAGAATCCATCCCAGCTGCTTCCCCACCAGAAGAATTCTCCTTTGGGGAAACCTTGCATGCCATGCGAGAACAGTTCCAATGGCAGCAACAGGATTTTTCAGACTCCAGAAAAAGACTTAGGACTTTTCTGCACCTCCCACAGCACAGGCCCTTAGCTATACCCCTGTTCTCTCTGTGGTGGATGATGCTTTCAATGATGTTTGCTCCGCTCCAGATTCTTTACCCCAGCCCCTGCCAAACCAGACAGATTTTACAGGGTGCCAGATACTCATCACCACCTTTACAAGGCTCCACTTGCAGACCCAGAAACTATATCCCAGGGCCCCAAGGCAGTAGCGACCACAGCTAAAACCCTATTCCTTCTGAAAGGGAAGCAAGGTCATTAGACAGATGGGGTAAAAGGTCTACACTTCAGCTACTCTCTCAGCTAGAGCTTTAAACTGTCAGTTTCACATGATACAATACCAAGAGTTTATGCTGGATCAGTTAACTAAAAACTAACCACTGATGAATCTCTTGATAAGAAATATGTATTAGAGATGGTAAATAACATACAACAGGTTAGCAACCATTCCTTAAAATGTGGCTATGATGCACTGGAGGCTTCATTTAGATCAGCCATGATAGGCACAGTGATAAGAAGGCATGCATGGCTAAAGGAACAAGCTTTACCGGATCATGTTAAAGCTAAGTTGCTAGATGCTCCTATGGACAAGACAAGTTTGTTTGGTACATCTGCCCAGCAGGTTATGAAGAAAATGGAAGAAAAGGCAAAATCTGTTCAAACTGTTAAAGATTTCTTGCAGGTTCAACCCCAAGGTTTAGCAGGAACTGGCCTGCCAATATTGGTCCTTTCCTGACTCCACAAAATTTCAAAGGGGCAGGAATAGACGTTCCAGAGGCAGAAACCAATCCAGAGGAGGTGCCTACAGAGGAAGACAGTGGCAAGGTAACAACAGAGGCACAGACACAGCCACTGCCACTACATCAACACAACCACAGTGACTTAACCCTAAATCCGCCTACCAGGGAACAAATAGCAGCTCCTCTAGGCGGAAAGTTAACCTTATTTTCAAAGAACTGGCACTACATAACAAAGGACAAGTGGATTTTACAAACCATAGATCAAGGTTACGGTTTCACTTCCACACTTTTCCAGTCAAAAGAGGAATGCCAAATCTACCTCCAAATCAAAAACAGAGGCTCACGCCAGATAATGGAGTTAGCAAACATGAGAGCTGTGGAAAGAGTGCCAACAGCAGAGCAAGGAAAGGGTTCTACTCCAGACTATTCCTAGTTCCAAGAAAGGAAAAAGTTGGAGACCAATTCTCGACCTGTCCACCTTAAATACATACATCATTGTCCCAAAATTCAAAATGCTGACCCTACAGCAACTTCTTCCCATGCTGGGCAAGGAGTCTTGGCTGGTAACTCTAGATCTCAAGGAGGCATACCTGCACGCCCCCATTCGACCAATCTGCAGAAGATACCTCAGATTTCTTGCAGGATCAGAGCACTATCAATTCTCAGCATTGCCTTTTGGCTTATCTACTGCGCCCAGAGTATTCACGAAATGCCTGGCATCAGTAATCGCCCATTGCAGACTTCATGGAATTCAAATTTACCCATACCTGGACGACTGCCTGCTACAAGGGGACAACAAAAGCAAGCTGACAACAGATTTACAAAGGGTCATTTACTTGCTACAAGCACTGGGATACACAGTCAATTTACAAAAGTCAAGGCTGATACCATCCCAAACAAGGACATTCTTGGGCTGGAATTGGACACAGTAAAACAAATGGCATTCCTGACTACAGAAAAACAAAAGAACTCCCTCTATACTTCTTGGCACTAACAAAACTGAACAAGTTAACAGCAAGAAAAGTACTGCAGGCCTTGGGCTACATGGCATCATGCATAATCTTGGTTCCATTTGCCAGACTACATATGAGAAAACTACAGTGGTACCTAAAGAATTTATGGTCCCAACACAGACACAGTCTAGAAACAGAAATCCCACTAATTCCATGCTTAAAACAGGAGTTCCTATGGTGGGCTCAGGCATGCCAGTCAAACCCAGGCCTACCCTTTCGCAGATGTCAAGCAAGCCAGACCATCACAACAGACGCCCAGACCTAGGATGGGGGCCCACATGCTGGACAAATGCGTGCAAGGATTGTGGACACAGGATCAACTTCAACTGCACATCAACCTAAAAGAAATGCTGGCAGTAAAACTGGCAATCCAAAAGTTCAAACCATTTCTCAAAGAGGGCCAGTTGATGATAAGGACAGACAACACCACAGTCATGTGGTACATCAACAAACAGGGAGGCACTCATTCATACCCTCTGTGCAGAATGACCTTGGAGCTGTGGACCCTGGCACTCAGCTACAACATCCAGTTACAGGCAATATTTGTACCAGGGAAAGACAATACCCTAGCAGACATATTAAGCAGAACCACTTCGGATGCCCACGAATGGAAGCTTCACCCGGACATCTTCAAGACCATCTCAAAGAAATGGGGAATGCCACAGATAGACCTATTCGCATCACCTCTCAATCACCAGCTCAAAAAATTCTGCACAAGGACATTCCACCCATTAGCATTGAAAGTGGATTCTCTCTTTCAACTGGAAAGGCCTAACAGCATATGCATTCCCTCTTCCTTTGATACACAAGGTACTACTGAAAATCAAGGAAGAACGTCCAAGGATAATCCTGATAGCTCCAAACTGGCCAAGACAACACTGGTACCCACTACTGAGGAGCATGTCTCGAACAATATGTGGACAATTCCCTGATGCCCTTGATGTTAACGCAGAACAACTACAGCATCATACATCCAAACCTAAAACCTTGCAACTGACTGCATGGAACATCACATAACAGCAGCTATTCCAGAACTCTCCCAAAGAGTTAAAGACATTATTCTTGAAGTACGCAGACCTTCAACAAGAAGGAACTATGCTGGAAAATGGAAAAGGTTTGTCATCTGGAGTACGGAAAGAGGAAAAGATGTGTCAAACATAGATATGCCTAACATTCTGGAGTATCTGGCGAACTTCTTCATTCAGGCCTGTCCTACTCCTCCATCAAGATACATGCATCAGCTATTTCAGCAGAATACAGCTTGGATACACCTGTTTTTCGCACCCTTTGCTCAGGCAATTCCTCAGAGGAATCAAGAATGTAAAACCTCCAAGGAAACCACCATTACCAGCTTGGGATTTAAACTTTGTGCTAGAAAAGTTGACACTAGCACCCTTTGAACCAGCAGCAACAGCAGACCTACAACACCCGTCATGGAAAACTGCTTTCCTACTGGCAATTACTTCAGCAAGGAGGGTTTCAGAACTACAGGCCTTAATGGCAGTGCAACCCTTCCTAATCTTCCACCAAGATAGAGTGTCCATGAGGACTAATCCTACATTTATGCCTAAGGTGGTATCCAGACTGTCTTTAAACCAGGTAATCCACCTACCTACCTTCTTTCCCAACCCACAAAACAGAGGGGAAAGAATACTGCATACCTTGGATGTACATAGACAGCTACGCTACTACTTGGACAGAACAAAAATAGCAGAAAGACTGACCAACTTTTGTAGCCTATGCAACAGGAAGGGAAGGAAAAGCTATTTCCAAACAGACAATCTCCAAATGGATAGGAAATTGCATACGATTCTGTTACTCCTTCCATGGGAAACCAATTCCACAGAACATAAGACCTCATTCTACAAGGGCAACAGCCACTACCACAGCCTTCTTACGAGGAGTGGCAACCAAAGACATTATTGAGGCGGCTACTTGGACCTCTGTGCATACATTTGCCAAGCATTATAATTTGCCTCTATATTCCAGATCCCGAGCAGGGTTTGCCACTGCTGTACTGCAAGGGATCCTAAACACACCATAATCTATTTTTTATCCTCCTCCCCTAGTTGGCTATGGTATTCTACCCACTTGTTATGACTGCAGATGCATCCATGAAGGACATAGTACAGTTTTGTACCTACCATAAATGTAGATGTCCGAACTGGATAGCATCTGCAGTCAGGATTACGCTCCCTCCATCCCCTCTGTGGTACTCCTAGGGTGTTTACCCTTCTAATAGCTAGCTGTTGGGGGGGAGTCTTTTATGGTGTATTTGTTTGTGTATATGTACATACATGCTTATTGTTGTGTTTACCTCTATCTATTTGGAAACATTGGCATCTATCCAAATTTTAGCCTGCAAGAGGGCTACTGGCATCTGGGGCAAGAAACACTGAGGAAAATGGCGTCGGCTGATGCCTTTATACCCAAAGACCAACAGTGATGACGTCGGGTGGAGTGCGACATCAGCCGAAGCCGGACCCGGACTTTGGAATCCGGCCGACTGAAGGGCTGCCTGACGACAGGACAACCCACTTGTTATGACTGCAGATGCTATCCAGTTCGGACATCTACATTTATGGTAGGTACAAAACTGTACTTTGTCAGGAAAACAGAGCAAATACTAGTGGCATATGCTGCAGGATCACAAGGAAAGGCTATCTCAAAGCAGACTATTTCCAAGTGGATAGGCCACTGCATCTGTTTCTGTTATTTTCAACATGGCAAGCCGGTGCCTAAGGGCATTAGGCCTCATTCAATCAGAGCTGCAGCTGCTTCAGCAGCCTTTCTCAGAGGAGTACCAACCAGACATTTTAGAGGCTGCTACTTGGAGTTCAGTGCACACCTTTACAAAGCACTATCGTCTGCCACTCTACTCTAAATCCAGGGCAGGCTTTGCCACTGCAGTTCTGCAGGGCCTCATAGTCACTCCTAATGCTGTTTAGCTCCAGCCTTCCAACCATAGCTTTGGGACTCTACCCAAATGTAATGACTGCAACAGTGAAACACACTGTTGCAGTCCAGGTTACCCTCCCACCCATCCCCCTTTTTTCTGCTGGAACTTATCTTTCCTTCTCTGATTTATACAACCTATGTGGTGTATTTGCTTGTAGATGAAGGTAAAATTTATATTGGTGCACGTATTGTTTATATATATATATATATATATATATATATATATATATATATATATATATATATATATGAATTTTGGCTACCCTTTTAGGGGCACCTGACATCTGGGGCAAGAAAAACTGAAGAAAATGGCATTGGCTACTACTTTTATACCCCTGACGACCTGACATCAGGGAAGGGGCAACAGCAGCCGATGCAGGACCCAAGACTTTGGAATTCAGGCCGACTGAGGGCAACCTGCCAGCAGGATTAACCAAATGTAATGACTGCAAAAGTGAATACACTCGAACATCTACATTTATGGTAAGTGTACACAACTGTACTTTCCACTCACTCCCAACCCCAAGTGGATGGCCAGACCTTCCCCCAAACCAGTGGGCGGAGGCCCAAAAACAAGTGCCTCAGTATCAGGGCTATTTATCTTGTTCCAGCAGAACAAAGGGGACAAGATTTTTATTCAAGACTGTTCTTGGTTCCCAGAAAAAGAAAACACCTGGCATCCTATCCTGGACCATTCTATTCTCAACACCTTTCTGGTGGTTCCAAAATTCTAAATGCTAACTCTTCAGCAGCTTCTTCCTATGCTAGCCGAGGATGCCTGGCTGGAAACTCTAGACTTAAAATAAGCTTACCTGCACATCCCAATAAGGGAATCCTGCAGAAAATTCCTATGCTTCAGGGCAGGCTCCATGCACTATCAGTTCTTTGAACTGCCCTTTAGCTTATCTACTGCGCCCAGGGTATTTACAAAGTGCCTAGCTCCTGCCTTTGCATTTTGCAGGCAGAGGCATATTCAGATTTACCCATATTTGGATGATTGCCTGATTCAGCCAGAGAGTCAGGACTTGCTATTACAGCACCTGGCATTTGTAAAGAGACTTCTAACTTTACTGGGGTACACCATCAACGAGAAGAAATCACACCTGTTACCCTGCCAACAGATTGTATTCCTGGGAGCAAGCTTGAACACAACTTCCCAGATGGCATTCTTCCCTCCAGAGAAACAAGTTCATTTGATAACCTACTTCAAACTATTGACCGCAACAACCCAGCTATCTGCAAGCAAAATCCTGCAAGCCCTGGGGTTCATGACCTCTTGCATTCTTTTAATTACATATGCAAAACTGCATATGAGGAAACTTCAGTGGTATCTAAAAAGTCTATGGTGTCAACATTCTCAGGACCTGGAAACAATGCCTCCTCTTATCCCTTGTCTAAGGGCAGAGTTCCTTGGTGGGCAGAGGCCTGCTTTCACAACAAGTGACTCCCTTTCACTCTACCCCTTGCCACCCAAACCCTAATAACAGAAACATCAGACTATGCATGGGGGGCTCACATGGCAGGGCAGTGCATTCAGGGCAAATGGAACCCCAAACAGTTGTACCTGCATATCAATCAAAAAGAAATGTTAGCTGTACAGAATGCTCTGACAGACTTTAGAGACCTTATTTCCTTCCAGGACAACTATTTGTAAAGACAGAGAACACCACAGTTATGTGGTATATAAACAAGCCAAGTGAACCTACAAGCTCAGTTCCTACCAGGCAAACTAAATTCACTGGCAGACGACAAGCAGAAATCTCATGGACCCACACGAAAGGAAACTGGAACCCAAAATATTCAAACTCTTGAGGAACAAATGGGGGACACCAGAGGTAGACCTGTTTGCCTCCCCTCAGAACTACCAATTGAACAAATTCTGCACCAGAACTCCCCACAGTCAAGCTTGGAAGTGGATGCCCTGTCCTTTACCTGGGAAAGCCTCTCAGTTTACACCTCTCCTCTCAAAGGTTCTACTAAAGATCAAACAGGACAAGCCAAGGACAATACTGATTGCACCAGACTGGCCATGCCAGCACTGGTACCCCCTTTTGTGCAGTCTGACAGGGCTACAACTTTGGCACCTGCCTCAGACCACTTCCCTGCTGCCCCAGCAGGCGGGCCAGATTCTGCACCCTCCGCTTCAAACCCTGAACCTTGCAGCCTGGCTGATTCCCTGACCTCACCTCCAGCAACTCTCAGTAAGCAGATGCTGGATGTCATTCTTGAGGCAAGGAGGTCTAGTACTAGAAAATCCTATTCAGAAAAGTAGAAAAGATACTGTTCCTGGAGTCTGGCTCAGGGGATTGGCACAACGGTGCCCAGCTTACCTCATATTCTAGATTATTTAACAGAAATGCTCCACAAGGGCCTATATTTCTCTTCAGTTAAGATTCATGCCTCTACCATATCAGCACATTATAATACTGACCCACCCCTCTTCTCTCATCCCCTGCTAAAACAATTCCTTAGAGGGGCCAAAATTGTAAGACCCCCCCCCCCCCAGAAGGACTATCACTCCAGCCTGGGACCTTAACTTTGTATTGGAAAAACTCACCCCCCCCCCCCTTTGAACCAGCTGCTACAGCAGAGTTGAAATTCCTTTCTTGGAAAATGGCTTTATTTCTAGCCATCACTTCAGCAAGAAGAGTGTCTGAACTGCAGGCCCTCAAGGCACTGGAGCCCTTCATTATCTTCCATGCGGACAGGGTTTCCCTCAGGACTAATCCATCATTTATGCCGAAGGTGATGTCTAGTGTGGCTCTAAACCAGTCCATTCATTTGCCTACCTTTTTCTCTAATCCTCAGAATAAAGGGGAAAGGATACTGCATTCTCTGGATATACAGACAGCTTAGACTCTATTTGGACAGGACTAAGTATCTCAGAAAAGTTGACCAGCTGCTAGTTAGCTTTGCTGCAGGGACAGAGGGGGAAGGCCATTTCAAAGCAAACCATTTCCAAATGGATAGCACATTGCATCCATTTCTGCTATAAAAACCATGGAAAACTTGCCCCACAGGGGAAAAGAACACATTCCACCAGGGCTGCATATATCTCTGCTGCATTTCTCAGAGGAGTCCCTACCAGGAACATCCTGGAAGTTGCAACCTGGAGCTCTGTACATACTTTCACCAAGCATTACCCCCTGCCTATCTTTTCTAAATCCAGAGCTGGATTTGCCACAGCAGTTTTGCAGGGCCTTATTGCTAGCCCTAATGCTCTTTTACTTCCTCCACCCTTCCTTAGCTTTGGAAATCAACCCAAATGTGATGACTGCAACAGTGAAACACGAAGAACATAGTACACTTACCATAAATGTAGATGTTCAAGTGTATTCACTGTTGCAGTCCTGGTTACCTTCCCTCCAGCCCCCTGACTTCTCTTGACTTTTCCTTTCCTCCTTGTTTGGCATGTATTATATCATGTGTGTTTGCTTTTTGCTGGGGGTGTTCCATACCATATCATTGCTTCCTTTTGTGGAGGCACCTGATATCTGGAGCAAGAAAAACTGATATGATGGTGTCGGCTGCATGTTTTATACCCCTGACGACTTGATGTCATGGAAGAAGCGACAGCATCCGACACATAAATCTGAAGACTGGTATAAAGGGCCGGCTGAGGGCTACCTGCAGGCAGATAACCCAAATGTGATGACTGCAACAGTGAATACACTCGTACATCTACATTTATGGTAAGTGTACACAAGTGTACTTTTCCCAAGGTGAGAATTAAACTCTGTACCTTGCGTCTGTGAGGTAAACATGTTACTCATTAAGCCAATTAATAAGCAAGCTTCTCTTTTCTGCATTTACTAACTTTAACCCCATCTTCCCCTCTGTTTTTATTCTTTGCAATCCTCTAAGTCTCGCTCCTTTTTCTCTCTGTCACTTCTGCCATGCATAGCTAATATTCAAGTAGATTTGTACGATGTACACACACTGCTCACATTTGGAATTAGACATTCCTCTATTTTCTACATATTTCGATTAAAATGTTTGTTTTAATTTTTTGTAAAAAAAACAAAAAAAATGCTTCTTTTTTAACTTTTTGGTGACTTGTTATCATTCATGTCACTATTCTATGTTGATCTGTTTTTGCACTGCCTGGGTTTGATCCTGAAACTGGTCCACATGCATTAGTGCTGTTGTGTGGTAAACAAATTCAAGTGAATAAATGAGAAAATTAAGTACTTTTGTCTCTTTTTTTTTTAAGTGATACTTTTTCTGTGTAAATAAAATACTGTGAAGATAAGTGGCTGTTTAATCTATTAAAAAAGTGTCCCATGCTTCACATGAACTAGTCAGTTTAAAAAAGCAACAGAAGTTGAACTCCAAAGTTATTCATAGTGCTGGTATACAATTTTTTTTAACAGGATGAATGAGGTTAAAGAACAAACTCATGTTAGTAGCAAACTGTGTTTTAAGGAATAAAACTATAAGCTGTCCAGGTGACCTGGGTTCAGTTACTGGTTTGAGTGCCTTTTGGCTCTGGTGTGTGGAGCAGGGGAACCAAAACCAATCCAGTATCATAACTCTTCTAAGGAGGGGCAGGTTTTTGGCTACCAAGTCTTGAATACAGAAACCTTCATTGTAGATGCACAGGATTGCGCACTTGAATGTAAATGATTCTTTCAGTGTGGCAGTCCAGGGGAGGGGGGAATAGAGCCTACATTGTACACATCCTCATTGCCACTGAGGGGCAATCTCTGTGGCTACTCTGGATGATGACACCTTCAGATAACAGTTGGTCCTGTGCGTAGGAGAACTGACAGGCTGAAGTCCAACTGAGGGGATGCTTAATGGTTGGCAGGCATGAGGGTAAAATAATACATAGATTAAAAAACTGAAAGTAACGTTAGTATAGCAACCACCTTGGCAGCTGTTTTGGAGCATAAGAAATTAAAACATAATAAAAAAAGAATAATTTTACTGAATTAGTATTTTTTTTCCACAGAATGTCAACATATGATGAAAAATGCATATTTTTTCAGTTACAGTAGTGTTTCTTTTAGCATCACTCCAAATCTTCACAAGTCTGAAACTTTTAATTTTAGTAGAATAATTGTGTTTTGTTCTTTAATTTATTGTATGTGTACCTTTGTGCCCGGGATTAAAGAACCCTGTCTAACATGGGGCTCTGCCAGTACAGTATAGCCTCTCACATCTGTATTGGCAATCTAGTACTAGACCCAGACCCCCAACCTTTGTTGTGATTTTATCTTCCTTTTCTGAAAATGTAGCCAGTGTTGTATAACATAAGGATGGCTGCACTCCTGAGCGACTGTTTCTCAGATTAGACATTATACTGAGGTCCTGTCTACGTGAGTTGGTGTAATTCCCATGGATATAAAAAAAAATCCATGGCAGTTACTGAAAAAGAATAGGTAAAATATCCTGGTATTTTGGCCAAATAATTCCTAGTCAGTGTAAATACCACCTCAGGTCTTTCCTAAAAACTGATCATGCCTAATAGGACTAACTAGGGTTTCCCTGAATATAGAGCATACCTTGTGGGTCTAACCCTGTCACAAAAAGTAAATAAATAAGTAAATCAGTTTTGTCTTATTTCTGTTAATCTGTGAGAACTGTGATCAGTGCTGGTGTAGACCAAATCTGGAGTAAAATGATAGCACATGTATATGTACTTTCTGGATTGCTGAGGAGAAGCCTTTTCATTTATGGTAGTTTGGAAAGTATGCCTAAAAATGTAGCATGTGCACACTGCCAAGTAATGTCAAGAAAGATGCTGCTCTACCACCCAGAGAACTTGACCACTTTTGTATCTTTCATTTTCACCAGATGCAGTATAGTCCCAGTATTTTTTCTGCTTGCCTTCACTCTTCCTCCTCTTCATCTGAGACAGGAAGCCTTTCACAGTGAAGCAGAACCATTCATTTTTTAGCATTCCAGTGACCCAAGTTCTTTCTTGTAACTTATTTTTGTGCTCTAGGTTGCAACTCAAGTGCTCTAGGTTGCACTGCATCTGAAGTGTTTGTGTGTTTTAGCTGCTTTTCTGTATATATAGACTTATTTGTTTCTTTAACTAAATAAGCTCTGCAAAGTTGTTTTATTGCATTCCTGCCTGTATTTCTGAGTTGTTTTGCACTTTTAAAGTTTGTTTTTGCTTAGTTTAACTGGTAGGCTACACACTCAAGTGCGCTAGCCGAATTAAAGCATTTGCTGTGTTTCTGTACCTAATTTCTGCTACTTTGTAAAAAAAAAAATATCCTTATTTCCCACCTTTACTGAACTAGAATAGTCCAGTCTTCAGGTATTGCTGATCTCTGGGCTGTGTCATAGTTCCTGTGTTGCCCATATCCTTATTTGGATAGGAGGAGGCTTCTTTGTTCACCAGTGAGAGTGGGGAGCTCTGAGCAGCCTATCTGTCCCTTGAGGAGTGGTTCCAGCCCAGTGACCTGTAGCTTATTGGCCGTTTTGGGCCATTTCCTATCTCTTTCTAACCCCCTGCTTTAAAGCCAGTTTAGCGCACGTTTGCGCTTGTAATTTAAAGTTTGTCCTGTTTGTTGCATGTACCTGTTGAGGCTACACACTCAAGTGCGCTAGCCTGTGTTACATATTTATTGCATTTTTCTGCTGTTTGTTGCAAAAAATAAAAAAAAATAAAAATTATCCTTGTTTCCCATCTTTCCTGACCTAGAGTAGTCCAAATACAGGCTTTGCTGTATTCTGGACTTTTGGAAAGTTCCTGTGTTGCCCATTTCCTTTCTTGGATAAAGGGAGGCTTCTTTGTTCACCAGTGGCAGTGGGGAGCTTAGAGCAGCCTATCTATCCCTGGAGGAGTGTTCCCAGCACAAGAATCTGGTAGTCTATTGGCCGTTTTGGGCCAATTTCTAGCTCTTTCAAGTCCCCCTGTATAAAACCCGCTTTGGCGTGGTTTGTGCGCTTGTTACTACTCAGCCAAGCTCCTCGTGGTCCTGCAGAGTGGTGCTAGCAGCAGAGAGGCTAAAAGAGCGACTGCTAACCTGATAAAAGTGTTTTTTTCCTGCTACTACCTGGGCGACTGTCCGATCTAGCTAAACTGCAAGTATTTCTGCTTCTTGAACTGTTTTAAACTGTTTAAAGTTGTTTTTGCACCTGCACTTTTAAAATATGCCCTGTTTGTTGCATATACCTGTTGAGGCTACACACTCAAGTGCACTAGCTTGTGTTACATATTTATTGCACTTTCCTGCTGTTTGTTGCAAAAAAAAAAAAAAAAAATTATCCTCGTTTCCCATCTTTCCTAACCTAGAGTAGTCCAAATACAGGCTTTGCTGTATTCTGGACTTTTGGAAAGTTCCTGTGTTGCCCATTTCCTTTCTTGGATAAAGGGAGGCTTCTTTCTTCACCAGTGGCAGTGGGGAGCTTGGAGCAGCCTATCTATCCCTGGAGGAGTGTTCCCAGCACAAGAATCTGGTAGTCTATTGGCCATTTTGGGCCAATTTCTAGCTCTTTCAAGTCCCCCTGCATAAAACCCGCTTTAGTGCGGCTTTGCGCGATTTTACGCACAGCAGCGGCCTTAGGTCAGCTAGCGCCCTCGGCAAAAGGGCTTCACGGTGCCCCACACACAACCCAGGTGCCCCCATCGTGGTCTACCTACACCAAATAAGTACTGGAAACGCGCCACTGCAACAGCGGCGCCCTAGGCAGCTGCCTAGTTGGCCTATGCCTAAGGCTGGCTATGTTTGCGTATAGCGCAGCATCGGGCAGCGCCTTTTAATTGGGTTTAAACCATTCTCGGCTCCACAAAGTCTGCTCTTCACTTTTTCCCTTAGAACTGATCTAGTTCTCATAATAAACACCCTATTCCCACTCTAAAGCCTGGCACTTGCTCACTAAAGCAATTATATACTCCCCTTGAGTACTTTGTTCCCCATTGGCCCTTTTTTTCAATTATAAAGAAATTCCCAATACTATTCTAGCATGTCCAAAGGTCAGTTGTCAATCTCCTCTCCGGTCCAGATGGTGAATCCGGGAATCTTGAGGCAGTGTTACAACTGCCTCATGTACACAGACAACCCTCTCCTCCTCCCAACAAATTCCAACACATGTGAGAGATGCAACCATATAGCCAAACTGGAGGCTAAGCTCTCTCAACTCAGTACTGGCATAACCAGTCAGGAGGAGAAGGAAACCACACTCACTACAA
This sequence comes from Protopterus annectens, assembly GCF_019279795.1. Lineage (NCBI taxonomy): Eukaryota > Metazoa > Chordata > Ceratodontiformes > Protopteridae > Protopterus > Protopterus annectens. The sequence continues at coordinate 1,160,798,759 of NC_056746.1, read as the reverse complement.
TTCCAGTCTCACATACCACGACAGCAAACCAAACACATAAACACACAAAAACATACTCGGAGGCTCTAAATAAAAATCTGCCTAAGCAGCAGAGACCTCCATAGCAGACACCCAAGCAACCGCTACCCCAAAACAAAACACGTGCAACACATAGCTCACAAAGCCAGTGTGCCAAACAGTCACAGCCCTTAAGGCTAAACAACACACCTGATACACTTGTAATAGGTGACTATATCGTCAAGACACTGACGTCCCGCTCACCAGACTGAACAAGGAGAAGGTCACGGTGACCTGCCTGTCGGGCGCCAGGATCCGCCACATAACACAAGCACTCGGGTCACTCCAAGGCAAGTACAAATATGACTCAGTCATTGTCCATGCTGGTGTGAATGACCTGAGACGTACCTCCCTGGACTGCATGAAAGAGACATAGAGGAGCTCTCTGAGCATGTAGCCCAGGCCGGTATGACCCTGACCTTGAGTAGCATCTTACCCTCACCAAGAATGATACCACAATATGAAGACAAGATGATCAATTTCAACAATTGGCTTAAGTATTGGTGTCATTCAAAGGGGATCCAATGCCTGTCTGCCTGGGATGACATGCTCGACAAGCCACGATGCTTTGCTAGAGACGGCTTGCACCTGTCAACCCTGGGCTTTCGGATATTGGCAAAGGCTCTTGCCACCCCCATAGTGCCTTTTTTAGGCAAGGCTCAAAGACAAACCCACCTCCATAGGTATCACAAGGGATAAGAAACTAAGAGTAATGCTACTCAATGCCAGAAGTCTAAACCTCAAGATGCACGCACTCGAAACTCTCCTTAGCATGGAGAACATCGATATCTGTGCAGTAACAGAAACCTGGTTCAAGGCTCCCGAGAGCACCCCAGCACTACCAGGTTATACCTCATACCATGTTTTTCGGCCCCAAAACTTGGACCGAACCACAAAAGGAGGGGGAGTATCAATATTTGTCAAAGATACCCACACCTCCAGGTTGCTGGCACAGCACGAAGCATCAGAGACTATCCATGTGCAACTAACAGTGGGTAAAACTGCCTTCCAGTTTGTAGCCTGCTACAGACCACCCTCCCAAACCCAGGAAACCCCACTCAGCCTTCCTGAGAACACTGGAAAATATGAAGGTCTCTCCAAACACCATTATATTGGGCGACTTCAACTACCCTAACATAGCTCCAACACCCTAGCCCGAAGGTTCCTAGAATTTATAAACTCAAATGCTATGGAACAACTTGTTGCCACTCCCACAAGAGGGGAAAACATACTGGACCTGATCATCACCAACATGGGATCTCTATGCTCTAGACCAGAAGTGTATCCCTCACTGGTAAGATCAGACCATAAACTAATCTCACTAGATATTCACATCCCGACCCCAGCCCCTGCCCAGAAAACCACAGTGAAAAACTTCTCTAAAGCAAATTTCACACTCCTCAAAACCAAGGTGGAATCCTTCAAAGCCCCTGGGCCTGTGGAAAATACGGCCCAGACCGCAGAATCCTTTATAAACGCATTCTGTGAACACTTTCAGGAATGCATGGATCATGCAATCCCAAATAAAACCAAGACCCAATCCTCCAAAGTTAGGCGCCCTGTCTGGTGGACCCCAGCCATAAACAAACTATACAATAGAAGGAGGAAGCTACTTACATGATAGAGCAAAATCCCAAAAAGGGAAGGCATCTCTGATCAGTATTAGCAAAAAACTACAGGCACTCATAAAATCGTCTAAGGCCAGCTTCGAGAGACAAATTGCACAGGACACTAAGGATAATCACAAGGCTTTCTTTAGTTGTGTTAGGAACCTGGGTGGGAATTCTCAGATATGCTCAGAATTAGTCCAAAGTGACAAAAATACACCGAACCCACAGATATTGCCAACATCCTAGCTGACAGGTTCAGCGCAAACTTCTCCCCCCTTCCCCACCAAAAGGGCAAATATCTATCCCAGCAGAGTGCTGCCCCCCTGACATCTCAGATGCTCAGGTAAGAGCCGCCCTCTCCAAAGCAAAAAAACACAGCATCAATGGGACCAGACAGTGTCCCGGGCTGTGTCCTACATGAACTCCAAGAAGAGCTAAACCCAAACATAAAACTACTGTTCAATCTCAGCATTACTACAGGATATGTACCCAAAGAGTGGCGTACAGCAACAGTGGTCCCTCTACACAAAGGTGGTGCCTCAACGGATCCTGGAAACTATCGCCCCATAAGCCTGACTAGCTTGGTCTGCAAAGCTATGGAAAGGATCATCATGGACCTCATAAATAAAGATATTGGGGACCTACAGACACTGGATCCTACCCAGTTCGGCTTTGTTAAGGGCAGATCCTGCCTCTTAAACCTGGTTGATTTCTTTGAAACAGTCACCAAGGCCATTGACGAGGGGAAGGTGGTCCACACAGCCTACCTGAACCTTGCAAAAGCCTTCGATACTTTACCCCACTCGGGCATTATAGATAAGCTCACCAGCTTAAATATAAACCCCTAGGTCACTAGATGGGTTGCAAACTGGCTCAAGGACAGAACCCACATGGTTAGAATTGCTGGAGCCATGTCAGACTCCAAACCAGTTACAAGTGGCATCCCACAAGGCTCAGTCCTGGGACCTCTCTTGTTCGGTATATATTTCTCGGAGGTACAGGCTAACACGGAAGGACTGTGGCTGACCAAGTTCGCAGATGATTGCAAACTGGGCGCCATAATCGACTCTCCAGCCGACACAAGCATCCTACAAAAGGGCCTCATAGAAACAGACAACTGGTGCCAGAGCCATGGCCTCAAGCTAAACACCAAAAAGTGTATAGTCATCCCCTTTGGCAAAAACAAAGTAGCCACAAATTACCACATAGGTGGTAATCCTTTAAGTATGGAAGAAGTAATTAGGGACCTGGGGACCCAAGTTGATAGCAATCTCTCATTTGACAACCACGTGGCCAAAGTGGTTATAAAAACATTTTATGTAGCCCACCTAATCATGAAGGGATTCACATGTAGATCAGGAGAGGTCATCGTGCCTCTTTACTCATCCCTCATCAGGCCCGTAATTGAGTACAATGCCCCTTTTGGGATGTACCTTACCAGACACCTGCAGCAACTGGAAAGACCCCAAAAGTACCTCACCAAGAGGATCAAAGGGCTCAAACAGATGCCATATGCTGCCCGGTTAAAGAAACTCCAGCTCTACTCAGTGGGCATACTCCCTGCTCAGAGGCGATCTGTGCCTGACATATAAAGCCATGCCCAACCCGGAATTAATGGACATGCTGCACCTCAGAAAATCCAAATCCCATCGAGCTACGCGCTCGAGAGACTTGAACCTCAGCACTGAAATAAATAGGACATGCTGGAGGGACAGATTCATAACCCAGAGGCTGCCTTCACTCTGGAATAAAATCCCAGTCCAGGTTAGGCAGAGTCTCCCTCATTGACTCTCTTCAAGAGGAATCTTGATGAGTGGATGGGAGATAGTAGGTTTACCCCGGGTATCACTTCTGTGTCACTGTTAGACAGAGGCACAGTATACTAACCTCGAAAAAGGGCATAGCAAAATTCATTTAAAATGGATGGCGAAAGCCAAACACACTCTGGCTAGTATGACCTATGAACTGTTTAGACATACAGCCTTTGTGCAAGAATGTAACCGATTTAATAAGTATTTCTGTTTTTGGTATTTTAACTTTAATATTACCAGCCAGAGTTTTTCTTCCTTTGGGTCCAGTTTCAGGTAAGACCTTCCTCAGATAATCTAAGCAACATTAAGAGATGAGGCAGCATTGTCTGTGTGCTTTAGCACAATCATTTCTCACATAAGTACGGGGTCTCACTGTTGAGCTGGTTAAGCAAAACAGGAGATGTAATAAGAAGCTAGAAGGCTACTGTGAGAATGGAAAGTACGCCACTTAAAGAGCAATTTGTGTATGTAGGACTGGCCAGCTTAAAAGGCACTTCTCATTATAGTTGTTGGTACTAGTGTGAGCCATAAGCCCAGTTTCTCATTGCCCGTTGGTGAGCTAGCATTCAGTGGCCTATCAATATGTAAATGTTCTGTTCCCTAAGAGAACTAGTATTTTATCACACCATGAAGAGAGTCGGTCTTCTCATTCCCAGCAGAACTGTGTTATGATTTATAGTAGATTTACTTGGTTGTATTGTCAATTGGATTCTGAACCTTTTTCCTTAAAAATGCAGTGTTGCATGTGATAAACCCCACAGAGCAGGATCTTGCACCTCAATTAATCTGTAAACACTTTAAAAATAGTTTTATCTTTTTTTTTCTTCAGCTACACATATGAGCGAATTGATGGAAGGGTGAGAGGCAATCTCCGACAGGCTGCCATCGATCGTTTCTGTAAGCCGGACTCTGATAGGTTTGTCTTTCTGTTGTGTACACGAGCAGGAGGCTTGGGCATTAATCTTACAGCTGCAGATACATGTATCATCTTCGACTCTGACTGGAATCCCCAGAATGATTTGCAGGTATAATGACATAAACTGTGCATTTTTTTATGTTTATTTTCTTCCAGCACATCTTGACAGTTACTGTGCAGCTCTGTTTTACTTTACAGATAAGTTGGGTATTTGTTCCCGACTTCTTTTGCTTTCCATTTTAAGTCATCTTTATTACTTTCTGTTATGGGGTTGCCTTGATGGAGATGTAGCACAGTGACTGAGAACAGCTATATTTGACCGTGTACACATAACCAGTTGAAGGCAAAAAAAAAAAGAGGTCTTCCTCTCTTCTCCACATTGCATTCCTACCTAATTCTAGATAATTAGAGTAAGATTGACTTTTTAGGCTCTGTAGACTTGATTTTTAATCATTGCTTGGAAGTTTTTTTTTTTACCTGAGAGATATTAACATTTGTGGTATTTGTGGATGTTCTTCATTCCACATTGCTGCAGTCCTAACTATTGGGTAGTCCGCTGTCCAGTCGGCCCGAATACCAAAGTATATGGCTGACGTCGGTCAGGGCGCATTAGACTGACGTCAGTACGTCAGGGTACTAATGCGCATGACCGACGTCATATCCTCAGTCTTTTTTGCCGCATGGTCCGATGCAGAAGCAATTTTGCGAGTGCAGGTTGGCGTTCTGAAAGTTTCTGAAGTCAGAGTTTCAGACCGAATCAAAGTTGGCTAAGTACCCGTTGGGAATATTTTGGTTTTTCTTGCCTCAGTATTTAACCGGATGTCAGAAAAAGTGAATAACTGTATTTCTTGTGGGAAACAGATACCTCATAGGGATTACCATACTTTGTGTATACCTTGTTTAGGGCCTGAGCACGACGTTGTTGGATGCCGCTCTTGTGCTAGATTTAACAAACGCACTATTAAGAGAAGGTTAGACTGTGCCAGGTTAGTGTTTGGGAAGCGTTGTAATTATAAAATGCCGTCGGATGCTCCGCCCGCTTCGCTAAAAGCGCAAAGATAAAGCAGCAAAGCCTAGGGTGGAGGACCCGACAGTCCCGGACGTCGGTTCTTTGGAAGGCTCAGTGGAGCCAGAGGTTTTGCCAGGTGTCTCTTTGGAGTCTCAGGAAGAGACTTTACTGTTACAGGAAGTATCCTCTCAGGAAGTAGGCCAGGATGAGGGGTCTTCTCAGGTGGCTGTTCTTCCCTCTCTTCCTAAGATGGTTAGAGCCTCTCCTTCAGTTTCCAAGGCTTCTTTGAGGGCAGGCCAAGTTTAGCGTCTGTGGGCGTTTCTCCTAGTACTTCAGGATCTTTGCCTAAGAAACATATGCTTAAAATGGCAGAGGATTTGATTACTATGATTAGGGGTTCTATGCCCCCTCCTGATAAGAGGCCTAGGGTGGAACCTGAGTTTGAGAGTTTTGAGCTATGCTCGGAGGCTTGAGTCTTCGGCTGAAGACTTGCAGGAGTACCCTCCTTATTCTGATTCTGATGTGGATGATTCTACTCCTTCTGCTTCTCCTCCTGAGGATTTTTCATTTTCAGAGACTCTGCATTCCATGAGGGAACATTTTAAATGGGAAGGTCAAGATTTCTCTGATTCCAGGAAAAGGCTTAGGGAATTCTTGTTTTTACCCCAGCATAGGCCTTTAGCTATTCCTCCTGTTTTGAATGTGGTGGAAGATGTGTTTGCAGAGGCTTCCCTGAATCCTGATTCTTTGCCTCCTGCCCCAGTTAAACCGGATAGGTATTATAGGGTGCCTGAAGCTCATAAGTATCTTTTTAAGAGTCCTAGGGCAGACCCAGAAACTGTCTCTCAGAGGCCTAAAGGTGTGAAGGCCTCAGTTGTTAAAAATCCTGTCCCTCCTGATAAAGAGGCAAGGGCTTTGGATAGATGGGGAAAGAAAGTGTATACTTCTTCCACTTTAGCCATGAGGCGTTGAATTGTCAGTTTCACATGTTAAAATATCAGAATTATCTTCTTTCACAGTTGAAATCTAAGGTGGATGCTCTGGCTGAAGGTATTGAGTGTAAAGAGTTGCAAGATTTAGTTCATGTGTCTGAACAGGTAGGTAAACATTCCTTGCAGTGTGGTTTTGATGCTGTGCAAGCCTCCTCCAGGGTGGCTGCCACTGGTTCTGTTCTTCGTGGCACGCCTGGCTGAGAGATCAGAATTTAGCTGAGCATGTTAAGACAAGGATTTTGGATGCTCCTTTACAGTCTGATGTGTTGTTTGGTTCGCCTGTGGAAGCAGTTTTGAAGAAAATGGAGGACAAGGCTAAGTCTATGCAAACTGTTAAAGATTTTTGCAGGTGCAGCCTCCAAGTTTAGTAGAAATTGGCCTACTAAGGGATGGACTTATCCTGCTTATGATTCCCAGTCTAGGGGTAGGTCTAGGCGTGGTAGGGGCAGAGCTCAGGGTTCTTTTAGGCCTAGGACAGGAGTTCCCTGCTCAGACTTCTGGTGAGGGCAGGGGTCAGTCCTTTCGTAAGCAGACCCAATGACCTGCCTTTTCAGCTGCCAGTACATTCTCGCCTGGCAGCACCTTTGGGAGGAAGGCTGTCTCTTTTCAAAGAAAATTGGGATTTAATTACCCAAGACAGATGGGTTCTGGATATTATTCACCACGGTTACAGGTTTTATTTCCATACCTTGCCTCCTTTCAAAGGCATGCCAGACATTCCTCCTCTTCAAAGGACAGAGGCTCACAAGCAAATTTCTCTGTTGCTCCAAATAGGGGCCATTCAGTCAGTTCCTGTGCCGGAAAGGGGCCTAGGATTTTATTCTCGCCTGTTCCTAGTACCAAAGAAGGGGAACACGTGGAGACCAATTCTGGATTTATCTATCCTCAACACTTATCTGGACATTCCCAAGTTCAAAATGTTGACGTTACAACAGCTTTTACCTCTGCTGGGCAAAGATCACTGGATGGTAACTTTAGATCTCAAGGAAGCTTACCTTCATGTGCCAATCAGACTAAGTTGCAGGAAGTATCTGCGTTTTCGAGCTGGAAATTCTCAAAGGTTCTGGCTCCAGTGATAGCTTACTTCAGGCTAAAAGGCATCCAAATCTATCCTTACTTGGACGACTGCCTGATTCTGGCTCAAGAAAAAGAAGATCTTCTACAGCATCTGGAATATGTCATAGCAGTGCTAAGATGCCTAGGGTATTCTGTGAACGAAATAAAGTCCAGTCTAGTACCCTCTCAAGACATGTGCTTTCTGGGTGTGAGACTGAATACAGCAGCCCAGATGGCCTTTTTAACCCCGGACAAACAAAAGAATCTTTCCAGTTACTTCCATCATCTATCTCTTCAGTCCGGGCTGACTGCAAGGACAGTCCTTCAAGCCTTAGGGTTCATGGCATCTTGTATTCTGGTGCTTCCCAATGCCAAACTGCATATGAGGAAGTTACAATGGTATCTCCAAAATCTGTGGACACAGCACTGCCAGGATTTGGACACTGTCATTCAAATAATACCTTGCATTCAAAAGGAATTTTTGTGGTGGGCTCAGGAATGTCACCTAAACAAGGGACTCTCTGTGACCCGGCCAGAGGCAAGTCAGATTCTAACGACAGATGCCTCAGATGTTGCGAGCTCATCTAAATGGAAAGTGGATACAAGACAAGTGGCCTGCCAGACTACAGCATCTACATATCAACATGAAGGAAATGTTAGCAGTTCAGTTTGCATTAATTGCTTTCAAGGAGTTACTTCTTCCAGGGCAGGTGTTGATTCTAACAGACAACACAACTGTCATGTGGTACATCAACAAACAAGGGGGAACACATTCTTACCCATTGTGCAGACAAGCAATGATTTTATGGGAGACTGCGCTCAGTCTGCAACTAACTCTTCAGGCAAGGTTTCTGCCGAGCACAGAACTCCTTAGCAGATGTATTAAGCAGACAAATCATGGATCCCCACGAGTGGAAACTGGATCTTCATGTATTTCAAAAATTGACAGTGCATGGGGAACTCCAGACATAGATCTGTTCGCTTCTCCACTAAACCACCAGCTGCCAAAGTTTTGCACAAAGGATTTCATCACACAGCTTGGAAAGTGGATGCTCTTTCTTTCAGTTGGAAAAATCTTCATGTGTATGCCTTTCCACCTCTGCCTCTTCTTCCAAAGGTGCTTCTAAAGGTCAGACAAGACAAGCCAAGGATGATTTTAATAGCTCCAGATTGGCCTCGGCAGCACTGGTACCCATTACTGAGGAGTCTGGTAAGGAAGCCTCCATGGCCTTTACCCTTGATTCCACATCTGTTGTCTCAGAAGGACGGTCATCTGCTCAATGTCAAGCTTCACTCTCTACATCTAACAGCCTGGCATATTCTGTTTTGAAAGACAGCAGGTCTCAGCTTCCTCAACAAGTTTTAAATGTGATTATGGAAGCCAGAAGACCTAGTACAAGGAAAGTGTACGGAGAAAAATGGAAGAGATTTTTGTTTTGGAGTGCAGCAAATAATTTGGAGATTACTGAGCCAAATTTGAGTGTGGCTCTTCAATATCTTACTGAGTTACTGGACAAAGGTTTGTCTTTCTCTTCCATTAAGATTCATGCTGCAGCAATTTCAGCTCACTATGATTGTGACCCACCATTGTTTTCGCATCCTTTGTTCAAGCAATTTCTTAGAGGGGCAAAGAATATAAGACCCCACGTAGAGCTCCTACTCCTGCTTGGGATCTCAATTTTGTGTTGGAGAAACTTACTCTACAACCTTTTGAGCCTGCGGCTACTGCTGAATTGAAATACTTGTCATGGAAGACTGCTTTTTTGTTGGCCATTACTTCTGCAAGAAGGGTTTCTGAGTTGTAGGCCCTTATGGCAGTGGAGCCTTTTTTGATTTTTCATAAGGATAGGGTATCTTTACGTACTAATCCTTCCTTTATGCCTAAGGTGGTTTCTAGTGTGGCTTTAAACCAAACTATTCATTTGCCTACCTTTTATGCAGATCCCCAAAATAAAGGGGAAAAGATTTTGCACACTTTAGATGTACACAGGCTATTGCGTTATTATTTGAGCAGGACTAAGGATTTTAGGCAGTCTCAGCAGTTGTTTGTTTCTTTTGCTTTGACTTCAAAGGGCAAGCCTGTGTCAAAACAAACTATTTCTAGGTGGATTGGGTGTTGCATTACATTTTGTTATTCCCATCATGGCAAGGAGATTCCAGCTGGGATTAGGCCTCATTCCACTAGGGCTACTGCCACTTCCACAGCATTTCTAAGGGGGGTGGCAACTAAGGATATTTTGGAGGCAGCTACTTGGAGTTCAGTGCATACTTTCTCTAAGCATTACCACCTTCCTCTCTACTCTAAGTCTAGGGCTGGTTTTGCCACAGCTATTTTGCAAGTCATGTTGTCAGTTCCTGCTTCCTTATGATTTGCCAGCCTCCCTTACCTCTGCTTTGGGATTCTACCCAATAGTTAGGACTGCAGCAATGTGGAATGAAGAACATAGTACAGTTTTGTACCTACCATAAATGTAGATGTTCGAGGATCCACATTGCTGCAGTCCACCTCCCTCCTTCCCCTCTGTGTTTAGGGGTGGTTGTGTAGGTGAGGTTATATTCTGCTAATGGTGTATATATTGTATATATGTATATATTTTTTGGTGCAGGTATTTTGGGAGTTTTTGTTTTTGGCCTTATCTTTTCAGGGTCTTCTGACATCTGGGGCAAGAAAAGACTGAGGATATGACGTCGGTCATGCGTATTAGTACCCTGACGTACTGACGTCAGTCTAATGCGCCCTGACCGACGTCAGCCATATACTTTGGTATTCGGGCCGACTGGACAGCGGACTACCCAATAGTTAGGACTGCAGCAATGTGGATCCTCGAACATCTACATTTATGGTAGGTACAAAACTGTACTTTAATGAATACAGCAGGGGTTAATGTTAATCAAAGGGATCGCTACTGCAGTATCCTTTAATAATGGTTAGGAGTTAGATGTAGAATGATAATCACGCATCGTATAGAAATTTGGACATCTGTAGAATAGTGCTAATTTCTCTCTGCCAAAGATATCAGCAAGTACGGTCAGTAGAACTGGGATAGTAAAAAGTGTTTTTTGCCACAGTAGCGATTGGTAGCCTGTGTTTGTGTCACCCAGGATAACTTTTAAAGCTGTAAGTACACTTTTGGATTCTTGGATTTTTTTTTTTGTTTTGTTGTTTTTTGCCAGCAATGCTGTTTTGTTATTGAATTATACATTGTATAATACTTTAGCCTTTTTATTAATTGTAATTTTGGAGATCTTTATGAGGCCATTGACATCCCCAAAAAGGATCACCAAGTGTGATTGTGGAAGACTGATTCCACCAAAGAATTCTCACCCACAGTGCCTTTTTTGTCTGGTCAAGAACCAACAGTTGCCTTGTCTTGAGTGGTATGCACTGTTCAGGAGGAAAACCTATAGGACCTAAAACTTTCTAGTCTTTATCGGGTACAAAAACATTCTGGTCATAGACCAAGGAATGCCCTTTCCTTCTGTCCGTACTAGGAGAGCCTTCCACTAGTAGTTGTAGCTTGGGGAGAAAAAGTGCCACAATTAGATGGCAAAAACAAAGTAAGATAGCTGTAAAAAAATTCTGAGGGTAGAGACTGTAAGGTCTTAATTACCCTGTCTTTCCCACAAGGCTCTCATGGGGTCTTCCGTGGTGAAGTGCAGTTTTGTCAGTCACCTTTTCCAGTGTCTTTTTCCCCTACTTGCCAGACTGTCATTTCCTCTTTGGATGTTGACAGTGAGATAGCATTCCTGCAAGCATCCCAGGATTTGATGGATAGTCTAGCTGTGTCACAGCTGGATGTTGGTTCTCGAGCATCTGTAGAGGTCAAGCATTAAACTTGCCAATAGGGAATATTACCAGTTTTCAGTTTTTGCTACCATTTTCATTCAGGAACCTGGGATCCAGACTAAGACACTGATTTCAATTGTTCAAAAAAGCCCAGGCGAGTCAAGCATGCAACATCAACCATAGTAGGACAGTAAACCAGCCTAAGGACATCCATTCCCTGAAGCATTACCCAACTATTTTTGATTGCAGGTATTTTGCAGAAGAATATGTGTCAGCAGGGCAGAGGACATGGGTCCCAAGCCTCATCCCAAAACCCATAAGCTTAGGTACATTGTTCCCATCTAAAATTGAAAGAGAACATACCCTGAGTGGACATTCAACTCTTAACTTCTGAAAGCGTGAGGTTCAGGATCTGGCATATTCTTGCCAGCTTTATTCCCTCTTCTGAGCTGTAATATGGATGAGGAAGAATGTCTTTCTTGTAGTTCTCCTTCCAAGGAAGTCTGTTTCTATGATTGGGGAACATTTACATGGGTGCTGAAGAGTTATTTGGCCCCCACACAAGGTGTCTAAAACTGCAGAGCACAAAAGCAACCAAGCATACTGCCAGCTGTTCAGTATTTTGAGCCTTTGAAGATGCACGTTTGATAATGTGTCTTTGGAACCAGACTTGCATCCACTTTCTTTTTGAAAACCTGATTGGTTGTACAAAGTAGAAGAAAAGTTCAAGTACATTTGCAAAAAACATTTTGCAGTTACATCTCTGGACCTTTCCAGGAATCTAAACTAGTACATGCTAATAACACCCTTTCCACTGTCAAAGATGATCTCTGTAGTTGTCTTGAGAAGAATATTTATACTTCTTCCACCTTGGTTACTAGGGCAGCACACTGTCAGACCTATATGTTACAGTATCAGGCAAATAGTACATATTGTGGATATGTTGGAGGGAATGCAAGATTTAGTTCAAAGACTCATTAGATGTCCCAACCTGTAGTTAAGGTCAATAAGCATGCAATGAAGTGTAGCTGTATTCCTGTTGGTGGTTGATGTAGTTACTAGGATGCGTGCTTGTTTGGAAGAAAAAAGTTTTTATCAAAACGTGAAAAGGCAGCTCGTAAATTCTTCCTAGTATATCTATTTTTAATGGGAATTTATCTCTGAAATTGTTTAAAAGACTGGAGGAATAAGGCAAAAACTCAAAAGAGGTTAAACAGTTGTTCCACCCTACTGATCTTAAGTATGTTAAGAAACTGCCAACCAAGCAGTGACTCTTTTACAGGAAGTAGTCATGTACAGAATGGGCAGGCAAGAAGGCAGTGGTAGAAGTAAAGGATCCCCCCTTCTAGCCAAGAGAATACCTCTCAGTTTTGACTTTTCAAAGAAAATGGTTCAACCTGACAAGGTCTTTTTTGGGTAGTAGAGATCCTTCCCTCAGGATACAAAGTCATACTCGAGGCATTTTCACCCTTAGTAAGAATGCATCCACTGTTTGTATGTCATGTGACCCATACAGGTCCTGCCTCTCTCTTAGACCATCTGCTGCAGTAGAAGAAAACACCATCAGAGAGCAGGTAACATAATTTTACTTGCGACTGCCCCTAATGCCAAGAAGCCTGGAGTTTGGGTACTCATTCTTGGCTTCTTTCTGTTAAATGAATTCTTACTGTATAGAAGTTCTGAATGCTAACCCCACACACGCTTACTTCCACTTAAGTTATCAGATACTGCCATTGTTCACTAGGGACATGAATTAGTCCTACCTTCATGTCCCAATTTATAAGGAACACAGAACGTTCCCGAGATTCATTCCCAAGAGTCAGGGTTTTTCGGTTTATCTCCTTGCCCTTTGGATTGACACCCCCCCCCCCCCATGGTGCTGACCATCTCTTGCCAGATGTTTCCCCTAGATCTCAGAGTCTGCCTGTCCAGTGTAATTGTTCAGACTCTTGGCGTATTGAGATGCAGTGCATCACCCCAGCAAATGCCCATATGTGCACCAAATCTGCACTCACAACTCGTATCATACTAAAAGGAAGGTTATGGAACCTATAAAAATCTTTCAAAAGTAGTGTATATGATGCAGTTAAAAGTTCAGCTCCTCTCCACCTCCCACTACCTGACCTTCTCTGCCCTTTCCTGCCATATTAGTCATTGTATGTTCTGGCAGCCAGTATTTAGTAAAATATGAGGACTGGCATATACCTCTCTTGAGCTTCATCTGTAAGCCATCACAACTTACCTGCCCTTTATTCCCCCACTGTCACTGATTCCTACAGTTAAGCAGTTTTAAGGCATATCCTTCACTTGAGACCATCAAGGAGACCAAAATATCCAGTCCTTGGGACTTTATTGTGTAGTAACAGTAAAGACATTGCCTCCCTTTGAAGCACTTAGTCCAGTTGTAATGAAGTTCCTGTCTTGCAAGACACTGTTCCTGGTAGCACTTACTGTTGCAAGAAGAATCTCAGAACTGCAAGCTTTGATGGGTAAAAAACTGTACACAGTCTTCCTCAGGGGCAAGGTGCTACGTAAGACTAATCCCTCATGTCCAAGTTGGACCAAGCCATTTAGCTGCCACTCCCCATTTAGCTCCTTTCTGAACCTCAGAAAAGAAAGGGTTTTGCATTAGAAGGGTGTGCAGAGGCAACTGAGTCATTGCCCTGATAGAACCGAAGACCACAGGAAAACAAAACTATTCTTTGTGTTCATTATGCCAGGAAAATAGGGTAGACTAGTCTCCAAATAAGCCATTTTATAAATAGCTAACTAACAGTACTGTTTTTTATTATGGCCAAGAATTTGCAAGGACAGGTTAAGGCTCATTTCACTTTACTTTAAGCAGCAGGTACCACAGCTGCTTTCCTCAGAAATGTTCTCAGCACATAGCATACTTTTGTTCACATCTCCTCAAGACACGGGAAATTAGATATACACTTCAGGAGCAAGAACAGATTTTCCATTGTATTCTTGCTGGGATATTGTATCTTCCTCCACCCTAGCTGTGTGACCATATTGCTTAAGTACTTCTTCCAATCATTAAGCGTGATGTTGCAGTAATGATTCTCATCATGAATATTGTAGTGATGTGAGCATGCTCATTGTAACAGTTGATGCTTCAATTTAAGGACCACTGCTGTAGAGTAGTCCCCATCCCACCAACTTCCTGGATCCTGTACTGTCCCTTATTGCTGGGAATTTGTGAGGATGAGGCACAGTCTTCTCCTTGCATCTGTTCTTGCCCATTTACCAGGAAGGCCTTGCTTTTTGGCCTGATTAGGGTTTCCTCTCGTGATGAGGCTGTATGGGCACACTTGTGGTTAGCAATGTTCTGACACAAAAATAAACTAAAGAATGGGGCTGGATGCTTCTCCCTTTCTATCAAACATCCTGCTAACATCTTTCATATAAGTATCAGACCACCTCTGCTCTAAGGATGTTAGAAGCGCTAGAAGTCAGGCCAGATCAGTGGACATCTAAATCTGGCAAATTCAAGCCTTACATATAATACTGTAGCGGTGATTGTTGCTTTGAGCTTCTACTGTTATGATGAGCATATTGCCACAGCTGTACTGTATTCGTAGTAAAGTTTCCTGAGAGGGCGCCTGCAACAACAGAGGCAAATGCAGACCTATCAACATCAAAGGGATATTAGCCAGTCTTATAACTGGGCATCATCATGTACAATATGATAGAATTGTAATACAAGTGGCACCTGCTTTTACCTACAGCTTAGATTGCCCTGGTCTGGGATCAGGCTTCAAGGCAGAGCATCCTAATGTTCTTCATGTTTCACTGTTGCAGTCATAACTGATGAGATTTCCTGCTGCAGTAGACCCTTGGCCAGCCCGACTACCAGTGAATTTTCTCTTCCTCCTCCGGAAGCCGGCAGATACCCTGACTGACGTCAACACGTCAGGGTATAAAGGGAGTCAGCCAGTGCCATAACCCAATTTCTTTCTTGTCTTTGGAGCCAGAAACAGAGTGCTAGTCAGTGCATTGGTTGGTCTGCACTAGAGAAAGATGTCTAAAGCTAATTACCTCATTGGGGAACTTTTTCATATGTTTCTTGACTAATGTCAAAGAAAGTTAATAACTGTTGCAGTATTACTCCCTCCGCCTGCCTTCCCCCCCTGATGCTTGCCTGTCCCCTGGTGGCATGTTTTCCTCACCTAAGATCAGGCTGGTGCTTTTGCAGCATTCAGTTCTGAGGTTGGTACATGCTGACGTCTGCTTTATACCTGTTGTCTCTTTATGACCGATGTACGTTTGCTGATGTGCAGCGTCGCACATACCTCACAGTAGTATTAGACGTTTGTATACTGGCCGGACATACGAGTCAGCCAGTGGCAGACTCACTCATGTTATGAATACTGCAGCATATAGAAGAGAAGGATATCTAAGTTGTGTAAAATCTTACCATAACCAATTTTATTTTACAGGGTTCTGAATGGATTCCTACAGACACCTTTTCAAGAACCCTGTAGCAGATTCTGAAGTGGTGACTCAGGGTCCTTAGGGAGCTAAAGCTAGTACTCTAAAAAAAATCCCATGCCAAATGGCAAAGAAAGCACAGCCTTGTTCAGGTTTTGAAAGAAAATATAGACAGCACTGCCCTCATCATGATGGCACTGAATTGCCAGTTTTATATGGTGAAGTATTAGGAAAACATTTTAGACCAGATGAAGCAAAAACTGGTAGAGATTAAAAATAAGGCCCTTTCCCAAGGAACTGCTAGATTTATGCAGTTCTTCTTCTCAAGTAGTTTGCCAATCCTTGCAGTGTAGCTGTAATGCTCTGGAAGTTTCCAGCAGGGCAGCAGCTACAGGATCCATCATTAGAAGACATGCCTGGCTGAGGGAACAGTCCCTCCCTGAACTTTTAAAATCATGTCTCTTGGATGCCCCTTTCAACGAGGATTTCCTTTTTTGGCCCCAAGGCTGAAGAAAGTGGAGGATAGGGCTAAGTCCACACAAATGGTCAAGGAGTTTCTTCAGGTTCAACCTCCTCACTTCAGCCACAGTTACCCTACCAAACATGGGTCCTTTCTGGTCTCCCAGTCTAAGCTTAGACATAGGAGACCGTGAAGAGAAAGGAGTCAAAGGCAGCAGCAGCGACTGAGATGGTATCAAGCAGGTTCCAGTAGGCCTGGGGGATCCCGCCAACCAAGACCCAGCAGGGAGCATTTATGACTCTTCCATGACACTCCCTTCCCCCTTCCCTCAAGTCCCACCCATCCCCTCCTAACCCCACTCAAACTAGGAATATGGCAATCATTCTTCCTAAAGAATTGGACTCTTATTACCAGGTATCAGTGGGTAATAAAAGTCATACAAAAGGACATTCAGATTTACCCCTGTATAGTTGACCGATCTAGACAAACTCAAAGCAAATCTGCTTTACACCCAAGATATCCTGGCTTCACTGGGGTTTACAAAACCCAAAAGTCTCAAATCATTCCCACAAACAAGATTGTGTTTCAGGGGGAGGCTTTGCTGGACTCATCACTTCAGAAAGCCTTCCGTCCTCCAGACAAGTTTACCTTTCTAGCTCTTTACTTCCAAAAGCTCATTCCCAGGAACTACATCATAGCCAGAGAGTTCCTCAGATCTTTGAGTTACATGGCCTCTTGCATCCTCATGATCCCCCTAGCCAGACAACATATGAAGGAACTGCAGTGATACCTGAGAAATGTGTGGTGCCAATGTTCTCATTCCATGAACTTCATGGTGAAGCTAATTCCTTGTGTCAGGAAAAAGTTTGCCTGCTGGGCCCAAGCATGCTCCCTCAACCTGGATGTTAACATTCAGGTTAATCCCTCAGGACTAAACTCTGACCCATGGATGCCACTGAGATATCCTGTGAACCCAATTACATCAATTTACAGACGCATGGCAGATGGGACTCCCAGCTCAGGAACAAACACATGAACCTGAAAGAACTGATGGCAGTCCAGAAAAGTCTGAGTGTCTTCAAAGACCATTGGAAACCTGGATTACTCCTGATAAAGACAGAGAATACTACAGTTATGTGGTACATAAACAAGCGAGGGGGGGCTCACTCTTGCCCTCTTTGTCGCCTAGCCATGAATCTTTGGGAAACAACAAACTCCTTTGGCTTGCATCTTATATCGCAGTACTTGCCAGGAAAAAAACAGTCAGCTGGCAGATCACCTAAGCAGGTGATTGTCTGATCCTCATGAGTGGCAGCTGCATTGGACCACCTGGTGGGGGGGGCATCCCTTGACAAACAGGTCCTGGACATTCTAATAGAAACCAGGAGACCTAGTACAAAAAAGATATTACTCTGCCAAATGGAAGAGATTACCTATATGGTGCAGACTAAAAGGGCACAGCCCTCTGTAAGCCCAAATGTCTCTGATCCTTTCATATTTTTCAGGACTTTTTGTCAAAGGACTTCCTTATTCCTGTATTAATCAATTTCAGTTTATCTCCTTACTCCGTTCCCTGTCTTCTCTTATTCTCTCATGTAGCAGTTCCTGAGACAGGTTATCTACATTAGAACCGCAAGGAAACCTCCTGTTCCCCCTTGGGACCTCAGCTTCCTTCTGGAGAAACTCACTCTTCTACCTTTTGAGCCAGCACCCTCCACAGACATTAAATTCTTGACTTGGAAGACTGTCTTTCTGCAAGCCATTACTTCAGCTAGAAGGGTTTCAGAGCTTCAGGATGTTGTATGTATGGAAGCCTTCATCACTTTCCACCCAGTCAGAGTGTATATCTTCACCAAACATTATGGCTAAAGTGATTACAGTAATCTCTAAACTAGACCGTCCACTTGCCTACCTTCTTTCCTAACCCTCAAAACAAGGTGGAAAGAATGCTGCATTCTTTGGATGTACATAAGCCAACTGTATTACTACTTGGGCAGAATAAAGAATATCAGGAAGTCTGTCTAACTGCATCTCCCAATGTATCTTGTTTTGCTACTGCCATCATGGAAAGAAACGTGTAGACCCTGTGAGGTCAGGCTTCAGTAGTGCAACTGCTGCATCTACTGCTTTTCTGAAAGGGGTGACCACTAAAGACATTTTGGCAGCTGCTGTTTGGTCTGCTGTGCATATCTTCACCAAACATTATCACCTTCCAGCCTTTTCCAAGTCTAGAGTGAGATTTGGAAATATCAGCTTGCAGGGCATCCTTTCCTCGCCTTAATCTTTCCATCAACCCTACTTTCAGCTTTGGGAGTCATCCCATCGGTTAAGACGTGAGACACAAAAAGCATAGTACAGTTGTATACACTTAACATAAGTGCTCGAGTGTATTCACTGTTACAGTATTCTTTCTCCCCCTTTTCCCTCTAGTTCCAGGTTGTTCTCTCCTTCTCCTCTGTACATAGCCTGGACTGCTGAGCTTAGATCCTTGATCTTAGGGGCCTTCTAGGATGCTCCTATCTTTTGGGACAAGAAAGTACTGAGGTTATGGCACTAACTGACCCTCTCTATACCCAGATGTCTTGATATCGGTCAGGGTGTCCACCAGCTTCAGGAGGAGAAAATTCTCTGGTAGTCAGGCCAGCCAAGGGCTACGTCGGCAGGAAATGCCATCAGTTATGACTGCAACAGTGAATGCAATTTAACATCCACATCTATGGTAAGTGTACGCAACTGTACTTTCTGTGTCTACTACTACCGTTTTGGCTCAGAATGTGTAGATAAGCTATCGGAGTAGGTCTCCACACAGGCTTCAGCACTGGAGTTGAATCCAGAAGTCTTTCACAAACTGACAATGATCTCTGTTACTCCAAAGATAAACCTGATGTTCTTCGTGTTCCACTGTTGCAGTCATCACCTGTGGGTTATCCCTGCTGTGGTAGCCCTCGGCCGGCCCAAATACCAGAGTCAGTGTTTTTTCTGTGTCAGCTGCAGTCGCCTGAGACTGACATCAAGTCATCAGTGCTATAAAGCAAGGCAGCTGATGCCATTAGATCAGTCTTTCTCGCCGTGGAGCCTGTAGCAGAAGCAAGTGTGCCGATCGGTCGCTACCAGAGCTCGGATCACAGCTGAAAACGTCTAAAGCTAAGCACCCCATTGGGGATCTCTTTTTCTTGCACTAACCAATGTCCGAGAAAGTTAACAATTGTCTCACCTGTGGAAACCAGATCCCACACTGAGACTTCCATTCATACTGCATCACTTGTTTAGTCGTAGACCACGACGTTGCGGTTCTGTGCCCTCTTTAATGCGAGAACCATTCATCGTATAGCTGTTTTTGTGGACAGGTATTTTCACCCTCCGTCTTCACAAATGGCGTCTGTCAGCCAACAATCCGTAGAGCCTCCAAAAAAATGTAGAGATAAAGACAGAGACAGACCACACAAGGCTAACCCTTCCGACGACTCTTCTGCTAAGCAGGTCATCAGTTTTCTGGAATTCAGTCATGTGCTTTCGCAGCCTCTGATGTCCAATATGATAGCTACGCAGGCATCTACCGAGACCCTTTTGGAGTTCAGTATGCTGCAGAAATCTTCTTCATCTTTAGAGCCTTTGGTTGTCTATGCCTCGGTTGAGTCCAGAGCCGCGATGCAGGCACCGGTTTCCAAGATGGTCTTTCGCACTACCGATTCTAGTCAGAAACCGACGACTTCACACCTGACTACTGTTTCTCTCAGACCGATGAATACCCTTAGGCCTAGAAGCCAGGCCACCCCTAGAAAATCTACCTCTAGCCACCATCTTACTCCCGCCCCTCCACCCCAGGCCCAAGTGCTTAAGTTCACAGAGGATCTTATTTTGCTTACCAGGGGCAGTCAAGCCACAACTTCTAAAAGGAAAATACACCATTCACCTGAACTATTGACATAGCAAGATTCTGAGGAATCTGATTATTCAGATTGTGAAGAGGAACAACAACCTCTCACTACTTATGAGGATTCAGATGCAGAGGAATCCATCCCTTCTGCCTCCCCACCAGAAACCCTGCACACCCTCAGGGAACATTTCCAGTGGGAATCTCAAGATTTCCATCTATCTAAGAAAAGGCCAAGAGAATTTCTAGACCTGCCCCACCACAGACCCCTGGCCATCCCCCCTATTTTAGAAGTGGTGGATGATGTTTTCCATGAATCCAGTTTAGCCCCTGCTCCCAGTAAACCAGACAGGTATTACAGGGTACCAGACTCTCTCAAATACCTGCACAGAAATCCTGCTGCAGACCCGGAGGTCATTACACAGGGATCTAAAGGAGCCAGGGCTAGTTCTGCAAAGAATCCTACACATTCTGACAAGGATGTCAGAGCTCTGAATAGATGGGGTAAAAAAGTTTACACCTCTGCAGCCTTAGCCATCAGAGCTCTCAACTGTCAGTTCCATATGTTAAAATATCAACAGCACACTTTGGAACTATTAAAGCAGAAGATTTCTACCTTTCCTAACTGTGCCAGTTCTAAGGAGTTAGCAGATTTATTGCACTCTACTTGTCAAGTTGCAAAGCACTCTTTACACTGCGGATATGATGCACTAGAAGCTTCTAGTAGGGTAGCAGTGTCTGGATCTGTCATTAGGAGACATGCATGGTTGAAGGAACAACCTCTACCTGATCATGTCAAGTCTAAATTAATTGATGCACATTTGGATAAAGACCGCTTGTTTGGAGAAAAAGCAGAAGAGGTGCTTAAAAAGATGGAGGACAAAGCAAAATCTATGCAAACAGTGAAATATTTCTCTCAGGTTCAACCTCCTAGATTCAGCAGGAATTTTCCTTCTAAGCACTGGTCCTTTCCTGCCCCTAGCAGACAGGGACAAGCTAAGCCCCACAGGAACAGGCCACCCAGGTCCCTATCCTAGGGACAACAAAGAACCAAACAGTGGACCACTTCTGCCTCTAAGGCAGGGAGTTGTAAGCCATCCCTCTATGGCAAAAACTCTCAATGACTCCCACTCTCCCCCCTCGGCCCTCCTTTTTCCCACCAAAAGCTCGGAGGAAGGCTGTCCCTCTGCAAAGAAAATTGGCTGTCTGTAACAAAGGATCAATGGGTCTTAAAGATCATTTTTCAGGGATACAAATTCACTTTCAACTAACTCCCTACTCCCAGAGGGTACCCAGACTTACCTCCAAACCGGTGGGCAGAAGCATTAAAACAAGTCCAAGCTCTCATATCCCAGGGACAGTAGAACCTGTTCCTGCAGATCAAACGGGCACAGGCTTTTATTCCAGGCTATTCCTTGTTCCCAGAAAGGAAGGCACTTGGCACCCCATCCTGGATCTGTCCATTCTGAACTCCTCCCTGGTGGTCCCCAAATTCAAAATGCTAACCTTGGAGCAGCTACTGCCTATGCTGACAAAAATGCCTGGTTAGTGACCCCGGACCTAAAAGATGCTTACCTCCACATCCCTATAAGGGAGTCCTGCACAAAATTCCTGCGTTTCAGAGCAGGCTCACAGCACTTTCAGTTCTCAGCTCTTCCCTTTAGCTTATCTACTGCTCCCAGAGTTTTCAGCAAATGTTTGGCCCTGGCCATGGCATTTTGCAGACAGAGAAATATACAGATTTACCATTAAGCTGGACAACTGCCTCATTCAAGCAGAGTGCAAAAAAAAGTTTCTCCAGGACTTCCACTTTGTCAAAACCCTCCCAACTTCCTTGGGATTCACGATCGAGAAGAAATCAAAGCAAATGCCCTCCAGGAGGATCATTTTCCTGGGAGCACTGCTGGGCACAGCATCCCAAATGGCCTTCCTATCCCCAGAAAAGCAGAGCTTCCTACCTGTTCTACTTTACCCAGCTGGCATCCAAAAGTCACCTCACAGCAAGGAAGTTCCTGCAAGCCTTTGGGGTACATGGCTTCTTGCATCCTTCTAATCCCTCTGGCCAGGCTTCACATGAGGAAACTTTGGTGGTATCGAAGAAACCTTTGGTGCCAACACTGACAGCCTCTAGAGACCTCTCTCCCTCTAATCCCCTGTATAAGGGCAGAGTTGCTCTGGTGGACAGGGACCTCTGGCAGGAACCAGGGTCTCCCCTTCATCAAATGCCCCACCTGGCAGACCATCACCACTGACCCCTCAAACATTGCTTGGGGCACCCATCTAGCAGGCAAGTGCACCCAAGGTCTTTGGGATGCCCAACACCTTCCCTTGCATATCAGCTAAAAGGAAATGATTGCAGTCAAAAGGCTCTGACATCCTTCCAACCCCAACTCAGGCCAGGAGTTCTCCTTATCAGAACAGACAACACTCCAGTAATGTGGTACATCAACAAACAGGGAGGGAGACAATCTTACCCTCTGTGCAGGTTAGCCATGAACCTCTGGCTGACTGCCTCCTCCATGGGATTACACCTAATACCTACCAGGGATCAACATCACCCTGGCAGACCACTTAAGCAGACACTTAATGGACCCCCACGAATGACAGCTCCACAAAAAGATCTTTGTGCAAGTCACTCAAGTGTGGGGAAATCCGGAGCTGGGTCTCTTTGCTTTGCACCTCAACCATCAGCTAAAGAAATTTTGCACCAGGGAATATCACCACCTGGCATGGAAGGTGGATGCCTTGACTTTCCCTTGGAGCTCCCTCTTTGTGTACGCTTCCCCCCCTCAGCCTCTTATTCCCAAGGTACTCCTCAAGATAAGGTAGGAGGGGCCCAAGGCCATCCTCATTGCTCCAGATTGGCTCAGACCTCATTGGTACCCCTTGCTGCACAGCCTGATATCACATCCTCCTAGGCAGCTTCACCAGATCCCAAACCTCTTGACTCAAACAGTGGGGGGTGCTGCATGCTGCACCCAGATTTGCAGACTCTCAAGCTATCAGCATGGCTGATACTCCCAAAGGAAGGGCTCTTGCTAAGCAAGCAGGTCCCAGACATCATCACAGAGGCCAGAAGGCCCAGCACCAGAAGATCTTGTGCAGGGAAATGGAAAATATTCTGCTCCTGATGCCAGTCCAGAGGGGCCAGTTCCTCACAACCTTCTGTCCCTGTCATCCTGGACTGTCTAGCAGAATAACTTAATAGTGAGCTTTCCTTCTCTTCTGTTAAAATCCATGCCTTAGCCATTCCAGCTCAGTTTAATACAGACCAGCCCCTATTCTCTCACCCTTTGATTAAGCAATTCATTAGAGGGGCTTCTAATATCAGACTCCCATAAGGCCTCCTGCGCCAGCCTGATATCTTAATTATGTTCTGGAAAAACTAACCTCACCACCCTTCAAACCTGCTGCTTCAGCAGAACTAAAATTTCTCTCCTGGAAGACTGTTTTTTTTTTGCTAGCCATCACCTCAGCCAGAAGGGTTTCTGAACTTCAGACACTGATGGCCATTGAGCCCTTCATCATTTTCCATGCAGACAGGGTTTCCCCTAGGACTAACACCTCCTTTATGCCCAAGGCGGTATCTAATGTGACTCTGAACCAGGCCATTCATCTTTCCAACTTCTTCCCTAACCCTCAAAATAAGGGGGAAAGAATTCTGCAGTCTCTAGATGTACACAGACAGCTCCGATACTACCTGGACCGTACTAAACCCTTCAGAAAAACAGACTAACTTTTTGTCAGTTTTGCCCCAGGGGCAGAGTGGAAGCCCATTTCCAAGCAGACTATTTCCAAATGGATATCACACTGTATCCATTTCTGCTACAGATTTTGTGAGAAACCTCCCCTATGTCTATTCGTACCCATTCCACTAGGGCAGCCTCCACTTCCACAGTATTCCTCAGAGGAGTTCCCACCAGGGACATCTTGGAAGCTGCCACCTGGACCTTGGTCCAGAACTTTACAAAACATTACCAACTTCCTCTTTTCTCTAAGGCTAGGGGAGGGCTTGCCTCTGCAGTTCTGCAGGGCTTGCTTACCCATGCATTGGTCTCTATGTAATCCTTCCTCTCCTCAGCTTAGGGAATCCTCCCACAGGTGATGACTGCAACAGTGAAACACAAAGAACATAGTACAGTTGTGTACACATACCATAAATGTAGATTTTCAAGTGTATTCACTGTTGCAGTCCTTGTTACCCTCCCTCCTTCCCCTTATATCATCTTTCATTAGGGAGACATAAGCTTCTTGGGGTGGTTGTTAACCACCAGGACCACTTTGCCATATTTCCTAGGGATTCTGACTGGTTAGGGCAAGAAAAAGTGATGTAATGGTGTCAGCTGCCTTGCTTTATAGCACTGACGACCTGATGTCAGTCTACAGGCGACTGCAGCTGACACAGAAAAACATCGACTCTGGTATTCGGGCCGGCCGAGGGATACCACAGCAGGGGTAACCCACAGGTGATGACTGCAACAGTGAGTACACTCGAGCATCTACATTTATGGTAAGCGTACACAACTGTACTTTTGCCTCCTCAATGAATTACCAGATTCCATACATCCAAGATGGCTGCATACTGATTAACAGCATCATTTCAGCTCTCCCAGTGTGATAAAAGAAACTAAGAAATAAGAGCCAGTGATATCAGCTTGAGTAAAATTCAGTCACTGGGTAGCAAGTACGTAACCTGGGTACCAGTAAAGAAAACATTTAGATAACCTGAAAGTAAATAAGCCCAGTAAGGTAAAGAAAAAACTCTGGCTGGGAAGAATCCTGTAGCTGCCAGCAAAAAGCAGTTGTTCATCGTGTTACACTGCTGCAGTCATTACACTTGGGTTATCCTGCCGTCAGGCGGTCCCGCAGTCGGCCAGAGTTCCAAAGTCTTGGTCCGGTGTCGGTTGCTGTCACTTCTTCCCTGACGTCAGTGCGCCAGGGGTATATAAGATGCATCCGACGCCATTTTCTTCAGTCATTCTTGCCACGAGGTGCCCGAAGCAGAAGCAGTTCACAAGTGCCGGTCGGCCGACTCCTGAGATTTTCGAAGTTGAATTTCAGATCCGAAGTCTTCAATAAAGCTAAGTACCCCATTGGGGAAACTTTTTTCTTGCCTCAGACCGATGTCAGAAAAAGTTAATAGTTGTATTTCTTGTGGGAAGCAAATACCTCATAAGGACTTCCACTCTTATTGTATTCCATGCCTAGGCCCTGATCACGACGTCACTAGTTGTCGGTTTTGCACTAGATTTAACAAACGCACTATAAAAAGACGTTTTGATTTTGCTTTGCACTACTTTGGCCGAAGGTTCAATTATACTATGCCGTCGGATCAACCGACAACTGCAATACCGAAAAAACACAAGGACAAGAATAAAGACAGGCATCCGAGGTCCAAAACCGACGACAAAACCTCTTCTAGGCCAGTCGCCGGTTTGCCGGTTCTCAGTGAGGTGCTTTCGCAGCCCCTGACACCCGCTACCTCAGAGCCACAGGCCGCCTCCGATTCCCACATGGAGACAAATAGGCCTCTGGAAACTCAAGTTATTGGGCCTACGGAAACTAATCCCTCAGATGGGTCCGGAGCCGCTGAGCAGGCATCGGCTTCTGAGAGTGTTTTCAGACCTTCACAACTTACCATTAAAACAACAGCCAAGACAAAAGTACCATTAAAGACAAAGAAACAAGTACAGCATTCTCCTGGACAGTCCTCCATGCCTAAGAAACAGATGCTTAAAATGGCTGAAGACCTCATTACTCTAATCAGGGGTTCCCACCCCCTCCTGAGAAAAGGCCTAGGTAGGATACAGACTATGATTCCTCTGATCAGGTTTCCATTTCCTCTGATTCCTCTTCAGACCAGGGATACTCTCTACCCCCCTATGAAGACTCTGATGCTGAAGAATCTATCCCTTCAGCCTCTCCTCCTGAGGATTATTCTTTTGGGGAAACTTACATACTATGAGGGAGCATTTCCATTGGGAAAGTCAGGATTACTCAGAATCCAAGAAAAGGCTCAGGGATTTCCTTTTATTGCCTCAATACAGGCCCCTGGCTATTCCGCCTGTGCTAGATATTGTGGATGATGTGTTCTCTGAATCCAGCTTATCTCCTGATTCTTTGCCTCCTGCACCAGCCAAGCCAGATAGGTATTATAGAGTCCCTGACTCCCACAAGTTTCTTTATAAAAACCCTTCTACTTACCCAGAAACTATTTCCCAGGGTCCAAAAGGGGTTAAGGATTCCATTGCAAAAAATCCAGTACCTTCTGACAGATTCCAGAGCTTTGGATAGATGGGGGAAGAAAGTATACATTTCTGCAACTTTAGCAGTAAGAGCTTGAAATTGCCAGTTTCATATGCTTAACTACCAACAATATTTAATGGCTCAGTTAAAACAGAAAATGATTGCAAGCTCAGAAGCTCCTGATTGTAAAGAAATGCAAGATTTATTGCATGCAGTTGAACAGGTGGGAAAACATACTCTGCAATTTGGTTTTGATTCTTTAGAGGCCTCTTGTAGAGCCGCAGTTACAGGTTCAGTGATTCGAAGACATGCTTGGTTAAAAGAACAGAGTTTACCTGATCATGTTAAGGCAAAATTATTGGATGCTCCTTTACAGCATGATACTTTGTTTGGTGTTAAGGCAGAAGAGGTGTTAAAGAAAATGGAGGATAAAGCTAAATCTATGCAAACAGTCAAGGATTTCTTACAGGTACAGCCACCTCAATTTAGCAGAAATTGGCCAACAAATAATTGGTCCTTTCCAGTGTCAGACAGGCCACAGAGAGGCAGATACAAATGCCCAAGAGGCAGATCTCAACCCCAAGGCTCAAGCAGAAGACGACAGTGGGGCACCTCAACCCCAAAAGGAGGTGAGGACAAGTCTCAACCTTACAGGAAACAATCACAATGACTTTCCCCTTCGTACGCCAAGCACTTCCCTTTTGGAAGCCCCCTTAGGGGGAAAACTAGCACTTTTTTCTCAAAACTGGCAAACAATCACCCAAGACAAATGGGTTCTGAATATTGTGTCTCAAGGTTACAGGTTCCACTTTCATACTTTACCAAGGCTAAAAGGAATGCCAAACCTGCCACAAAATCAATGGGCAGAGGCACAAAAACAAATTTCAGCCCTCATGGACACGAGAGCTATTCAAAAAGTACCACAACAGGAACAAGGACAAGGATTTTACTCAAGACTCTTCCTGGTCCCCAGAAAGGACAAGGCCTGGAGGCCCATACTAGACCTTTCAATTCTAAATACTTACCTGGATATTCCGAAATTCAAAATGTTGACATTACAGCAGCTTCTACCCATGCTGGGCAAGAAGGCTTGGCTTGTTACTCTGGACCTCAAAGAGGCATGCCTGCATGTCCCTATCAGACAAAATTGCAGAAGATACCTCAGATTCAAAGCTAGGGTTGCCACCTTTCTACTGTGCCATTTCCTGACAAACAAGCCCCGCCCCATGCCCAATCAAGCCACACCCATTCCCTTTAATAGCCACACCCCTTTACTCTAGCACCCTTCAGCACAAGTCTTTAATATCACATACAGTTACCAATAAGAAAAATGTGCACCGAGTCAAAGGTAAATTAAAAAAAAAACTTTATTTAGCAATACTTCATTCAAAGGTTCACTACATACAACAGTACATCACACACGAGCATGGGAAAACTAAGCCGAAGTCTAATATCACAGGTAGTGCTAAATGGAAATACAATTACTTAGATATTAAAAACACCAGTTCATTCAAAGCAGTACATTAAGGGTTCACCACACACAATAGTAAAAAAAAGCAACTGTTTAAAGTATCTTCACAGTTTTGCTAGAAATCATTGCTTATACTTGAAGCTATATTTGGCATTTGATCTAGCAGCCTCAAGTAATACAGTTCTACAGTCCAAGCATCCTATACAAATCATGTAGTCATATATTCACTGTAACATCAAATGAACTAAGCCTTGGTATAGGCGGTATACCCTAGAAAACACAGATAAAGGTAAGCAGTGCTGATGACAAGCTAGATAAAAAGCTACATTTAAGCCTCACTACAATACTAAGACTATACACCCTAGACATAGACACCCTAGGAAGAAAAGCACAGGTCAAGGTAAACATCACAGTGATGACAGACTAGAAAAGACAGATCGACAGTCCAAGCATCCTATACAAATCATGTAGTCCAAGCATCCTATACAAATCATGTAGTCCAAGCATCCTATACAAATCATGTAGTCCAAGCATCCTATACAAATCATGTAGTCCAAGCATCCTATACAAATCATGTAGTCCAAGCATCCTATACAAATCATGTAGTCATTATATATTCACTGTAACCAAGTCCAAAATCAGATGAAATATTTAAAACATTGCAGTAAAAACAGCTTTGGTATACCCTATAAAATGCAGATCAAGGTAAACATAGCAGTGATGACTAGAGAAATGATAGTTCTACAATCATAGCTCTACAATCATAGCAAGAACCCTATATAACTCCGTCAGTATACAATCAAAGTGAACCCACATGAAAAATAATAAATCAAAGTGCACCCACATGAAAAATAGTTACACTAACTGCAGTTAAAAACAGCCAAACAAACCCTTCCTATATATATCTGCAGACAGTATACTACAAACTACAGATAAAGAATATAGATGTGGTGATTACAAACTAGAAATTGTTCTAGTTAATAATCACCACATGTTAAACATCTAGATACAGTTACACACATTTTGTCACCATCAATGAATGAGATAGTGCCAGCACAGCTAGTGAATTAATATAAATTTAATATTTAAAAAATTCACTAGTAGCTGTGCTGGCAATATTCATTCCTTGTCACACTATCTTTGAAAATCTACCTTAATTCCAAAGAATTTATCCATTAAAAAAATTCCATTTACCTCCAGGAAAAAGCAGCAGCAGGGCTCCTTAAACAAGCTCTCAGCCAGAAGAGAACAGGCAGCTAACAAAGGGCCAGCAAGCAGGCAGGGGAACACAACACCACCCAGTCGGCCAGTCCACAGCACCTCTCCAGGGCAAGACTCCAGCAAGCAAGGCAAGCAGCAGGGCTAGGGCAATCCTTTCAGGCTCCAGACAGGGCAAGACTCCAGCAAGCAAGGCAAGCAGCAGGGCTAGGGCAATCCTTCCAGGCTCCTCCAGGCAGCAGCAGCAAATGAAACCAGCGCACCACACCAGGCAGTCCACTGAAGACGTCCCGAACAGCCGAACCAGCAAGAAATTTCAGACCTTACGTACCGACCTTGTACTGACAGTAAAAGGTAAAAGTATAGCTGGAGCACCGCTTTTTATCCCCTAATTTTCGCGGGCTTTGCAGGGATTTGACTTGCAAATCT
The DNA here is from genome assembly GCF_019279795.1 of Protopterus annectens. NCBI lineage: Eukaryota > Metazoa > Chordata > Ceratodontiformes > Protopteridae > Protopterus > Protopterus annectens. The sequence continues at coordinate 1,160,769,389 of NC_056746.1, read as the reverse complement.
AAGTGTTGATTGGCTGCTTGCTGCATGAGCCTCTTCTGCAGCAAGCAGCCAATCAACAGAGAGTCCAAGACGGCAATGTCATATTTTTTTTTTTTTGTCGCACAGCAGCTGGCGTCGTACAACTTATTTCCGGACTCCCAAGAGCGAGAACCGGAGAACCGGAGTGCCCTATTGATTTCCGGGCACTCCGGAAAAAAAACGGAGCGGTGGCAACGCTATTCAAAGCTGGTACAATGCACTACCAATTCTCTGCACTGCCCTTTGGCTTACCTACTGCGCCCAGGGTCTTCACAAAGTGCCTGGCACCAGTAATTGCATTTTGCAGACAAAAAGGAATTCAAATATATCCATACCTGGACGACTGCCTCATTCAAGCAGAGACAAAGGACATTCTTCTACAGCATCTGGCGTTTGTTAAAAGGTTGCTAATTTCTCTAGGGTACAAAGTAAACGAAAAGAAGCCAAAACTAGTGCCCTCACAACAGATAACATTCCTGGGTGCCAGCTTAAATACAACGGCCCAGATGGCTTACCTCACACCAGACAAACAAGTTCAACTAACTCAATATTTTCAATTACTGGCAAAAAAGTCCCATCTCCCTGCAAGAAAAATTCTGCAGGCCCTGGGATTCATGGCATCCTGCATACTACTAATACCATATGCCAGACTGCATATGAGGAAATTACAGTGGTACCTAAAAAGTGTTTGGACTCAACACTCACAGTTTAGAAGCAGTAATACCAATGATTCCCTGCCTACAACAGGAGTTTCGATAGTGGGCACAGGCATGTCACCTAAACAAGGGTCAGCCTTTTACCCTACCCACAGCCAGGCAGACTCTAACAGATGCTTCAGATTACGCCTGGGGAGCACACATGGCAGGAAAATGCATTCAGGGCAAGTGGACCACAGACCAGATGCATCTTCACATCAATCAAAAAGAGATGTTGGCTGTTCAGAATGCCCTAACAGCTTTCAAGGACCTTCTGCATCCAGAACAGTTATTATTAAAAACAGAGACAACATCACAGTAATGTGGTACATAAACAAGCAAGGGGGCACCCATTCTTATCCCCTATGCAGGCAAGCCATGACCTTGTGGAACACAGCTCTAACGTATCAAGTTCACATGCAAGCACAATTCCTGCCAGGAAAGAAAAATACTCTGGCAGACGATCTAAGCAGAAATATCATGGACCCTCACGAATGGAAATTGAATCCACAAATCTTCAGCATGATAATGCAAAAATGGGGATGCCCAGACATATATCTTTTTGCCTCCCACTGAATTGCCAACTACAGAAATTCTGCACAAGGACTTATCACAAACAAAACTCAAAAAAGAACGATAATAGCCAGAAGTGCAACGCCACAGCCACAGTACTCGTGTTGTTTAAATTCTATAAGTTTAATAACTTCAGTAAATCCCAGTAACGTTCAGAAGGTTTATTACAACAGACAACGTTTTCGTCACTATGTTATAGTAACTTCCTCAAAAAAGTTAAAACAAACTACAATATGCAAAGTTCAGTTAATTTAAAAAGTGCCTCCAGAAGTGATAGGGTATTCATTCATCCTATCACAGTGTAGTATTCGTGAGTAAAGTCAGTTGTCATAGAAACTAGTAGTGACTAATTTACTCTAACACACTCGCTTATAGCAAATTAATTTAACAAACTATTATATATATACTATCTGTATAGTATATACTATCTATATAGTGTATAATAGTAAGCAGACATTTAAAATGTATAGTAGTTATTTAAAATATGAAAAATTATAATCTAACAAATAAAAAATATATGTATAAAGTATAAAGAATCTAACAGTTAGGAACTCTACAATACATAATGTATATTTATACAGTCTCAAAATTTACAAAATCGTCTCCATTTCAAAATGCAAGAAATATTGCAGTTTTCATTTAAACCAGGAGAACTAAACGCGTTTAACATTAGTTGCCACTCTAATTCGCGACATTCAAGAAGTACAGATGTAGGGCCACCTCTAATATCAGATATAATCTGGTCAATAGCAATAAAAAAGAAAGAGTGATCTTGGTTAGTTTCTGTATGTTTGGCTAGTGCATTATCAATTTTACTTTTCTTTATAGCGTATAGGTGTTCCTGGATTCTATTCTATTAAATTTTCGGTCAGTTTTTCCAATATAGAATGCAGGGCACATATTACACTGTGCTAAGTATATGATGCTTCTAGAGTTACAGTCTAATCTATGGTGTATCGGATATTTTTTACCATTGATCACAAATGTGTTTGTTGGTTTGACGCTGTGACACTGGTTACAAGTTCCACATTGGAAACAGCCTAAAGTCCTATGCTTAAATGTTGTATCCTTGGTTTCTAATAGATTTTTCAGGTTAGCTCCTTTCTTATAAATGATAGTGAATGAGTGACCTAACCGGTCTAATAGGGAACTATCTCTACCTAATAGTTGCCAGTTTTTGTACAAAATAAACTCAATGTATTTGCTATCATTGTTGAAAACTGTAATAAAACTGGGTCTAGATGTATCCAAAGGTGTAACTGAAGATGAGACTAAGTTTAATGGGTTAGTAACCAAGGCGTCAGCGTCACAGTCTATACTAGTCTGCAAAAGTTCAGTTGATTCACATATTGAGTGGTCACTTATGGTTTCCTTGACATAAAGTATAGGTTTATAAAAACCTTTATTTCGTTTGTTTGTGACCTCTAAAACTAGATCATATACTAGTTTGTTGGGATACCCTCTGTTTTTAAACATGTTCAATAAATTATCACACTCTTTGGTGAAATCAGCTTCAAGTGAACATAATCTGGCTGCACGTACTAGTTGTCCCTTAATTATAGAACGTTTCTGTTTAAAGGGGTGTGCACTCGAAAAATGGAGAAAAGAGTTACAATAAGTTGGTTTCCTGTAGATGTTAGAATAGAGACCAGTTCTATTCGAGTGTTTAGACAATTTAACGTCTAGATATTCAATATTAGTTGAATCAAATTTAAAGGTAAATTTGAAAAAAATAGTCGTGTTGTTGAGGTATTCCATAAATGAAATTGCCTCTCCTAAACTCCCTTTAAAAATAATGAATATGTCGTCAAGAAATCTTGTATAATACTTTACAAGATTCTTTTTATCATGAATGTTGAAAATAAACCTTTTCTCCCAAAAGGCAACAAAAATGTTTGCCAGACTGGCCCCACAAGGGGAGCCCATTGCTACCCCTTGTTTTTGTAAGTAAATTTGATTGTTAAACATAAAGTAATTGTTAGTTAAGATAATATCAATCAATTCACCAACTAGGTCAATCTCATTTTCCAGTGCATCCATCTCTTTTAATATCAAAGTTGACCATTCAACCGCTTCCAAGTGTGGAATAGAGGTGTAGAGGTCTACAACGTCGATTGTCAAGAAGTTGTCACAAGAGTCTAAAATGACTTCGTTTAAGTCGGCCAGTAGTGACCAAGAGTCTTTGCAGACTTGTGGAATTGATTTGAGATATTTCTGCAAAATCAAGTCCACTACTTTAGCACAGGGGTAGGTCAAAGAACCTCTACCATCGATCAATGGTCTCATAGGTGGATTGGACAAGTTTTTGTGAATTTTAGGGATTCCGAACATAATAGGTAGTCTAGGAAATGTAATGTTAATATAGTTAAAAATGTCAATATTAATTCTTCCTTCTATGAACAGGTCCCTAAAATAACTTTTAACCCTAGACAGTGCAGTATTATATTCATTTATTGAAGCTTTTTCATAAGCTGCACTGTCAAGTACTGTCTCCATCCTGTTATTATAGTCCCTGTAGTCCATAATAACCAAGCCTTAGAGTTTTTAAGATCTCAGTCTATTAGATGTATTAAACCGGATAAATGAGGAGGATTGGTTATTATGTATTATATACAAAGGAAGAACAAAACTTTTACAACACAAGCAGGGATGCACAAGTGCTGCATGTGTAACTGCTGTAAACATATTGACGTAGGCAAAAGTTTTATCATAAATGGTACAAAGTATTTTTCAGAAGCCAAATATAATTGCAATAGTAAACAAGTGGTCTACCTAGCGAAGTGCGCCTTATGTAGCGCATTTTATATAGGTAAAACGGACAGGAGATTGGTAGAAAGAATAAAAGAACACATTTACAATATAAATGCAAAAAGAATGGAAAATGCTTTAGCTAGACATATAGATGTGTTCCCAAACCATAAATTTAATTTTAGGGTCATAGAACAAATAGTGTCAGATAACAGAGGAGGGAATGACAGCCTCCTTTTAGAAAGAAGGGAGCTATTATGGCAACTGAGAACAAATGCATGTAGGGCCCCAGGTATTAATGAAGTGTGTTCATTAAAATGCATCTTGAGATTGAAAAACCTGGACAGATAAATTTAAATTGAAAATTATTTATTTTTAAAATGTTACAGTTCACAATTTAAACAATTTTTTTAAAAAACTGTTTGAAAAAAACTTTTTAAAAAAACTTTTTACTTATGTTTGGTTGATGTACATTGAACAAACAAATACGGATAGTTATATACTTCCATCCATGTACACATTGGATCATTCCATTTTTAAAAAAGCTTTTAGAAAATTTAAAAGATTATTTATTTTAAAAGATTATTTAATTAAACCAGTTTTGATAATTAGAGACATGTATTCAGTAGTTGTGAAATAGTAAATGAAATAAATATTTTATAATAAATATTTTATAACACACAATACAATCAATACATGTTATCTACTAGGCCAGATTGGAAGATTAGGTATAATATTACACAACACAATATTATACAATAAAACATAACATAACATGTACATTAATTAGATTCATATAGATTCATTTACATAAATAGTTCGAATATTAACATTAATTTTATTCTAATTTCATCAAATCAAATAAAATTCAATTTATAAGAAAAAGATAGGTCAACAATGAGACTCAATACATATATATACAAGTACATATAGTGATAAGTATATAGACAAACAACAAAAAATAAAAATGAAAAATAAAGACGATAGTATAATGCAGTATACAACAGAACAGGTGAGCAATGAGTCCCACTGTTATCAAACCATTCAGCACATAGTCACTTTAAATCAAACCATTCAGCACATAGTCACTTTAAGACTTTTTTAAGGCAGCTATTTTAAACCTTAAATGGTATTTAATTAATTAACACATTAACTGGGTGAAGAAGATATATTAGTTGAGCGTAGTTGGGGCGGTTTGTACTTCTGATGAAGTTGGGACAGGGGTCCCGACGAAAAATGTATGTTTAAACAAGCGCATTTAAAGTTTTAATAATAAAAAAGACTTTGTTTTTAAACATCGAGTAAAGACAGTCTTGTGTTTACGGAGGCGTGCTATTAGTACGTGGAAGGAGTGGTGATTGGTACCGGAGTAAGAGCGGTGAGAGTTCTTTTTGTGGTGAAGTCGCTTATTTTCCTAATAATTATTTCATGTTCAACAATCAAATTTACTTACAAAAGCAAGGGGTAGCAATGGGCTCCCCCTGTGGGGCCAGTCTGGCAAACATTTTTGTTGCCTTTTGGGAGAAAAGGTTTATTTTCAATATTCCTGACAAAAAGAATCTTGTAAAGTATTATACAAGATTCCTTGATGACATATTTATTATTTTTAAAGGGAGCTTAGGAGAGGCAACTTCATTTATGGAATACCTTAACAACACGACCATTTTTTTCAAATTTACCTTTAAATTTGATTCAACTAATATTGAATATCTAGACGTGAAATTGTCTAAACACTCGAATAGAATAGGTCTCTATTCTAACATCTATTCTACAGGAAACCAACTTATTGTAACTCTTTTCTCCATTTTTCAAGTGCACACCCTTTTAAACAGAAACGTTCTATAATTAAGGGACAACTAGTACGTGCAGCTAGATTATGTTCACTTGAAGCTGATTTCACCAAAGAGTGTGATAACTTACTGAATATGTTTAAAAATAGAGGGTACCCCAATAAACTAGTTCATGATCTAGTTTTAGAGGTCACAAACAAACGAAACAAAGGCTTTTATAAACCTATACTTTATGTCAAGGAAACCATAAGTGACCATTTAATATGTGAACCAACTGATCTTTTGCAGACCAGTACTGACAGTGACGCTGACGCTTTGGTTACTAACCCATTAAACTTAGTTCCATCGTCAGTCACACCTTTAGGTACACCTAGATCCAGTTTTATCACAGTTTTCAACAATGATAGCAAATACATCGAGTTCATTTTGTACAAAAACTGGCAACTACTAGGCAGAGATAGTTCCCTATTGGACAGGTTAGGTTACTCATTTACTATCATTTATAAGAAAGGAGCTAACCTGAAAAACCTACTAGAAACCAAGGATACAACATTTAAGCACAGGACTTTAGGCTGTTTTCAATGTGGAACTTGTAACCAGTGTCACAGCGTCAAACCAACTAACACATTTGTGATTAATGACAAAAAATACCTGATACACCACAGATTAGACTGTAACTCTAGAAGCATTATATACTTAGCACAGTGTAACATGTGCCCCGTATTCTATATCGGAAAAACTGACCGAAAATTTAAGAACAGAATTCAGGAACACCTATACGCTATAAAGAAAAGTAAAATTGATAATGCATTAGCCAAACATACAGAAACTAATCAAGACCACTCTTTCTTTTTTATTGCTATTGATCAGATTATATCTGATATTAGAGGTGGCCCTTCATCTGTACTTCTTGAATGTCGCGAATTAGAGTGGCAACTAATGTTAAATGCGTTTAGTTCTCCTGGTTTAAATGAAAACTGCAACATTTCTTGCATTTTGAAATGGAGACGATTTTGTATATTTTGAGACTGTATAAATATACATTATGTATTGTAGAGTTCCTAACTGTTAGATTCTTTATACTTTATACATACATTTTATATATTTTTTATTTGTTAGATTACAATTTTTTATATTTTAAATAACTATTATATATTTTAAATGTTTGCTTACTATTATATACTATACAGATAGCATATACTATACAGATAGTACATATACAATAGTCTGTTAAATTAATTTGCTATAAGCGAGTATGTTAGAGTAAATTCAGTCACCATTAGTTTCTATGACAACTGACTTTACTCACGAATACTACACTGTGATAGGATGAATGATTACCCTATCACTACTAGAGGTACTTTTTAAATTAACTGAATTTTGCATTTCGTAGTTTGTTTTAACTTTTCTTGAGGAAGTTACTATAACATAGTGACAAAAACGTTGTCTGTTGTAATAAACCTTCTGAACGTTACTGGGATTTACTGAAGTTACTAAATTTAAATAACACGAGTACTGTGGTTGTGGCGTGGCACTTCTGGCTATTATCGTGCTTTTTTGAGTTTGGTTTGTTTCCAGTGCTGGACTGTTTGTTTAACTTATCACAAACAAGCATGGAAAGTGGATGCTCTTTTGTTCAGCTGGAAAAACCTAAAAGTTTATGCCTTCCCACCACTGCCTCTCCTTTCAAAGGTACTCCTAAAAGCCAGACAAGAAAAACCACAAATGATCCTGATTGCTCCAGACTGACCACGTCACCACTGGTACCCTATCTTAAGGAACTTAGCTCAAGGCCCACCATGGATTTTGCCTCAAATTCCACACCTTCTGACTCAACAAAACAGTCAGATCCTGCACGATCAGCTCAAAACCCTAAACCTGGCTGCATGGCAGATTCATTAGTCAAAGGCACCTCTCTCTAAAGCTGTCATGGATGTCATTTTGGAGGCCAGGAGGCCTAGCAGCAGGAAAGCTTACTCAGAAAAATGGAAGAGATTCTGCGCCTGGAACCAGGCTCAAAGCCTTGACCCTCTTGTCCCAAACATTCCTCAGATTTTACAATACTTAACTGAGATGCTGGACAAAGGCCTATCCTTCTCATCAGTTAAGATCCACGCCTCTGCCATTTCAGCACATTACAACACGGATCCTCCTTTATTCTCTCATCCCTTGCTAAAGCAGTACCTCAGAGGGGCTAAAAACATAAGACCACCCCGGAGACCACCAACACCAACTTGGGACCTCAATTTCATTTTGGAAAAACTAACCCTGCCACTTTTTGAGCCAGCCAATACAGCCGATCTAAAATTTTTATCATGGAAAACAGCTCTGCTCTTGGCAGTAACTTCAGCACGAAGAGTCTCAGAGCTACAGGCATTAATGGCAGTGGAACCTTTTATAATTTTTCATCAGGACAGGGTTTCTTTAAGGACAAACCCTACCTTTATGCCAAAGGTGGTATCTAGTGTGGCTCTTAACCAAACCATCCATTTGCCAACTTTTTATCCAAACCCCCAGAATAAAGGGAGAAACTTCTGCATTCTTTGGACATACACAGGCAGCTACGCTTCTACTTGGACAAAACAAAAGCTTTCAGGAAAACTGAGCAACTGTTTGTAGCATATGCTGCAGGATCACAGGGCAAGGCTATCTCAAAGCAGACTATATCCAAATGGATAGGACACTGTATTCGGTACTGCTACACACAGCATGGAAAATCAGTCCCAAATAACATCAGGCCACATTCCACCAGGGCAACAGCCACTTCAACAGCCTTTCTCAGAGGAATACCTACCAAGGAAATTTTGGAGGCTGCAACTTGGAGTTCAATGCACACCTTTACCAAGCATTACCACCTGCCTCTTTACTCTAAATCCAGAGCAGGATTTTCCACTGCAGTTCTGCAAGGCCTCATAGCCAATCCTAACTTTTTATAGACCAGCCACCCAACCCTAGCTTTGGGATTCTACCCAAGTGTAATGACTGCAGCAGTGTAACATGATGAACATAGTACAGTTTTGTACCTAACTTAAATATTGCTTGAAACCACCACGAGGAAGAAAGTTTTGAATCTTTTTATTAATAAAAACAAGCGCTTTCACGCAACAAGATGCGCTTCATCAGGTTTTGTACCTACCATAAATGTAGATGTCCGAGTGTTCACACTGCTGCAGTCCAGGTTACCCTCCCTTCATCCCCTCTGAATTAGCTGGGCTTATCTATACCATTCTATCCTATGCAACCTTTGTGGTGTATTTGCTTGTAACTGAAGGTATTGTTTTTATTTTATATGTATACCTTTTATTAGCAATATGTATTGCCTACCTACTTGGGGGCACCTGACATCTGGGGCAAGAAAAACTGAAGAAAATGGCGTTGGATGCATCTTATATACCCCCTGGCGCACTGACGTCAGGGAAGAAGTGACAGCGACCGACGCCAGACCAAGACTTTGGAACTCTAGCCGACTGCGGGACCGCCTGACAGCAGGATAACCCAAGTGTAATGACTGCAGCATTGTGAACACTCGAACATCTACATTTATGGTAGGTAAAAAACTACTTTCAAGCTTCAGCTGTGGTACAAGAGATGGCTTCTGGCATTTTAGAGGAAACAAATAAATCAAATGTACAGAGGTGATTAAAATAAATGAAACAGAGGAGGATATAAATTCAAAGAACAAAAGGCGGGAAAAATAGAAGAAGCTTTAAATATCTATTCAGATGAACTAGTAATACTGCAAAAATCAGGGGATGAAACAAAGACAAAGTTGGATGAGTATGAGACTGCACAAGAAGAATTACTTCAAAACATGGTAAGAGTTATAGGACAAAGCAAGTAGACAAAACCTGAAATTTTCATTTGTACCAGAGAAACTGGAAGGAACAGACTATTAATTTTAAGAAAGCACAAATAACTGACTGATATTCTACAGCAGGATGTGTTAATTGAAAGGGCTGTTTAACTGTATGCTGCAAAGCTGGCAATGAGAAAGAAGCCAAGACCTTTATCAGTGAAGATACAGTCATACTACACTGTCATGAGAGACAAGTGTTAAAAATTAGTGACAGCAAAGTGTTAGTGAAAAATTATATTCATACACATCAGGCAGAAGAGAATCAGATTTATTCCAGCAATTAGGGAATGTCGAGAAGCAGGTGTGAGATTCAAGCTGCTGTATCCAGTTGTATTCAGAATATTTTTTCATGGAGGATCAAAGGCATTTTTTTGATTCAGAACAAACTGAGGAGGAAGTAAGTTTGTCTAACAAAAAAAAAAACTAGCAAACAGAAGGGGATACTCTGCTTCTCATTCTTGTGACAATAAATTTTATAGAGTAGACTTTTCCAGTGAAACCTTTTACAGTGTTTGAAAGGAAAATGCTTGAGTGGCAGAAAAAAAAGCACAGGAGTTGACCAAAAAAATCAGGAGTACCTCTGACTTGAACCGTAGCTTGGTGTTAGGAGATGAACAGAAAGACCAGAAACACTGAAATTATAGTGTAAATGGGGACTATGAAGCAACAATCACATTTGTGAAATATGGCTGTGCAAGAAAAAGTGGCAGAAAGATTGGCTTTTGTTGACTTTGTTAAACTTGTGGGTGGACTGTAAACCATATGCCCCACCTTGTCAGTAATGTTTAGAAGCCTACTAAAAGGGAAGAAGGTAAATGTAAGTAAAACAATGTTCTTGTTAGTATTTGTTTAAAACATGTCATTGTAGCTGAGTGCCAGGGTCCACAGCTCCAAAGTCATTCTGCATAGGGGGTATGAATGAGTGCCTCCCTGTTTGTTGATGTACCACATGACTGTGGTGTTGTCTGTCCTTATCATCAACTGGCCCTCTTTGAGAAATGGTCTGAACTTTTGGATTGCCAGTTTTACTGCCAGCATTTCTTTTAGGTTGATGTGCAGGTGAAGTTGATCCTGTGTCCACAATCCTTGCACGCATTTGTCCAGCATGTGGGCCCCCCATCCTAGGTCTGAAGCGTCTGTTGTGATGGTCTGGCTTGCTTGACATCTGCGAAAGGGTAGCCCTGGGTTTGACTGGCATGCCTGAGCCCACCATAGGAACTCCTGTTTTAAGCATGGAATTAGTGGGATTTCTGTTTCTAGGCTGTGTCTGTGTTGGGACCATAAATTCTTTAGGTACCACTGTAGTTTTCTCATATGTAGTCTGGCAAGTGGGACCAAGATTATGCATGATGCCATGAAGCCCAAGGCCTGCAGTACTTTTCTTGCTGTTAACTTGTTCAGTTTTGTTAGTGCCAAGAAGTAAAGGGAGTTCTTTTGTTTTCTGTAGTTAGGAATGCCATTTGTTTTACTGTGTCCAATTCAGCCCAAGAATGTCCTTGTTTGGGATGGTATCAGCCTTGACTTTTGTAAATTGACTGTGTATCCCAGTGCTTGTAGCAAGTAAATGACCCTTTGTAAATCTGTTGTCAGCTTGCTTTTGTTGTCCCCTTGTAGCAGGCAGTCGTCCAGGTATGGGTAAATTTGAATTCCCTGTAGTCTGCAATGGGCGATTACTGATGCCAGGCATTTTGTGAATACTCTGGGCGCAGTAGATATGCCAAAGGGCAATGCTGAGAATCGATAGTGCTCTGATCCTGCAAGAAATCTGAGGTATCTTCTGCAGATTGGTCGAATGGGGACGTGCAGGTATGCCTCCTTGAGATCTAGAGTTACCAGCCAACACTCCTTGCCCAGCATGGGAAGAAGTTGCTGTAGGGTCAGCATTTTGAATTTTGGGACAATGATGTATGTATTTAAGGTGGACAGGTCTAGAATTGGTCTCCAACTTTTTTCCTTTCTTGGAACTAGGAATAGTCTGGAGTAGAACCCCTTTCCTTGCTCTGCTGTTGGCACTCTTTCCACAGCTCTCATGTTTGCTAACTGCATTATCTGTTGTAGAGCCTCTGTTTTTGATTTGGAGGTAGATTTGGCATTCCTCTTTGACTGGTAAAGTGTGGAAGTGGAACCGTAACCTTGATCTATGGTTTGTAAAATCCACTTGTCTTTTGTTATATAGTGCCAGTTCTTTGAAAATAAGGTTAACTTTCCGCCTAGAGGAGCTGCTATTTGTTCCCTGGTAGGCGGATTTAGGGTTAAGTCACTGTGGTTGTGTTGATGTAGTGGCAGTGGTTGTGTCTGTGCCTCTGTTGTTACCTTGCCACTGTCGCCTCTGTAGGCACCTCCTCTGGATTGGTTTCTGCCTCTGGAGCGCCTATTCCTGCCCCTTTGAGATCTTGTGGAGTCAGGAAAGGACCAATTTTTGGCAGGCCAGTTCCTGCTAAACCTTTGGGGTTGAACCTGCAAGAAATCTTTAACCGTTTGAACAGATTTTGCCTTTTCTTCCATTTTCTTCATAACCTGCTGGGCAGGTGTACCAAACAAACTTGTCTTATCCATAGGAGCATCTAGCAACTTAGCTTTAACATGATCCGGTAAAGCTTGCTCCTTTAGCCATGCATGCCTTCTTATCACTGTGCCAGTCATGGCTGATCTAAATGAAGCCTCCAGTGCATCATAGCCACATTTTAAGGAATGGTTACTAACCTGTTGTATGTTATTTACCATTTCTAATACATATTTCTTATCAAGAGATTCATCAGTGGTTAGCTTTTTAGTTAACTGATCAAGCATAAACTCTTGGTATTGTATCATGTGAAACTGACAGTTTAAAGCTCTAGCTGAGAGAGTAGCTGAAGTGTAGACCTTTTTGCCCCGGTTGTTATGACTGCAGATGCTATCCAGTTCGGACATCTACATTTATGGTAGGTACAAAACTGTACTTTCTTGTTAGTATTTGTTTAAAACATGTCATGATATAAACTGCATGTTATATATAATAAAGTAGTTTTGTGTAGTGTGTAGTCAGGCACATTTTAAATGTAGAGGGAGTCTTTTCACTGACAGTTGGATGTGTTAAAGATATTAAACAAGTACTTTTTTGGTTGTAAGAAATATAGGGTTTATAGTATAACAAGAGAAGACTGGCTGGATGTAAGCAAGTTTAATGTTAATATGCTATGATCTTGTGCTGCTGGGGTGGGGTGTAAACGTGCACTGATTATATTATATGTAGAATTAAGAAACTTTCTGTTATTTTTGCAAGGGTGAATGCCTAGATTAATGCTCTTGGCTTAAGCTATAAACAAGTATTTTTGTAAGCAAGTAGTGTTGAAAAATGAGACAAAATGAAAGCCAAGAAAATACTAAGTTTTTTTACATCTAAAAATATTTTATCTTTTTTTCCATTAGAAAATGTTAGTGAGAGTCAAGAAATCTGCAGCTTTAGGAAGTTGTGCACTCTGTTCCTGAGTGAAATTTACAAAGATTCATTGCTGACTACTTTTACATGGAAACAAGCTTTCTGCAGATGGAAGCAATTAAGAGAGTTCTGAACATTCTTTGCTGAAGAAAATGCAAAATTTAAAGGTACAATGGCAAAGCAGATTTGAAGTTATGGGAAGTGAATAAGAGATAGCAGCCTGCCTAGCAGTCTTAATGCTTTAATGCATTTAATAGACTAGTATACAGTTTAGTTTTATTTAATGGTAGCCAGCTCACTTTTTTCTTTGGGCTAAACCTTATTATCTATTGAAAGCATGCAAGCAGTTTTTTACATCTGGGAGGAGTATAGAGGTAAGAACAAAACAGATGGCAATCAATGTAAATGGGAACATGGGCTGTAGCATGCACTTTAGAATGGATAACCATAATCTTAGGCTAGATAATGCCTGTAGGTGCATCTTTTGATTTGGAGCAGTTCCTTTCCATTGGTTAAACTTTATTGTTTTGAAAATGTCCATTTTTTGAACATAGATCTCTGTGTTTGTTTTAAGTTAATAAGGTTAAGAAGGGACATGATGATTAGTGATCAGCAGTATGGTTTCATGCCGGGAAAGAGTACTACAGATGCGATGTTTGCTCTGAGAGTGTTGATGGAAAAGTACAGAGAATGTCAGAAGGAGATGCATTGTGTTTTTGTAGACTTGGAGAAAGCATATGACAGGGTGCCTAGAGAGGAGTTGTGATATTGTATGAGGAAGTCAGGAGTGTCAGAGAAGTATGTTAGAGTGGTACAGGATATGTACGAGGGTAGTGTGACAGCGGTGAGGTCTGCAGTGGGAGTGACGGATGCATTTAAGGTGGAGGTGGGGTTACATCAAGGATCAGCACTGAGTCCTTTCTTATTTGCAATGGTGATGGACAGGTTGACAGATGAGATCAGACAGGAGTCCCAGTGGACTATGATGTTTGCAGATGACATTGTGATCTGTAGTGAGAGTAGGTAACAGGTGGAGGAGACCCTGGAGAGATGGAGATATGCTCTAGAGAGAAGAGGAATGAAGGTCATCAGGAATAAGACATAATATATGTGTGTGAATGAGAGGGAGGATAGAGGAATGGTGAGGATGCAAGGAGTAGAGATGGCAAAGGTGGATGAGTTTAAATACTTGGGGTCAATAGTTCAGAGTAACAGTGAGTGTGGAAGAGAGGTGAAGAAGAGAGTACAGGCGGGATGGAGTGGGTGGAGAAGAGTGTCAGGAGTGATTTGTGACAGACTAGTACCTGTAAAAGTGAAAGGGAAGGTCTACAAGAGGGTAGTGAGACCAGCTATGTTATATGGGTTGGAGACATTGGCATTGACAAAAAAGGCAGGAGTTTCAGCTGGATGTGGCAGAATTAAAGATGTTAAGATTTGCACTGGGTGTGACGAGGGTGGACAGGATTAGGAATAAGTATATTAGAGGGTCAGCCCAGGTTGGAAGGTTTGGAGACAAAGCCAGAGAGGCACGATTACGTTGGTTTGGACATGTGCTGCGGAGGGATGCTGAGTATATTGGGAAAAAGATGCTAAGGATGAAGCTACCAGGTAACAGGAAAAGAGGAAGGCCTAAGATAAGGTTTATGGATGTGGTGAGAGAGGACATGCAGGTGGTTGGTGTGACAGAGCAAGATGCAGAGGACAGGAAGAAATGGAAACAGGTGATCTGCTGTGGTGACCCCTAACGGGAACAGCCGAAAGAAGATGATGATGACAGGATGAGGGTATTCCGAAAATGTACTTATTTTTTGTCTTGAGGGTTTTCATTAAAACAGAAGTCTTGAAAATGTGACATAGGTTCAGATGGAGCTGAGAAGAAACAAATGTATAAAAGATTAGCCCTGCAAACATTAGTGTATACATGTAACGCAAAAGTTGGAGATATACATTCCAAAAAAAACTTGTGTATAATGGGTGGGAATAATAGCTTTTTATCATAATGGCTATGCTATCCATATTATCTTAGAATGTAAATGGTCTTACAGCTTTAGACAAAAAGGAAAGAATATTGAATTATGGCAAGAAATGCTTAGTGCAAATTGTGATGCTGCAGGAGACTCATTTGGAAAGAAATGAGCATGTGAATTTGAGGAAGAAAGCATTTCAGAATATTTGTTACAATATCAGGCATAAAGGAAAAGGGGAATAACTGTGCTAATTGCTAGAGAGGCTCCAATGGAGATAGAGGACAAAAACAGTGAGTAGATTTATTGTAGTAAGGGGCTATTGGCAAAGGAAGAGGATTACACTGGCACATGTTTACTTTCCAGCAAAAACTGCTATTATGGATTTTTAAGAAACGTTGGGGGAGAAATAATCAGTTAATAATGAGGATGTATCTGGGACCCTAGAAGGGAAAATATAGTAAAAGAGGATAGGTTTCTGAAGAAATTTGTGAAAATATTTGGTATGGAGTATATGAATTTAGTAGCAGGAACTTGGACAGAATTTATATATTATTCCCCAAGACACAATAGCTAGGCTAGATTAGATAGAAATTTATATTTCACAGGAATGTGCACATTTAATTGAAAGCTTTGACAAACATCCACTAAATATTTCGGATCATGCACCGATAAAAACTTGTATAAAAATGATTCACTGGCTTTCCCACCTACCTCTTAAAGAGAAAGAAAGTTAAGGAACGGGTAGTGGAAATTGTGAATTATTAGGGAAGATAGAAATATTTTCAGAATGTATAGCTAGTGAGTGAGCTAAAATAAAAATTGAGTTTAAAAACAGAGTAGAAATAAAAGTGAGAGAGAAAGATATGGTTAAGAAGTTGTAAGAGTTACTTAGAGGGGCTGAATAAGAATAATCTCACAGAACATGAAGATATGCAAATACAGATTGCTGAAGTGAAAATATGGGGGTATCTGGATAATATGCATAACTTTCCAAATATTGCTGTAAAATAACTATTTTTGATAACTCTAGAGCACAGTGACTTAGGCAACAGAAATTAGAAAGCGTTGTCACCAAACTTGGAGATCATATAAGAAAAATAACCACAGATCCTGTTGAAGTAATAAAGATATGTTGGAAATTTTATGAAAGTTTGTATAAGCAGAGAAATGTGGAAATCAAAAAAGAGCCGAAATTGAAATATTTGTGGAAGACTTAGTTATGGCAAGGTTACAGGCAGATCACACTCCACAGCTAACAGTTAAGATAGGAGGGAATGAGGTAAAAAAACAGTGATCCTTCATTAGTCTTCTGGCAGGTATGCAGGAACAGATGGTGTTCCTTTGGAAGTGTGGAAGTCAGAAGGGAAGAAGGCGATAAAGATCTGGAAGATTTTAACAGTATTTTAAAAGGAGGGGAAAAGCACCCTCTTAGAAGAACGTTGTGGCTGTATTACCTAAGGGAAATAAAGACCAAACACACACTGCTTCATATAGACCCATTTCAGTTTTAAACCATGATTATAAAGTGTTTGTGTATACTAACTAAAATATGGCAAAGTTTTGCTAAAACGGATGAATATGGATCAGGATGGTTTTGTGGAGGAAAGGCAAACATTTGACAACTTTAATAAAACAGTGGTATCCAGAGAGAAGCAGAATGTAAGAAAATACCACTGTTGTTGGTGGGTCTTGATACAGGGTAAGCAGGGATTTTATGAGTAGGGCAATGAAACATTTGCATTCCCTGATAACAATAATAAGGTTACTTAGGGAGGATATGTGAAGGATCGGAAGCAAGAGTTAAAGTGGGAGGGTTTATTTCTGATAAGTTGCGTTTGAACAGTGGAACGAGGTAGGGGTGTCCTCTTTGCTTTATATTTAGAGCCATGGACAAAGAAAGTAAGGGTCTCATAAATGCAAGGACAAAATGGTATGATAATCAAGAAAAGCTGGCTTTATTTGCACATTATATTATTTTGTACTTGATAAATGCAGAAAAGGACATCTCGTTGTGGAGCATTTGAGACAGTCACAAGTCTTTTTGTGATATGAAATTAATGAAGGTAAACATAGGCCATAGCCATAAGTTATGCAACCTTTCACTAATTAGTTTAGAAATAGCCATATTTATGGAGACATGCTAAAATAAAGTATTTAGCAGTATGAATTAAAAACTCTTTTGTTATGGAAGCTAAGGATATGTGAGAAGAGACTAGACAAAGAAAATACAAAAACTGAGAAAATGGAAAATCTATGGGTATGGATAGTAAGGTGTAAGCAGTGAAAATGTTTTAGTCCCTTTAGTTTTATATATGGATCAGGCACATTTATATCAACCAGTGTAGAAGCTGTGGACAGTAGTTAATAGTTTAAGGAATTTATCTGAGAGGGGATGAGGGCAAGAGTTAAGTGGGATAAGTTGATAATAGAAAAAGATGGTTAAGGATTACCTGATTTGAATGAATATTTTAGAGCTGCAGGGTTCAGGCTCATGTACATAACACAAACAGAAGGATGTAATTCAAAGTGGAAAGGGATGATGAGGAAAGGTGGGGGAGTTCAGGAAGTACAGAGAGTGGGACTTTGAATGCATGTCCTTAAGGAGAATAATAACCATACAGGATATTTTAGTCATAAAATAGTGGAAAGTATTCTAAGAACTAAACAAACATGAGAAAGGATATTTTGCCATTAGGGGTTGATTGCAAGTAGGGGTACAGAAAATAGGCAAGAGGGGTGCTGGAATTTACTGGAGAAAACTGTTGAAGGAACCAAGGTATTGGAATCAAATAACAAGAGAGGGAAAGGTAACAGAATGGGATGAGGCCAAGAAAGTATTTTGACTGCAGGCTAGAGACTGCCATTCCTGCCAGGGATTGATGTCTGGGTATAGACAGAGAAAGGAATAGAGGATTCTTAAGTGAAAGCCCTGCTCTTGTGGAGTTTTTAGTTGAATCTCGTACAGAAGCTACTGTTAAAAAGGGGTAGTAATAATGGCATACAAAATCTTGCATGATAGCTATAAGAATTAGTTAGAGGAGGTTATAAAAATTAGAGAGAGAGGCTGGAAAAGCAATTTACAAGAAAACAGTGGGAGGTCATATGTATGTCACCCAAGTATGCAGCAAAGTCCTTAAGGTTTAGGATCTTTTGATGCATTTGTGTAGGCATTTTTGTACTCCAAAGGAAACTTGAAAGGAATTTTTCCTCGGGTAGATACCAAATGTTGGAGGTGTGACAGGGAAGAAAGGGATAACAGGAAACATACGATCTGATATTGTTAATCCTCGTTCATTCCTTACGTGTGGGTATCTGTTCCGACCTCGGAACCGAGCCAGCCATCTTCCAAGCTCACGTCAGCTACAAACTCTCGAGCTTAAAACTCTTACCCAGAATTCCCCTCTCCCTATCACCTCAGATTTCATTTGCTGCATCGCCATTCTGTCATGTCAAGCTACTTTTCTCGAGCTAAGTACAATATTTTTCTTCATACTTAATTCTAAAACGGCCTTTTCTTACAGAAGAGTTGTTAGATAGTTTTCTCTTACCTTATCACATTTAGCGACTATCCTTTCTTGAACCTTTTCAATTCCTTTCCTCCTCTTTACCGCGAGGTAATTTCTTTTTTTTACCATCGTTGGTAAACCATCTTTCCTCCTTACCTTCGGGTAATTCTTGTACCATTGCTGGTATTTTTTCTGGGTTTACTTCTTTCTTTCTAACATGGCAGATAAAAAAAGGTAGTCCAGGACTTAAAAGATGTTTATATTGTGGCCATAAATTACCTACTTCAGATGCACATTCCCTGTGTGTTTATTGCTTGGGTGTGCCTCATTTAACAGTTGACCTGCACTGCGGGATTTGTAAGAATTTCTCTAACAAGACGTTGATTGAGAGAAAAAATAAATTCATATTGAAAGGGCTACTTAAATCTCCTTTTTCAGAGGCTATTTCTGGATCGGAGGCTTCAACCCCTCCAAGATCCCATAAGAAAAATAGTGATGAACATATAAAGGCAAAGTCACTTCCTTCGTCCCCTGTTGGGGACTCCCAGGAACCGAGACCCAAGAAAGCTAAGCTTTCCAGTTCGAATTTGACTTCTTCTGACAACTTACCCGGCACCGACTACCCTCTCAGCACCGACCATTCAGTTATCGGCATCGATTTTTTTGGTTCCAGCCTTAGCGCCAACAACCACTTCGGTACCGACCTTATCCTCGGTGCAGACCATGACTTCGGCACCAATTATTTCCTCGGTGCAGACACCTATAGTTCAGTCCTTTACAGCCCCGTTGTTTTCAGTGCAGACCTCCGAGGTGGGCGCTGAGCTTGCTTCATCTTTGGATAGACCTGACTCCCCATCAGCTGTGTCCGTGAAATCCACTAAAAGCCTCTCTGAACACGACGTGTTATGTCTTGTGGATCAAGTGCTGCTGGCCAGAGGTATCCCATCCTTCAGGACCTATCCTTCTTTGGGAGGTGATCACCCTTTACCAAAGACCCCTATTTATTCTCCTCCTTCATTGCCTTTGATGCCCCTTGATATAGCACGGTCTTCCCCCTCTACGGGTTCCCTTTATGGACCTCACTAAGGAGCCGCAGTTGCCTTTGTGGCAGGAGAGTTCTGCTACGACCCAGGATGCCAGCTGTGCCGTACGTAATTTGATATTTCACAGCCATCCAGGGACTCCGAGTTGGCAGGATGAGCCACTTAGGGGGAGGGGTGACCCCTGTCCTGGGCACTCACCCCTCTTCAGGTGGGCCGGCCTTCCAGCTAATGGGGAAGGCTCTGGCGTCGGTTGGCGATCCTGTTCTATCACTCTACCCACCCTCATCTGGACTGCAATGTACACAAGTCGCTCCTGGCGGACACAGGGCGCAAGGGCCTCAGGATATACTCCCACAGGAGACCCCTTTTGCGCTGTCTTCCCTAGCTTCTCCCTCTGAGAAAGTTCATCAAAAGAGCTTGTGCAAGAGGAAGCACATGGACTCCACAGAGGAGTCCCTTACTGAAGACACAGACTGTGATGATGGGGAAGGGTCCCCTCACTCACCCTCTGAGGTATTCTTTGGTGATATTCTTAAAATTCTTAAACAGAGAGGTGACTGGCAGCCCTCAAACCCAACCTCTGAAGAGTCTGTTTTCCTGCAGGCCTTTTGCCCCCGGCCCCCTACCTCCTGGGTTACTCCACCTGCCGACGAACTGGTCCAGCTCGTTGTGCAGTGTGCTTGGAAGGCTCCTGACACCGTTGAGGCCATTCCCCGGAGGCCAGATAAAGTTTTGTCCCCTCCTGCTACTGATCCCCAATGGTCCAAAGGTCTTCCTGTAGATGCTTTGGTGGTGGCGGCCGCAACTAAAAAGGACCTGGCGGAAGAAGAAAGCCAGACTGTCCATCCACCCAACAAAGAGTCCTGGGCTCTGGACAGAATAGGGAAGCGTACTTTTGCATCAGCGACCTTTGCAATCAGGTCCCTGAATTGTATGGCACACTTTACCAGGCTTCAAAGACATTTAATTTCTGAGCTCTCTGAATCTTTGGCTGGAGCTGTGTGTGATGAGGTCCGTCACAAAGTGGCCTCTCAGCTAGCCACCATTGAATCGATATCTAACTCATCCATGCGCCTGATATCTCACGCATCAGAAGGAACAGCTAGACCGGCGAGTTCAGGCATTATTCTGGGACAACACGCCTGGATGCTCTTGTGTAATTTCGCGGAACCCTTCAAGGCTTCCTTTCTCAACACTCCCATCGAAGCCTTTTCATTGTTTGGACCCAAGGTTAAAAGCACACTGGCCAGATGTGAACAGGATGGTAAGACTCTTTCTGCCATGGGTGTCCTTTATTCCCCTCAACGGGCTTTCTCCAGAAACCAGAAGAGTGGGAGGATATGGTACAGAAAGTCTCAGGGTCCTTTCTGTGACACACAGGCTGAGTTCTCCCCTAGAGACAGAGGGGGAAACTCACAGGGAAGACCCCCTTTTTGGGGCAGGGGGGGTCCATGTAACCTGGGTTCCAGGGACTCTTTCCCTGGCCAATCCTACCAGCGCTCCTGAAGAGCGACCCAACTGCTTTCCTCTAGAAGTGGTTGGGGGTCGTTTCTCTTTGTACCCTTCTGCCTGGCTAACCATCACCACTGATTCTTGGGTAAAAAGGATAATAATCAGAGGTTATCATATTCCCTTTGACCTTTGTACTGCTCCCCTAACAAACTTACCCGACGTTCCAATCAGTCAAAGGGAAGAAGCAGCTTTAGAGTTTTCAAAACTGCTAAGAAAAAGAGTCATCCAAATAGTCCCTCCAGACCAGATAGGATCCGGATTCTACTCAAGACGATTTTTGGTGCCAAAGAAAACCAGGGACTGGAAATCAATTTTGGATTTCAGTGTATTGAACAAGTTTGTAAAAGTACAAAATTTCCGGATGGTCACAATACAGTCTATCCTTCCGCATTTGGAAAAAGACGATTGTTTGTGCTCGATAGATCTTCAAGATGCGTACTACCACATAAAAGTGGACAGACCATCAAGAAGATTCCTTTGCTTCTGTGCAGGAGCCAGTCACTACCAGTTCAGAGTACTGCCCTTCGGACTCTCTACAGCCCCGAGAGTGTTCGCAAAGTGCATAGCAGTCGTCACAGCTCACTTGAGACTACAAGGATTCCAGGTGTTTCCATACCTAGACGACAGGCTCATCTCCGCCCCCACCAGACATCTATTGGAAGAAACCCTGGCATACTCTCTCCTCTCTGCAGAAAGGCTAAGCATAACCATAAACTGGCAAAAATCCAATCTCACTCCATATCAGTCCAGAGAATTTATAGGGGTCATCTTGAATACAAAGAATTGCAGAGCATCCATTCCAGAGCACAGAATTCTAAGGATAAAGCAACAACTGATCCCAGTCCTTTCAAGGGAGAAATCCACAGCTCACTCTGTTCTGTAGTTGTTGGGTTCCGTGGCAGCCTCCATCACCATTGTCCCCCCGGCCAGGTTTCACATGAGGCTTCTACAATGGCTACTGCTCACCCAGTGGTATCCCTTTCAGTACCCTCTTTCAGCCAAGATTCGGGTAACTCACAGGTGCAAACAGGATTTAAATTGGTGGATGGCCCACAACCCGTCACAATGGTCTCGCCTCTTCTCCCCCCAACAGCCCAAGGCTACAGTGACCACGGACGCCTCCTTGATGGGGTGGGGGGCTATGTCAGGGACAGACAGTCCAAGGTACTTGGTCCGAAATGGAGACCCATCTGCATTTTCTGGCATTGCAAGCATTCCAATTCCCTGCTGCCGTCAGTGACTATTGCGATACAATCAGACAACATGGCGGTGGTCTGGTACATCAGCAAACAGGGCGGAACCAAATCTTACCCACTCTGTCAAGAGGCCATGAGGCTATGGCATTGGGTGATGGCTACCAACCGTTTTCTTCTAGCAACGCACATTCCCGGGAGTTCCAACGTGATAGCAGACAGACTCAGCAGGTGTATACTACAACTTCACGAGTGGTCCCTGAATCCCTTGATAGCGGCAGAAATTTTCAACCACTGGGGTCTTCCTTGCTGCGATCTTTTTGCATCCCCGACCAACTACAAATGCAGCAATTATTTCACCCTGATTCCCCCTCCGGGACAGTCACCCAGGGATGGTCTAGTCCACGATTGGCCCTCGGGTCTACTTTATGCATTTACACCTCTCCCCCTTATTCCCCAGTTTCTGAAGAAAGCCCTCCGTTTGAAGAGTAAAGTAATCCTCAAAGCACCATATTGGCCTTGTCAGATTTGGTTCCCCTTCCTTTGGCCTCACCTGCTAGATCAACAGTGGATTCTCCATTCAACCCCCGGGTTGAATCTCCCATCTGCAGTGTCTGATTCACCCCAACTTGAACAACCTGAAGCTCACAGCTTGGCTCCTCCAATTCCTTTGATTGCCAGGCAGATTGATCTTTCTTTGCCAGTATGTGACATTCTTATTGCATCTCGTAAGTCTTCCACCAGAATTACATATCTCAGCAAGTGGAAAAGATTTACTTTTTGGCTGAAAGAAAAACAGGTAGATCCTTTTTTAGCACCAGTGTCGATAGTAGTGGAGTATCTAGCCACCCTATTTCAGTCCGGTCTGTCTGCCTCTACCATTAGAGTTCATTTGGCTGCAATATCTAATTTCCATGATGGTGTCCAAGACTCCTCTCTTATGTCACACAAATTATGCAAGACTTTCATAAAAGGCGTGAATCATCTAAAACCCTCTTTTAGAGAACCTACTCAACCATGGGACCTGTCATTAGTCCTACAAGCTTTGATAATGCCACCTGTCGAACCAGCTTCTTCTTGCGACTTCAAATATTTGTCATGGAAAACCTTGTTTTTGGTCGCCATTACTTCTGCCAGACGTATCTCTGAGCTTCAAGCCTTATACATCAAGAGTCCATATTTGATTTTTCATAGAGATAGAGTGTCATTGAGAACTAATCCTTCCTTTCTGCCAAAAGTGATCTCTGAAATGTCCATTAATCAAACCATTGAATTGCCAGTTTTCTTCCCCATTCAAACAAAGGAGAGTATTGCCTACATACCCTAGATATTCACAGGCAAATTTGTTTCTACTTGAACAGGATTAAGGCCTCTCTTAAATCAGACCAGTTATTTTTGGCCTATTCTGGACCTAGATTAGGATGTGCTTTTGCTAAGGTCACATTGGCTAAATGGTTGAAAGACTGACCTTCATTTATAGACAATGTAATATTCCATTACCTACTACCATAAAGGCTCATTCTACAAGGTCGGTGGCAACTCTGCCTTCCATGCCAAAGCTTCTTTACATGACGTTTGTGCAGCTGCAACTTGGGCTACCCCTCATACCTTCATCAATCATTACAAATTGGATTTGGCCTCCAGGGGAAGAGCATCTTTTGGTTTTATGGTGCTCAGGAATGTCCTTCCATGAGAGCCTCCCAGGAATAAAGGTAGCTGGGGACTCTGTCCCACACGTAAGGAATGAACGAGGATTAACAATATCAGATAAAGAAGTTATGTCTTACTATAACGTTCCATCTGTATTGTTGAATTCAGTCATTACGACCCTCCCTCCTTCCCCCTCCTGTGGCTTCTAGCAGATCTCACCATCCGGTTCTATTAGGTCATTTGACCAGAGGTAGCCTCTACCTTCTTTTGACTTGCAAACTCAGTCTGAGGTAACAGAGAGAGGGGAATTCTGGGTAAGAGTTTTTAGCTCGAGAGTTTGTAGCTGATGCGAGCTTGGAAGATGGCCGGCTGTGTTCCGAGGTCGGAATCAATACCCACACGTAATGACTGAACGAGGATCAACAATACAGATGGAACGTTATGGTAAGCCATAACTTCTTTTTTTAGGATTGTAATGTATTGGCAGATTTAAAAAATGTTCTGCAGAGTAGTCTGTCATAAATATTGCTGGAGCAAATGGGTGTAACTAAGAAAACTTTTTTTGAGCTGGGGCACGTGATCTGAATTGCCTAGACATAGTAAACCCTTATTAAGTTTAATTCTGTTGGCTGATCAAAAAAAAATATAGTAGAAAATGGAAATCACAGACTAAACCAACTGTATTTAAAGCATTGAATATTATAAAAGAGATGAAAGAACTGGAACAGGGATCTTTTGAAAAAGGAAGGAGAAAATGTATAGAAATAAGTGAAAATTGTTGGAACAGTACATGCAGAATAATGTTCTGGTGGAGAAGGAGTGTGGTTTAATGGAAGGCAGGAAGGAATTCAACAATTTATGTAGTGTTGAAGTGATAATTGTTGCAAAGAAAGAAAAGAATGTGATGTAGAATGTATACAAATGGGAAAAATAAGAAAAGCAATGGACAAAGTGCACTCCAAGCAATATCAAAATAATGATACTGTAATTTAATAAAGTAAGGTTAGTGCGTGCAATTCAGTGCCTGCACTTCCTCAGACAAAAAAACACATTGACAAAATCAGTTAAATACCTTCTCCCAAAAGTAACCACACCTACCAGGAATCACATGAGCAATTAAACAATTAAATACAATCAAATCCATTAATCCATGAGTAAACACAAAGAATGTTCTATTTAAAAATTAATTTAAAACTGGTATGAGTGGTGAAGTATTAGCAGGAATTTCACTAAAAACCAAGCCTAAAATCTGTTGTAAATGTATGCATGTCCTAAAAAAAGTAATGGTTAAAATCATGCTCTATCAAAATAATAAATATAGTGTTGCACACATTTATATGAGTATATTTAAAATGTGTAAGCCCTATGACAGGCCAGTGGAAACGCACAAAAATTTAATACATAAATATACATACAAATAACAAAAGGACTCAACAGTTGTCTTAAAATCCATCTTGTTGCCTTTAAAGATGATAAAAAGATCATCCAGGTACCGGGTATAAAAGTGAATGTACTTGGAAAAAGGATTATTATTCAACAAGTGTTCAAGGGAGGTGATCATTAGTGATCAGCAGTATGGTTTCATGCCAGGAAAGAGCACTACAGATGCAATATTTGCACTGAGAGTGTTGTTGGAGAAATACAGAGAAGGTCAGAAGGAGTTGCATTGTGTCTTTGTGGACTTGGAGAAAGCATATGACAGGGTGCCTAGAGAGGAGTTGTGGTATTGTATGAGGAAGTCGGGAGTGACAGAGAAGTATGTAAGAGTGGTACAGGATATGTACAAAGGGTAGTGTGACATTAGTGAGGACTGCGGTGGGAGTGACAGATACGGAGGTGGGATTACATCAAGGATCAGCTCTGAGCCCGTTCTTATTTGCAGTGGTGATGGACAGTTGACAGATGAGATTAGACAGGAGGCCCGTGGACTATGATGTTTGCAGATGACATTGTGATACGTAGTGAGAGTAGGGACCAGGTTGAGGAGACCCTGGAGAGGTGGAGATATGCTTTAGAGAGGAGAGGAATGAAGGTCAGTAGGGCTAAAACAGAATATATGTGTGTAAATGAGAGGGAGGGTAGAGGAATGGTGGGGATGCAGGGAGTAGAGTTGGTAAAGGTGGAGGAGTTTAAGTACTTGGGATCAACAGTTCAGATTAATGGTGAGTGTGGAAGAGAGGTGAAGAAGAGAGTACAGGCAGTGTGGAATGGGTGGAGAAGAGTGTCAGGAGTGATTTGTGACAGACTGGTACCAATAAGAGTGAAAGGGAAGGTCTACAAGAGGGTAGTGAGACCAGCTATGTTATATGGGTTGTAGACGGTAGCATTGACGAAAAGGCAGGAGTCAGAGCTGGATGTGGCTGAGTTAAAGATGTTAAGATTTGCACTGTGTGTGTCTAGGATGGACAGGATTAGGAATCAGTATATTAGAGGGTCAGCTCAGGTTGGGCAGTTTGGAGACAAAGCAAGAGAGGTGAGATTGCGTTGGTTTGGACATGTGCTGAGGAGGGATGCTGGGTATATTGGGAAAAGGATGCTAAGGATGGAGCTGCCAGGTAAGAGGAAAAGAGGAAGTCCTAAGATAAGGTTTATGGATGTGGTGAGAGAGGACATGCAGGCGGTTGGTGTGAAAGAGCATGATGCAGAGGACAGGAAGAAATGGAAACAGATGATCCACTGTGGCGAGCCCTAACGGGAACAGCCGAAAGAAGATGATGATGATTCAACAAGTATTCCTCCTCCCAGAAAACCATCACAAGATTAGAAAAGCTGGCACCACACGGTAATTCCATAGCTACCCCCTTTGTTTGCACGTCATAAGAGTCTTCGAACAGAAAGAAATCGTTCGTAAGAATTAAGTCTAGGAATTCCTGCACCAAGTGTAATTTATCATTATCAATGCCTTTACTGACCAGTAACTGACTGACCCACTTTATGCCCAGGTCATGTGGGATCACCGTGTATAAGCCTTTCACATCCACAGTTGCGAAATTACAATCCTCCATAAATACCATCTCATTCACATTATCTAAAAAGGACCAAGAGTCTTTGCATACTTGGGGTTCGTTCACCAAAAAGCATTTAAGTATGCTATAGACAAACTTAGCCATAGGATAGGAAATGGAGTTACGCCCGTTGACTATCGGACGCAGGGGTGGGGGGGTCATACAAGTCTTTATGTATCTCGGGGTTTACGAAAATGACAGGAATCTGGGGTACTGGTACAGTAATAAAGTTAAAGATATAAGGGAAATGCGTGCTTCAATAAATATCATTTAGGAAGCCACTGATTTTTCTTTATGCTCCATGTAGTTCATTCAGAGAGACAAGTTTATAATGAGCAGTGTCCAAAAGTAAAGACATTTTTTCTGTATACATATTATCAAAAATGACAATGCTACCACCCTTATCCTGTTGAGATATCCTTGAATTACTGTTTATTAATTCAGACAGTAACATCAGTACTCGGGTTGCTACCATCTGAGCCATTCCTGAATAGTCCCAAGTTCCTCAAGTCAAACTCGCAAATACGCACAAATGCCATTAAAGTGGGATGTAAAACTGGATTAAAAGTGCTATACACATGAAACTCATTACTGACGGAGTATTATCATGCTGTAAGCCAAAAATTAGTTTCAAGTTAAGTTTCCTTGTAAACAACTTTAGATCTATAATGGTTTTAGCTAAGTTAATATTCCTGGAAGGTACAAAAGTTAAGCCCCTTGCCAACACATCGGCCAGTTCAATACTAACAGGAAAGGTAGAATAGTTAAATACTTTAAAATCGTTAGTGCTGTTAAAACAATATTTAAATTAACCTCCTGTTCAGTATCATCAGAAACAAGATTAATATTTGAATAACTATCAAAACGCCTATCAGTAGAAGTGGATGGACTATCAGGCAACAAATTATTATTAGTATCAGATAAGGAATTAATGTCCAAAACGTCCATACACTCACCGGCAGGGTTGAGTGAGCTTACAGGCATCAGCGTGCTTGTCATTGATTTCTCTGGTTCCTCTTTCTGTTCTTTTGCTTTGCCGAGTTCCTCTGAGCATAATTGGAGTCCCTGTGAAAATCCTGATAGTTTTCAGGCCATTCAGGACGAACATAAGTCCCATTTTGGAATGAATTAGTATTATTGCCATTGTTCCTATTATTTTGAAGTCTCTCGCTACGGCGAGGACCTTCCATTGTTGATGGGTTGCTGACATGCTCAACAGCAGTGTCTTAATATGGAGCGTCGTTACGTTCAGACGTTACTGCATCAGCATTAGATACTTCGTCCGGATTGGTAGCAAGAGGAAACCCTCCCCACTGCTGAGAATCAGAGGGGTGTGGATATGCAGTCCCATTAATGTAAATAGCTTCATCCCTACGTAATTTTTTTATTTTTAGCAGATCTGAATTTGACTAATTGAGCGTCTGTGCTGGTAAATATGCGTCCATAGTCATATTTATACCTAATAAAATCTCGATCGGATTTAATAGCAGCATCCAAAGAATTTATTTGATTTTCCAAGTCTTTTATTTGTATATTGTAATGGGAAATGAAGCATTCCATTAACTGCAGTCCCTGCATGTTAAATAACTTCAACAGATCTTGGTGAAATGGGGAATCAGGGACAAGACCAGTAGGATAACACTAGGTCCTTAGCCCCTTAGAAACTATGTTCTTTTGTATACACACACGAAAGTAAACCACTTCAAGCTGTAATTGCTTTAACTTAAAGGATTTAGAGTCCAAACTTTTAAGCTTACTGGAAATACTGATAGAATCAGTGCTAGTGGAGGCAGTATTATTGGCTGAATTATTAAAGTTCAACTCAGACATAGGCTGTAACCAGTGTTGCAGATTATATTCAACAGGTAATACACTATTACCTATCTAGTTCGTCCCTCAGGATGTAGTTGTTTCTGGCACCCAAGGATCCTCCTTGCATGTTGGAATTCTCCTCACCGTGACCTCAGTTTAGTGAACCAGAACCTGCCATAGCTGAAGTTGAAATAGGATGATTTTCCTAGCTGCTTTTGGAGGTAGGAGCATCAGAAGAGTTGTTACTCACAATAGCAGCCAATTCATTCACCTTTTTGTTGAGAGCAAAAATCAAACATGTTAAAGCTCCAATATCCTATGAGGAATTAGAATCCATTGTTTCATCCGGAAACAAGGATGGAGTGCCAAACGTTATGTCCATTGCCATAAAGTAAACTATACAAACCAAAAGGAATAGACAAACTGAGGAAAAACAAGCAATGGACAAAGTACACCCCAAGCAATATCAAAAGTAATGACACTGTAATGACACTGTAGTTTAATAAAGTAAGGTTAGCACTTTTGTGCAGGTCAGTGCCTGCACTTCTTCAGACA
The DNA here is from genome assembly GCF_019279795.1 of Protopterus annectens. Lineage (NCBI taxonomy): Eukaryota > Metazoa > Chordata > Ceratodontiformes > Protopteridae > Protopterus > Protopterus annectens. Next base: position 1,160,740,048 of record NC_056746.1, on the reverse strand, counting down.
AAAAAAACACATTGACAAAATCAGTTAAATACCTTCTCCCAACAAATAACCACACCTACCAGGAATCACATGAGCAATTAAACAATTAAATGCATTCAAATACATTAACCCATGAGTAAACACAAAAAATTTTATATTTAAAAATCCATTTAAAAACTGGTATGAGTGGTGAAGTATTAGCAGGAATTTCACTAAAACCAAGCTTAAAATCGATTATAAATGTATGCATGTCCTAAAAAAGTAATGGTTAAAAACATGCTCTATTAATATAATAAATATAGTGTTACACACATTTATATATGAGTATATTTAAAAATGTGTAAGCCCTATGATAGGCCAATGGAAATGCACAAAAAAATTATACATAAATATACACACAAATAAAAAAAGGACTCCTGTCATTAAACTCCTTAGTTTAAAAATGCAGGCAGTGGAGCACACATCATTGATGCCCGGATATCTAAAGGCATGACATCGAAGTTGCCATAAAAGCTGACATCTTTCCAACCATAGTGGGAATGGGCTACCCCTAATAGATCCATTAACCTGCTCTATAACCCTGAAATTGAATGAGTGATCTGGGTGGTTAGTTAAGTGTTTTGCAAGTGCGTTCTTCACTTTTTTTATTTTATTTTTTTATTTTTGATGACATAAATGTGTTTATACAGCCTGTCCCTAAGTCTTCTATCCGTCTTACCAGTATAGAAATGGGACATAGTTTACACTTGGCTAAATAAACTATACTTTTGGAATTACAGTTGAACCTTCCAGTAGATGAAAAATTGTGATTATTTAGCCAAGTGTAAACTATGTCCCATCTTCTATACTGGTAAGACGGATAGAAGACTTAGGGACAGGCTGTATGAACACATTTATGCCATCAAAAATAAAAAAAGTGGAGAACGCACTTGCAAAACACGCAACTAACCACCCAGGTCACTCATTCGATCCTTTTGTTATTTGTGTGTATATTTATTTATGTATACATTTTTTGAGTTTCCGTTGGCCTATCATAGGTCTTACACATTTTTAAATATACTCATATAAATGTGTGTAACACTATATTTATTATTTTGATAGAGCATGTTTTTAACCATTATTTTTTTAGGGCATACATACATTTGTAATAGATTTTAAGCTTGGTTTTAGTGAAATTCCTTCTAATACTTCACCACTCATACCAGTTTTTAAATGGATTTTTAAGTAGAACATTGTGTTTACTCATGGGTTAATTTATTTAATTGTTTAATTGCTCATGTGATTCCTGGTAAGTATGGTTATTTGTTGGGAGAAGGTATTTAACTGATTTTGTCAATGTGTTTTTTTGTCTGAAGAAGTGCAGGCACTGACCTGCACGAAAGCGCTAGCCTTAATTTATTAAACTACAGTATCATTACTTTTGATATTGCTTGGAATGCACTTTGTCCATTGCTTTTCTTGTTTTTCCTCAGTTTGTCTATTCCTTTTGGTTTGTAAATGGGAAAAATGTTAATATGGTTTGTTTTTGTTTGTTACTGTATGCTTACCTATATCTTTAGTGATAATTTAATAAAGATGTTAAAAAACGAGTTACCGGATTTCAGCATTTTGCAGAAGGTGCTGTGCAAGACAGCCCTAGCAGTTAAAGCAGTGTATGTACTAGATTCATGTAAAACTCTACAAGACCAGGGTTTTCACTTAAGATTCCTCTTTTCCTTTCCATTCCTTGGAACAGTATCCAAATATATGCCTTTCCTTCTCTTCTTTTTTATATCCAAGGTGCTGAGGAAGGTTATACAAAAGATAGATAGTTTGATTCTGGTTACCACCACCCCCAGCAGCAGGGACTCCCAAGTCTTCCCTTTATGTTGCAGTCTTATTTCCCACCACCTGACTCCAGTACATCCTAACATAAAGGAGCTACATCTTATAATTGGAAAGATAGAACCTGATTCCTCAGTGGAAACCCCTTTTTCCAGTTGTGCTTCAGATCATAAGGATTCCAGGAGACCTATCACTATGCAGTAATTTTCTGAGCTATGACCAAATTCTTTGTTTGGTTCAAATCTAAGGGCATTCACTCCCAAGGCAATGATAATCTGCTGAGATGTTCTTACCTTTCTGCGCAGGGAGAGAACTTTATAATGCACAGTTTAACCTACAATTTGTCTGCCGTTTCAGCCTGCCTGCTTGCCATTAGTGATACATTTGACTCTTTCGCCTTTTAATAACGGTCTTAAAAGGGGAATGGCTAAATTTGAGGCCAGTAAGGAATATTGTGCCTTTACTGTAAGATAAAAATTTTGTCCTGGAAAATCTACCTCTTTCATTTTGTTACCCAGTGGCCTATGGCGTCTGCAGCTTTAGTGTTTCTGGCAGTCTCTGCAGCTTTAGAGTTTTTTTTCTGGAAAATGTTTAGTAACCATTACTTCAGCTACAGGAATGGAAAATGTGTACATGGCGAGATTAGAGCACATTCAGCAAGGGTAGCTTCTACCATGACAGACGTTGTTAGCAATGTTTTAGGTCAGACATATGTGAAGCATTTTCTGCACCTCATTTTGCACCTTTTCTACGTACCAGAAGATATACATCCTTTCCCGGAAAAGGACAGGCTTTGTTACTGCAGATTTTTCGGGCTCAGGCTCCCCCCTAGTGAATTGTACTGCAGCTGTGATTCTTACAAGGAACACAGTACAGTTATGCAAGTGTACTGAACATAAATGTAGTTGTCCAAATAAGATCACTGCTGCAGTGTATGCCCCCATTCCCCCTGACTGCGTCTGTTTAATTTTTAGTTTAAGAGAATTCCCTTGTCTGTTCAGGTAGGTATCCTACATCCTCTCCATTCAACTTTGTTTCTGAAACATGTTAGTTGATGTTCCCCCATATTACTGAAAAAGTGCACGCATTCTTACCTGTATATACATTTATATATATATATATATATATATATATATATATATATATATATATATATATATGCAACTGCCTAGCACCTGCCTAACATATTAACACCTTCCCCCTACCCACTAGCCAACCTCTTCTTTAAAGTTCCCACAGATGCACTATATTTATTATCACCAGTTACTTACAACTCACTGACACTTATTCCCCACTGTCCCATCTATATCAACTAACTCTCCCCTAGACTAAGTTAAATAGGTTTCCTTTAAAATGTCAGTTTTTTTTTTTCTTTCTTCTCTTATCTTTATTACATCTTCAAGATTATCTCTACTAAACATATTGTATGAACAACAATCACGTTACTGCCTGCTGTACTTCTAATTGTATGTCTAAACCATTATGCTTATGTCAATATCTTATGCAGTCATATGTTATTGTCTGCTATATTTTTATAAGTGAATGTGTAATCCACAATGCTCATGTAAATATCTTGTGTATAATATGTTAGTAATTGTTTCTGGAGCTTTTCTCCCCAGGCATCCACTGGGGGGATATATATATATATATATATATATATATATATATATATAGATAGATATATATAGATATATATGTGTGTATGTATATTTATATATATATATATATATATATATATATGTATGTATGTATGTATATGTGTGTGTCTATATGTATATATCTTCACTTTGAAGGATCGAAATTTCAGAACATCGTACCTCTGATCGTGGAAGACCAGAGGATCGAAGTGCTTGAAATATTGAACCTACACAAAAAAAAAAAAAAAAAAAAAACGTGAAAACTTCTTATTTCACATTTTTGCATGGGGCCAAGCCCCCCTGCTACTTAAATATTCCAACTCCAAAATCGCAGCACAGTGAACAGAATGGTAAAGTTGCAATTCCACACTATACAGCGATCTCCATTCACAAGGTTCAATATTTCAGCACTTTGATCCTCTGGTCTTCCATGATCAGAGGTTCGATGTTATGAAATTTTGATACTTCAAAGTGAAACCACACACACACACACACACACACACACACACACACACAATCTGTGTGTGTGTGTGTGTGTGTGTGTGTGTGTGTGTGTGTATATATGAGAGAGAGAGATGTATATAATTTGTATTCACATGAGAACACACACACACACACACACACACACACACAGGTTTATATTTCTTTACACGTGTGTATAACAACCAAAGGTGAATTAGTCACCTCTCCTTTTTTAAATACCGCATGTCCTACTGATGTTCATGTGTTCTTAATAAGCTTATGACTGAAGAGGCCATCAAGAAGCTCAGCAGTATAACCCAATATTAATGAGAGAGTAACAGTCTCCTCCACTGAGTAGATTTTCCACATATATCCCGAGTGAAAATTTAGTATCATCCATGCAGTCATCCAGACTGATTTTAAGGGTTGTCACTGAAGTACTTTGCTTTATATGCAAGGGGAGCCTAATACAGAAATGAAGATACTTTGGGTTAGGAACCTGTCATGCCAGCTGTTTTTTATGGTTTAGCACTGTTTCCTGTCTGACCATCAAGCTGTACCACTCCAGTACAGATCGCCTTCAGCAGCTCGAACTTTCAAAACTTCGAACTTCAGAAAGCTGAGACCGTAAGATCGAAGTTTTGAAACTTTGTATGTTTTGAATGGAGATCGCTGTACGGAATGGGATATTTACCATTTTCCTCATTGTATTGCGATCTCAGAGTTGGTATATTTAATTAGCAGGGGTTGTGGGGGTGCAGGAGGGAATGCACCCCTACAAAAACATAAAAAAAAATTTTTTTGTTTCTAATTTTTTTTTATTATGTTTTCGAATTTTCAGAACTTTGATCTTATGGTCTTGGTCGTTTGAAGTTCGAAGTTTTGAAACTTCGCGCTTCTGAAGTAGATCCACCCCCACACACCTCCAGGTGATTCAGTCTTTCATTCTTATGGCAAGAATACTACTTCGCTTTGCTTTCCTTGAGGCAAGAGTTGATTTCTTGAAGCAAGAGTTGAGCTGTCATTGTCTCCATCTGCATGGGGAATTGGGGGGGGGGTGTTCCTTGGTTACACCCTTACTCCTAGGATGTGCTGACTTATTTTCCCATGTACTGTATGTGGGTGTGCAGTGGGATGCTGCAAGGGGGCTGCCCACCCCTGAGTTGACTTTTTTCCAACCTGTTGTCCTCCCACATGAACGCCTGTGGCTGATCTCCTGTGTTGTCAGCAGTGGCCATCAGCAACATATGGCAACAACTTGCATCCCCAGCATATCCCCCACACTTTTCCAGAATAAATGTGAGCTACCATCAGCCTCTTCACTCATCCACTCCCCCCCACACACCAGCTTCAACGGGTGCTTGATCTCCTAGACAAACTCTTGTTACCTGGGTCATAGTTATTGCTTTATCTCCATGTTCTAGTGGAACTGTCACCAGCTGGCATTATTAAAGTTGTAGTATAGGTTTAGGTTTCTAGAGTGGATGTCTGCTTTACTACTACTTATTTTAAATGGAGAAATTCAAAGAGTGCAGTGTTGTTTATAGCACAAAAGGCTAAATAGAGATCACCTTTAGAAGCTTATACAAGATTGGCTAGTAGGATTGGGTTTTAGTTTGTCAGAGAAACTAAGTGCATTAACACCTGAGAACTTTTTTTGTGAAAATGTATTCAGGTCTCGTGAGTTGATTTAGATGCTTAGCGAGGTACATGCCAAAGAGGGCACATTATAGTCAGTGGATGGGCCTGTTAAGGGAGCAATAAAGTGTAAATATTTTTTGGCCTTTGGGGAAATTCCATGAAGTATAAGTTGTGTGAAGTAGAAGCGTCTATATCATATTATAGTATGTTCAAAATATCGAACGGCTACAATATCAAAAATGCCATTCATTGAAACTGTTCTTGTGGGGGGCTGCACCCCCCCCCCCCCCGCTAATTATATATACCATCTCCAAGATCGCACTACAGTCAGGAAAGGGCACATTTTCTGATCCTCACTGTATGGCGGTCTCACAAAAAACTTTTCGTTGAACGGCATTTTCGACATTGTATCTGTTCGATATTTTGAACATAGGACAATATGATATAGACCCGAAGTAGAAGGATTTTCTTAGCATGATATAGACTTGGTGTCCAAATGAATGTTTAACAACATAGGCACCCAAGTTCCTAATGCTTGGGTCTGGCTAAGAGGAGTGTTCTCTATGTCCATAGTGTAAGGAAAGTGTTCCTACACTGAGACGTCAAAAGCTATGAAGTCAGTCTGGTTGGTTAGATCTCCCATTTGTGGTGTAGTGTTGTGTGATGAATCATAGTGTACTGTGGTATTGAACATCTGTGGTTGTTGTGAGTATACTATCATATCTGTAACTTGTTTTATGTGACTGAAGTTAAGCAATTAGTTTATATGTATGTCTACTTTAGACAGCCTTCACCAAACTACGTTTCTAGTGACCCAGATAAAAGTTGTACAGCTCCCACTTTACAGTAGGCAGCTAGGTCATTGCAGTATTCATTGATTAGAGTGTATGTTACCTACCTCTTAAATCTTTCTCTCCTTCTTTCAAGGCTCAAGCTCGTTGTCATCGAATTGGTCAGAGCAAGGCAGTTAAGGTGTATCGTCTGATAACGAGGAACTCGTACGAAAGAGAAATGTTTGATAAAGCCAGTCTGAAACTGGGTTTGGACAGAGCTGTGTTACAGGACATCAACAGAAAGGGGAACACAAATGGGGTATGTCCCACTTTCTCATGCAGAGTACCTAATAGTTATCTCCGGGGTGTACAGGTGCACTAAATGTGTGTAATATTAGACTGTTTGTTATTCATAGATAGGTTTTACTTCCTGTTTTAGTATGCACAAGTCGATCCTTTTGTCAGTCCCTTCTTTTCACACCAGGTAATTTTTTTACCATGTTATTGGTGGGCCCTTCTATGCCCTTTATATTTACGCCATGTCTAGAAGCTAGTTTATCTAGTATATGTGAGTGAAGTACATGTTGCACTGGTTACATACTGTAAAAACACACAAAGAAATTGGCATTGTTGAAAGTTTTTGAATTATGGCAGTTGGCCATTTTATCTACTTGGATTTTAGAGGCACTCTGATAGGAATTTATGGTTATACTTGAAAAGATTTGTCCCAAGTTTCTGTGACACTCCAGATTATGTTTTTTTCAGTGGCATGTAATACAAATGTGTAGTGTTTTTTTTTTTTTAAGTTTTGTCTTAAGGTTTTCTGTTACATTTACAGTATTCATGCTGGTTCAGTTAAAATATGGAGCTGCTTACTGAAAAAATAATATGATAATATCTTATTAAGCATTAACTAGATTATGTAATCTGAGATCCAAATTCCCTTTTTGTCAAATAAAACTGTGATTATGTTTTTCTTTCCCTCTCCCTTTTTGTGGGGGTGCTGTTGTCTAGTTTATTAGAATTGCATCTGATTGTACTGGGGCGTTTCAAATAAATGGCTGAAAATATCTCTGCCTCTTGATACACACACGTGTAGACAGCGGTGTTCCAAAGTTTTATTTTTCATTGCATTCCATTTGTTTTCATCTGTCAATTGTGTTCTGTAAGACATATACACATATTAAACATATTGTTTTTGTAGTCCTTGTAATAGTTTAGTTGTACTTTTCTGGACAGCTACCAACTTCTTAATGTCCTTGTAGAAAGTATGACTTTCAAAACTGTATGTATTACTTCAGAATAGGGTTTTTATCAAACTGTATATGCAGAGGCTTAACAGCAACTTGCTTTCTTGTAAAGTTGTCTTTACTTTGTCCATCCATTTATTTGTACATTCCTAATAATTTTTCTCATGTTGATTAGGTGAAAGTTATGTACTTACCATAATGCTATATTCTTTCATTCATATCCATCCAATATGACTTGAGTCTTTGAGCTGCTTGCCGAGTACTTGTCAGCATTAGTGCTCCGGCCTCTCAAGCCACTTTAAGATTTTCTATCCCATCAAGCAATTGGCTTACAGTTGGTTTAGAGGATTAAAGGAGAACTCCACCCTTTCATACAGTTTAACTCAATCGTTAGGATGTTTTTCGTGTTTCACTGTGCAGTCATTGCATTTGTGTAATCCTGCTGGCAGGATGTTCTTCGTGTTTCACTGTTGCAGTCATTACGTTTGGGTAATGCTGCTGGCAGGTTGCCCTCAGTCGGCCTGAATTCCAAAGTCCTGGGTCCTGCATTGGCTGCTGTCACCCCTTCCCTGACGTCAGGTCGTCAGGGGTATAAAAGATGCGGCCGACGCCATTTTCTTTAGTCTTTCTTGCCGCGCGGTGCCCGAAGCAGAAGTAGTTTGCAAGTGCCGGTTGGCCAACTCCTGAGATTTTCGTGTGTGAGTTTCAGATCCGAAGTCTTCTATAAAGCTAAGTACCCCGTTGGGGAAACTTTTTTCTTGCTCCAGACCGATGTCAGAAGAAGTTAATAATTGTATTTCTTGTGGGAAGCAAATACCTCATAAGGATTTTCATTCTTACTGTATTCCTTGCGTAGGCCCTAGTCGCAACGTTTCTGGTTGTCGGTTTTGTGCTAGATATAACCAATGCACTATTAAGCGTCTGTATGATTTTGCTTTAAACTATTTTGAACGCTGGTTTAATTATCCAGAAATGTCATCGGATAGCCATCCGACTACCTGAGTTCACAAAAAACGCAAAGAAAAGGATAGAGATAGACAACCGAGGCACAAAACTGACGAAACTTCTAAGCCAGTCGCCGGTCCTCAGTGAGGCGCTTTCGCAGCCCCTGACGCCCGCTACGTTAGAGTCGCAGGCCGCTACCGACTCCCACGTGGAGTCGGCCATGCCGCTGGAAACTCAAGGTATTGGAGCCTCGGATATTATCCCTTCAGATGGGTCCGGAGCCGCTGAGCAGGCACCGGCTTCTGAGGGTGTATTCATACCTAAACATCTTTACATCAAACCGACTTCAGCTTCAAAGGCAAAGACTAAAGCACCTTCCAAAGCAAAGAAACAAACTCAACAGCCACGTAGTCAGGCCTCTATGCCCAAAAATCAGATGCTCAAAATGGCCGAAGACTTGATTACCTTGATCAGGGATTCCCATCCCCCTCCTGATAAGAGACCTAGGCAAGAGACTGACTATGAATCTTCAGATCAGGTTTCCATTTCTTCTGATTCCTCTTCTGATCAGGAATATTCTCCCCCCCCCCATGAGGATTCTGATGCTGAAGAATCTATACCTTCAGCTTTTCCTCCTGAGGACTATTCTTTTGGGGAAACCTTACATACCATGAGGGAGCATTTCCACTGGGAGACCCAAGATTTTTCAGAATCTAAAAAGAGGCTCAGGGATTTCCTTTTACTACCTCAACACAAGCCACTAGCCATCCCACCTGTGTTGGACATTGTAGATGATGTGTTTTCGGAGTCTAGTCTTAAACCTGACTCCTTACCTCCAGCTCCTGTTAAGCCAGACAGATATTACAGGTTTCCTGATTCTCATAAATTCCTTTTTAAAACCCTGCTGCAGACCCAGAAACTATTTCTCAGGGTCCCAAAGGAGTTAAGGCTTCCGCTGCAAAAAACCCTACCCCTCTGACAGAGATTCTAGGGCACTGGATAGATGGGGGAAAAAAGGTTTGCACATCTGCTACCTTGGCTATAAGGGCCTTAAACTGTCAGTTTTATATGCTCAAATATTAGCAACATGTCATGGCAGTGCTTAAAAGAAAATGTTGTTAAACTCTGAATGTGCAGAAAACAAGGAAATGCAGGATTTATTGCATGCAACTGAACAAGTTGGAAAGCATACATTGCAATGTGGTTTTGATTCTTTAGAGGCTTCCTGCAGGGCCACAGTTACAGGTTCTGTTATTAGGAGGCATGCTTGGTTAAAGGAACAAAATCTTCCTGATCTTGTTAAAGTTAAATGATTAGATGCACCTTTACAGCATGATGCTTTGTTTGGTGTTAAGGCAGAAGAGGTGTTAAAGAAAATGGAGGGCAAAGCTAAATCTATGCAAACGGTCAAAGATTTTTACAAGTACAGCCACCTAGGTTTAGTAGACACTGGCCAACAAAGAATTGGTCCTTTCGTGTGTCAGACAGACCTCAAAAGGGCAGAAACAGTTGCCCTAGAGGCAGATCCCAGGCGCAAGGTTCATTCCACTCAAAACAATGGGGAGCTTCTACCTCCAAAGTGGGAGAAGACAAATCACAACCATTCAGGAAACAGTCCCAATGACTTCCCCCCGCCTGCACCAGGCACTTATCTCCTGGCAGCACCTTTAGGGGGAAAATTAGCACTTTTTTCTCAAAATTGGCACATTATAACCCAGGACAAGTGGGTCTTAAATATCGTGTCACAAGGCTACAAGTTCCATTTCCATACCCTGCCAAAGGCAAACGGCTGGCCAGATCTGCCAAAAAATCAATGGCAGAGGCACAAAAACAAGTCTCATCCCTCATGGACATGGGGGCCATTCAACCAGTACCAGAGCAAAAACAAGGACAAGGATTTTATTCAAGGCTGAAAGGACAAGGCCTGGAGGCCAATACTGGACCTATCTATTTTGAACACATTCCTGGATATATCAAAATTCAAAATGATGACTTTGCAACAGCTTCTGCCCATGCTGGGCAAGAACGCTTGGCTGGTGACTCTAGACTTAAGAGGCATACCTGCATGTCCCAATCACACAATTATGCAGAAGATACCTCAGATTCAAGGCTAGCTCAATGCATTACCTATTCTCTGCACTGCCCTTTGGCTTATCTACTGCGCCCAGGGTCTTTGCAAAGTGCCTGGCACCAGTAATTGCATTCTGCAGACAAAGAGGAATACAAATATATCCTTACTTGGACGACTGTCTAATTCAAGCAGAGAACATGGACATTCTTCTACAGCATTTGGCGTTTGTGAAAAGACTACTGACATGCCTAGGGTACACAGTCAACGAAAAGAAATCAAAACTAGTACCCTCTCAAGAGATAATATTCCTGGGTGCAAGCTTAAATACAACTGCCCAGATGGCTTATCTCACGCCAGACAAACAAAGGCAACTGACTACCTATTTCAAAATGTTGGCAACAAAGGCCCAGTTATCTGCAAGAAAAATTCTGCAGGCTTTGGGCTTCATGGCATCCTGCATCCTACTAATTCCATATGCAAGACTGCATATGAGGAAACTTCAATGGTACCTAAAACGTGTTTGGACTCAACATTGCCACAGCCTGGAAACAATGATTACTCTTATTCCCTGCCTACAAAAGGAGTTTCGATGGTGGGCAAAGGCTTGTCACCAAAACAAGGGACAGCCATTCACATTACACACAGCCAGCCAGCCAGACACTAACAACGGATGCATCAGATTATGCCTGGGGGGCCCACATGGCAGGAAGATGCATTCAGGGCACATGGTCTTCAACCCAAATGCATCTACATATCAATCAAAAAGAGATGCTAGCTGTTCAGAATGCCCTGACAGCCTTCAAGGACCTACTTCATCCGGGACAACTACTGATAAAGGCAGACAACACCACGGTCATGTGGTATACAAACAAGCGGGGGGGGTACACATTCTTACCCCCTTTGCAGACTAGCCATGACTTTGTGGGACACAGCATTAACCTACCAAGTACATCTGCAAGCACAATTTCTGCCAGGAAGGATAAATACTCTGGCAGACGAACTAAGCAGAAACATCATGGATCCCCACGAGTGGCAGCTGGATCCACAAGTCTTCAGCATGATAACAAGGAAATGGGGATGCCCGGACATAGATCTGTTTGCCTCCCCACACAACTACCAGCTAAAAAGATTCTGCACAAGGACTTATCACAGACAAGCATGGAAAGTGGACGCCCTATCTTTCAGCTGGAAAAACCTATCAGTATATGCCTTTCCCCCTCTGCCTCTCCTCCCCAAGGTACTCCTAAAGGTCAGACAGGAAAAGCCAAAAATGATACTGATTGCCCCAGAGTGGCCCCGCCAGTACTGGTTTCCAATCCTAAAGAACTTGTCTCAATGCCCAGCTTGGACCTTACCTCAAATACCTCATCTACTGTTCCAGCAAAACAATCAGATCCTGCACAGCCAACTCAGGGCTTTAAACATGGCAGCATGGCAGATAATGTAGTCATACAAAACATACCTCTCAGTAAAGCTGTGATGGATGTCATTTTGGAGGCCATAAGGCCTAGTACTAGAAAATCTTATGCTGGAAAATGGAAGAGAATTCTGTGCTTGGAGCCAGGCACAAGGAACAGATACAGCTGTGCCAAATATTCCTCAGATTTTTCAATACTTAACTGAGATGCTGGACAAAGGCCTATCTTTTTCATCTATTAAAGTTCATGCCTCTGCGATTTCGGCTCATTACAATACAGAGCCACCATTCGTTTCTCATCCCTTATTAAAACAGTACCTCAGAGGAGCCAAAAATGTAAGGCCTCCAAGGAGATCACCAATGCCTGCATGGGACCTCAACTATGTCTTGGAAAAACTCACCCAGACTCGTTTTGAGCCAGCTGCTACTGCTGATATAAAGTTTTTATCTTGGAAAACAGCTCTGCTGCTAGCAGTAACTTCTGCAAGACGAGTTTCAGAGCTACAGGCACTCATGGCTGTGGAACCTTTTATCTTTTTTTATCCAGACAGGGTCTGTCTGAGGACAAACCCAACATTTATGCCTAAGGTGGTGTCTAGTGTGGCTCTTAACCAAACTATTTATCTGCGAACTTTTTATCCAAATCCACAGAACAAGGGAGAGAGAATTCTGCATTCTTTGGACGTACACAGACAGCTTACATTCTTCTAGGACAGAACCAAAGTTTTCAGAAAGAGACAGCAATTACTAGTGGCATATGCTGCAGGATCACAAGGAAAGGTTATCTCAAAGCAGACTATTTCAAAGTGGATAGGCCACTGCATTAGTTTCTTCTACTTACACCATGGCAAGCCAGTGCCTAAGGGCATTAGGCCACATTCAACCAGAGCTGCAGCCACTTCAGCAGCTTTTCTCGGGGGAGTACCAACCAAGGACGTTTTAGGGGCTGCTACTTGGAGTTCAGTGCACACCTTTACAAAACACTATCATCTGCCACTCTACTCTAAATCCAGGGCAGGCTTTGCCACTGCAGTTCTGCAGGGCCTTATAGCCGCTCCTAATGCTGTTTAGCTCCAGTCTCCCAACTATAGCTTTGGGATTCTACCCAAATGTAATGACTGCAACAGTGAAACACGAAGAACATAGTACAGTTGTGTACACATCATAAATGTAGATGTTCGAGTGTATTCACTGTTGCAGTCCAGGTTACCCACCCGCCATCCCCCTTTTCTTTTCATGGAACCTATCTTTCCTTCTCTGATTTATACAACCTATCTGGTGTATTTGCTTGTAGATGAAGGTAATGTTTATATTGGTGCATGTATTTATATATATATATATATATATATATATATATATATATAAATTTTGGCTACCGTTTTAGAGGGCACCTGACATCTGAGGCAAGAAAAACTAAAGAAAATGGCATTGGCCGCATCTTTTATACCCCTGACGACCTGACGTCAGGGAAGGGGCGACAGCAGCCGACGCAGGACCCAGGACTTTGGAATTCAGGCCGACTGAGGGCAACGTGCCAGCAGGATTACCCAAATGTAATGACTGCAACAGTGAATACACTCGAACATCTACATTTATGGTATGTGTACACAACTGTACTTTTCTTTTCTCCCTATAATATGGTTCCATCAGTGTGTATGTACCAGAAACTTGCTTGTAGTTTTTAAAACTTTTATTTCCTTGCATTGGAGTCAAAGGAAGGGAAAGCCCACCTACATTTTTTAAACTCAACTTCTCACATACTTTGCAAAGAAATGAGTCTCCACATGCATGACATATCATGGACGCAGTTAAATCTGTAGATTACCTTGTCAGGTACTGCTGTCAATCTTAGATGGGTAATTAACCCTGCTAATGTCAGGAACACAGCAGCTGATATAAAGGAAGACAGAAAGCTGTGGAATTGTTTCCACTGTTTTTATTACAGAGGGAACACTCCCCTTTTATTAGCAAAACAAAGCAATTAGAACAGTCAGAGGTTTAAAGGCAATTGTCAACTCTTCTGACAAATTTACATAAGCAGCAACACGGTATTGAAATTCTAAGCTTTAAATGTTATTTATAATAGTTTGTGTTGAGATAACTTGAGTAGTAGCAAAGATTTCTGTGACATTTAGAGAAAGTCAGTAAATATTTTTTCTTGTAAAGTATAAATGCATTTACCATTTTCAAGCCCCCCGGCCAGAACTGCAGAAAGAGAGTCAGATGGCAACTCTATCAACTAGGTGCACTGATACTGTTCATAAGATCTTTTATGGTTTGTTTGACATCATCTCAGAGGGGGTGCATATCTGTTGCATGCAGATCCATTGTAAGAGATTCACACTGACTTTGAGTCAGTCCTTGCATTGTCAGAGAGCAACCATAATATACAGCTGAATTTACTTTAACATAACGTTTACTATGTGCCCTTGCATATATATATATATATATATATATATATATATATATATATATATATATATATATATATATATATAGTGTGCGTGTGTGCGTGCAATATCTATGCATGCAATTAATTATTTATAATAAACAACATAGTATAGTTAAGCATTATTAATGTAAACAAAATGTTGCTCAATGATTTACTTGGTCACTGTCGCACATTGGCTGTGTGTTCCACATGTATTATTGGTCAATGTCTGTCAGTATTTTTTTCTTTGTATTGATAACTGCATTTAATAATTATTATCTTTGCCAGTGTAGCTTATGTTGTGGCTGAAAAGGGTCCTGGGACCATTTCAATTTCCTGGTTACCAAAGTATAAATAAATACGAAACAGAAAAAAGGAGGGGGAACATGACAGAAATAGTTGAGGAACTAGTAAAGCACATTTTAAGTCTGCATCATTCATGAGAGAGAAAAATCCTCCCACTGAAGGCATTGGGAAGTAGTAGACAAACTAAGTTTAGAGTCCTACTACTTGTCACTTGTAAATGTGCAGCAAGGATTATTTACTGCAGTGAGAGTTTTCCCACCTCAGCATGAGAGTATGGGGGAGGATTTATCAAGTTTGTTAGGACTACAAAAGACTCCTCTTACAAATATGCTTTCTTTTGCAGCAAAGTAGCTGACAGCTATTTATAGCATAGAACAAGCCCTGTCAGAGCGATAAATGAGGCTCAGTCAGGTAAACAGAGAAGCAGCTCTTTAACAGAAGGTGTGTTTAGATGACAGTGCTTCACAGTCCTGCCATTATATTTTAATGGCATGAGAAAACAGCACCGCTCCCTTATGTCTGGCATGAGTCATATAAAGAGGACTTGAAATGTATTCTGGGAAGAAGGAAGGAAAGCAAGAAAATAAGATCACGTTACCAAGGCAGGCCCCATCATCCGCCATTTTTTGAGAAACACATTAAAGTTGTAAAAGAAGCACTTGGAATGGTTTTGAGGCATTAAAATATCTCAAAAACAGAGATGCAATGAAAAAAATATGTTTTTTTAACGACCTGTGATCCAGAGGTACAAGGTTTGATTCTCTCAGCCTCCATTGCGTAACTGTATGACTCTGAGTAAGTCGCTTCACTAGACACTGCTCCTGGGCTGAAGTTGAAAATGTTTATTGGGATCACTGATGTACCCTAGAAAACAAATGCAAATAAATAAACATATGCTCCATCAACACACACACACGCATATGTGTGCGTATCTGTACACACACACATATATGCAAATGTGTGTACATATATATGTATATGTGTGTGTGTGTGTGTGTGTGTGTGTGTGTGTGTGTGTGTGTATATATATATATATATATATATATATATATATATATATATATATATATACACATATATATATGTGTGTGTGTGTGTGTATATATATATATATATATATATATATATATGTGTATGTGTGTGTGTATATATATATATATATATATATATATATATATATATATATATATATATATACACACACACACACACATATATATATATATATATATATATATATATATATATATATATATGTATGTATATATAAAACGGTCCTTGAAGCTTGGAGACTGTTGTGGTGGAAGTGATGGGTACCAAAAACAGGGTTTTCCAAGATAGGAATGTAAATGGTGTTGATGAAGCTGTCTCTAATGGTGGCTTTTTCAAAGGTTCTAGCACAAAGTTCAAATCCCAAGGGAGAGCAGCTTCTCTGACTGGATATCTGAGTAAAAATACTGCTTTTAGAAAGGCTTTGCAAAGCTTATGCAAGACAAGGGAAGGTTCCTAATGCCTGATATGAAATTTAGAGATAACTGCCCACTACACTTTCACTGTTGAAAAACTGGAGCCAGACTCAAAAATATAAGCTAAGAACGGGAGGACGTGTGGAATAGGGGATGAGAAGACAGCAATAATTTGAGAAGAGGCCCACAAGGTGAAACATTTACACTTTCCATGGTAAAGTTTACATGTGGATTCTTTCTCAGAGGGTGTTAGAATCGTGATCACTTCATCGTTGGCCATTAGAGAAACTGGAAAGACCAAGTGGCTAGTTTTATTTTGTGAAAAGCCAGGTGAGGCTTCTTGGGGGGTGGAAAGAAGATCCTGCACTGGATCTATCTAGGGAGGTTCCTTGAGAGGGGGCCTGAGAAGGGGAAACCAAATCTGTTAGGGCCAGACTTGGGCTATAAGAATGTCAGAGGTCTTGTATTAGGGCTCATTCTGTGAGAATCTGGGGATCAGGGGTAAAAGTGGGAATGCATATAGAAGACCAGATGGCCATTGGTGGGTTAGAGCATCCTTGGAGGACTGTTCATGAGAAGGGATCAAGGCAAAGTTGCTACTGCATTTGGTGTTTTATGGAGACACAAAAAGATTGCAGCGGGAAAAGGAAAAGCCTCAATGATTGAAGATTTGCATCACTTTGACTAAATTGAGGGACCACTCATTGAATTATTGGAAGATATCTGCTGAGCCTGTTCACAAGGCAGTTGAGAGCTTCCAGAATGTGTGTTGTTGTGAGAAGGACATGTGAGGCCATCGCCCATTGCCAAGCTTTCATTGTTGCCTGAGATAAGGGTTAGGCTCTGGTTCCTTCATGCTTGTTGATGTACCAAACCCAGTGTCGTATTGTCTTTTGGATAAACGTCACTGCCAGAGGAAAGGAGTCCTGAAGTTCCTGCAACACAAGGACGACTGCCCACACCTCCAGGACATTGATGTGAATGTCAGCCTTGTTGGTAGTCCATAAACCTTTAACCATCCTCCCATTGTAAGCTTGCTGACCCAAATCCCTCTGGAAGTGACTTGTGGGTGGTGTAGTACAGTGCCTTTAAGGTGAAGCTGTCTGACACATATGCCTGCTTCCCTAATCTGTCTATTGCTCTGGACTGTTTATTGGAAGGATGGATAGAAGCTGAATCATCAGTCATCTCTTTGTTAGTTGATGCAGCCACAAATATAGAATCTACCAGGGGGACTTTGTCCAGTGCTGCCTGTCCTTGGGAGGCCTCAAGTTCTTATCCAGTTTTTAAGGTACTGTCTCACGTGTCAGATTCCAGCCATGATCTCCTCATCACAAAAAAGTCTATTAACTTGTCTGCTGGAAGGCCCAACCCGGAAGTAGATGGAGGTGAATCTTAAGTGTCAAAAGTAACACCTTCTTTTGAGGGTGGGGGTGGTGTTAGTGGCCCATGTTCCCCTCTGTTTTGTAATTTCTCTAAATTTTTTGAGTTTCTAATACCATGACTGCAATGGACCTCATTCCTAAGTCAAAGTATGATTAAAGTTCATGAAATTAGCATTGTTTCACTCAATGATGTCAGCCAAAAGTGCTCTTCGCAGCACCCGCAGTGTGCCCAGTAATGACTTCTGTAATTCGTATGGAGTTATGTGTATTGGTAGCATATCTAAATATGATTGTAGACTCTTTTATATAAAAAAAAGACCCACTGCTCCTACTACTATTGGAACTATCTGGGTATCTGTCTTCCACATTGCTCTAGTTTCTGCTTGTAAATCCTGATATTTTATGACTTTGTCTCTCTGTACGCAGGACACTGTAGTCACTGGGTGTGGCTATTTCAATGATCAATGCTACTTTTGTCTTATTTTCTTGGACCACTGTATCTGTTTTTTTAGCATCTATCTTTTGAACTGTTGGCAATGGATGATTCCATGTGATGTAGACTTCAGCATTTTCTGTGATGCTTTTGGCTCGTGTTTTTCAGCCACTTAGTACCGTAATGTTTGCACAATCCCCAGTGCAACAGTCTCGCCACATTATTATGCCTTTCAGTATACAGTCCTCCTGCTATTAGTAGGTAGCAACCAGCAACGAGGTGAGCAACTCTTTCCAGTTTGGTTTTACAGAAACCTACATTTGTCTGTTTCTCCCACATGTTCAATGGATTTTGTAGACCAACTTGTCCATAGTCCACTTTCTTGGGCCGTCAGTATTAACCTTTCATCTCTTGGCTTGAATTCACCTTCTTAACCATTCCTATGTTCGTTCTTGATCAACATGAGGTTCTTCCAGAAGTTTTCTATACTTGCAACTATATTTATGCATTTTCCACATTTCTTGCATTTTCATCTGGTCCTTCACCTTATATTCTTTCTTTTGTTTTTCGGCACATTCAGTTGCTGCCTGATTTTTATCTACTTCTGGCTTGATTTCCAGTCCTGCTTGATGCCGATATGCTTCTGCTAGATTAAGCAGGCAAGTCATCTTAGATTTATTTTCCTCATGTTTCAAAACTTTCACTTCGTTTGGGTCTTGTGAGGTCAGGAGATGTGTGTGGAGTCCCACAATTGCATATACATGCAATCAGTTTCAAGGAGGCCCATCTCTCCTCCTGAATGGGGAATATATAATCTTGGTATGCACTGATTTTTATAGGTAATTTAGTGAGCCTGAAGCATCCTTCTTGTTTTAATATTTAGAAGCATCCTTGCTTGTTTTAATATCTAATCTATCCAACACATTTTGGGGCCAATCAATCACTCTGAAACTGTAAGTTAGGACAGGAAGAACAAATTGGTTTATAGCTTTAATTTTGTTCCTAGATGTCAGCGCTCTTTTCAGAATTAAAGTCTTCTAAAGTATTCCTTACTAAGTTTTACTTGCATTTGTTCATGTTTTATTGCTGATCCTTTATCATTTCCTAGGTATTTTACACACTCCCTCTTGCTCGAGTTCTTTTATATCACATTCTTGTCCCAAACTGATGTTTTCCTGGTGCTGCAGTTTTCCTGCTTTAAAGGTTGCTTTTGCACAAAGTGTCAAAGTAGCACCTTCTTTTGAGGGTGGGAGTGGTGGTGTTACTGCCCCATGTTCCCCTCTGCATTATAAGTCCTAAGATGTTGCCAAATGAGGGCTCTTCAGGACAAGAGTGAGAGGAACTTGTCTATCGTCTGAGTTGGTATCGAATGTGAGAGACACTAACTAGGAGTCTTTGCTTCCTTTTGCTTGTCCTCTATTTCTTATATGGCAGGTTAGATGTGATATCATTCCTCAGAGGACACCACCTGCTGTGGAGCAGCAAATGTTCTTTGTGTTTCACTGTTGCAGTCATCACATTTAGGTTATCTGCCTGCAGGTAGCCCTCAGCCGGCCTGAATACCAGAGTCTTCGTTTGCTGTCGCTTCTTCCATGACATCAGGTCGTCAAGGGTATAAAACATGCAACCGACGCCATTACATCAGTCTTTCTTGCCATATGGTGTCCGAAGCAGTACACAAGTGCCGGTCGGCCAACTCGCAATGTGGAATGAAGAACATAGTACAGTTTTGTACCTACCATAAATGTAGATGTTTCGAGATCCACATTGCTGCAGTCCAATTACCTCCCCCTCTGTGTGTTTAGGGTGTGTGTGGTGGTTGCTGTATTATTATTTATTGTACATCTGTATATATATATATATATTGTATATCTGAAACTGTACTTTTTCTAGTTTCAGACCTGAAGTCTTCAAAAAGATAAGTAACCCCATTGGGGGTCCTTTTTTCTTGCTCTAACAGACGTCAGAAAAAATTAACAGTTGTCTTGCCTGTGGAAAGCAAATACTTCATAGAGATTTTCATTCTTACTGCATCACCTGTTTAGGCCCAGACCACAACGTCCCTCACTGTCGGTTTTGTGCCTTGTTCAATGCTCGAACTATTCGTCTTCGGGCTATTTTTGTAGCTAAATACTTTCCTTCTCGATCTCTGTACTCCGAAATGGCTTCATTAAGCCATCTGACTACCGATGTCCCGAAAAAACGTAAGGATAAAGACAGAGACAGACTGCATAGGTCCAAAACTGCCAACAATGCTTCCGATAAGCTAGTCGCCAGTCCGCCGGTACTCAATGAGGTGCTTTTGCAGCCCCTGATACCCGCTACTACAGATTTGCAGGCTTCTACTGAGACCCATTCGGAGTCCGGTATGCCACGAGATGTTTCTTCGACTATGGAACCTGCTAATGTCTCTACCTTGGATGGGTCCAGAGCCGCTGTGCAGGCACCGGCTTCTGAGGGTTTATTCAGGCCTACCGATTTTCATATCAAACTGACGACTTCGTTTCAAGCTAAAAATACCGAATTCCTCAGGCCTAAAGCTCTCACTAAGCCTAGAAAACCGATGACCAAAGCACATTCTCAGGCCTGTATGCCTCAAAAACAATTGATTAGAATGGCTGAAGACCTTATTACCTTAATTAGGGAAAGCCTGCCTTCCCCCTCTAAGAGACCTAGAACTGATTTTCTTTCTGATTCCTCTGATCAGGAATCTGATATCTCTGTTCCTTCTGACTACCAGGATTTACCCTTGTCTACTTATGAGGATTCTGATGCAGAGGATTCCATTCCCTCTGCTTCCCCTCCAGAAGATTTTTCTTTTGGTGAAACCTTGCATACCCATAGGGAGCATTTCCACTGGGAAAGCCAGGATTATTGTCAATCCAAAAAGAGACTTGGAGAATTTTTAAACCTGCCTCAACACAGGCCTCTAGCTATCCCTCCTGTTCTGGAGATTGTAAATGATGTTTTCTTGGAATCCAGCCTTACGCCAGACACTTTGCATCCAGCTCCCAGGAAACCTGACAGGTACTACAGAGTACCTGACTCTCACAAATTCCTTTTCAAGAATCCTACTGTGGATCCAGAGATGATTTCCCAAGGACCAAAAGGCATTAAGGCTACTACTGCCAAAAATCCTACCCCTTCTGATAGAGATTCTAGAGCTTTAGACGGATGGGTAAGACGTTGTATACTTCTGCCACTTCGGCCATTAGGGCTTTAAATTGCCAGTTTCATATGTTAAAGTATCAGTAGCATATTATGAGCTTAATTAAACAGAAAATTATATTGATTCCTGACTGTGCTGAGCACAAAGATTTGCAAGAGTTAATGCATTTTGCTGACCAAGTAGGTAAACATACTTTGCAATGTGGTTTTGATGCTTTAGAAGCATCTTGCAGGGCTGCTGTCACTGGGTCTCTACTTAAAAGGCGTGCTTGGCTTAAGGAACAAAACATACCAGATCATGTTAAAGCTAAATTACTGGATGCACCCTTGCACCAAGAGCGCCTTTTTGGCAACAAAGCAGAAGAAGTCCTCAAAAGGATGAAGGAAAAAAGCTAAATCTATGCAAACTGTTAAAGATTTCTTACAAGTACAGCCACCTAGATTCAGTAGGCATTGGCCTTCAAAGAACTGGTCATTTCCAGTCTCTTCCAGGCCTTCTCGGTCCAAACACAGGAGCAGCAGACCAACAAGACTTCAGTCTCAAGCTATGCACAGATCTAAGCAGAGGGAGGCTCCACTTCCAAAGCAGGGAGTAGTAAGCCTCCCTCCTATGGAAAATGGCACAATGACTTATCCTTACCCCTACCAAGTCTTGCTCAATTACTTGCTCCCTTAGGAGGAAAGCTTGTCCTACATGCAAAAAAACCTGGGAATTCATTACCCAAGACAAATGGGTTTTAAAAATAGTTTCCCTAGGATACAGATTCCACTTCCACTCACTCCCAACCCCAAGTGGATGGCCAGACCTTCCCCCAAACCAGTAGGCAGAGGCTCAAAAACAAGCGCTCTCTCTCCTCAGTATCAGGGCCATTCAACCTGTTCCAGGAGAACAAAGGGGAAAAGGTTTTTTATTCAAGACTGTTCCTGGTTCCCAGAAAAGAAAACTCCTGGCGTCCTATCCTGGACCTTTCTATTCTCAACACCTTTCTGGTGGTTCCAAAATTCAAAATGCTAACTCTTCAGCAGCTTCTTCCTATGCTAGCCAAGGATGTCTGGCTGGCAACTCTAGACTTAAAAGAAGCTTACCTCCACATCCCAATAAGGAAATTCTGCAGAAAATTCCTACGCTTCAGGGCAGGCTCCATGCACTATCAGTTCTCTGCTCTGCCCTTTAGCTTATTTACTGCGCCCAGGGTATTTACAATGTGTCTAGCTCCTGCCATTGCATTTTGCAGTCAGAGAAATATTCAGATTTACCCATATTTGGACGATTGCCTAATACAGGCAGATAGTCAGGACTTCCTATTACAGCATCTGACATTTGTAGAGAGACTTTTAACGTCACTGGGGTACACCATCAAAGAGAATAAATCACACCTATTACCCTACCAACAGATTGTATTCCTGGGAGCAAGCTTGAACACAACTTCCCAGATGGCAGTCCTCACTCCAGAGAAACAAGTTCATTTGACAACCTATTTCAGACTACTGGCCACAAAAACCCAGCTATCTGCAAGGAAAATTCTGCAAGCCCTGGGTTTCCTGGCCTCTTGCATTCTGTTACTCCCATATGCAAGACTGCATATGAGGAATCTTTAATGATACCTAAAAAGCCTATGATGTCGACATTCTCAGGACCTGGAAACAATGATTCCTGTTATCCCTTGTCCAAGGGCAGAGTTCCTTTGGTGGTCAGAGGCCTGCTACCACAATAAGGGACTCCCTTTCACTCTACCCCCTGCCCCCCAAACCCTAACAGACAGATCAGACTATGCATGGAGGGCTCACATGGCAGGGCAGTGCATTCAGGGCAAATGGAACCCAAAACAAATGCACCTGCATATCAATCAAAAATAAATGTTAGCTGTACAGAATGCTCTGACAGCCTTCAGAGACTTTATTCTTTCAGGACAACTATTGGTAAAGACAGACACCACAGTTATGTGGTACATAAATGAGCAGGGGGGAACCCATTCCTACCCACTCTGCAGACTAGCCATGGCTCTGTGGAACACAGCCTTGAGGTACCAAGTGAACCTACAAGCTCAGTTCCTGCCAGGCAAACTAAATTCACTGGCAGACGACTTAAGCAGAAATCTCATGGAACCACACGAATGGAAACTGGAACCCAAAATATTCAAGCTCTTGAGGAACAAATGGGGGACTCCAGAGGTAGACCTGTTTGCCTCTCTTCGAACTACCAATTGAACAAATTCTGCACCAGAACTCCCCACAGTCAAGCTTGGAAAGTGGATGTCCTGTCCTTTACCTGGGAAAGCCTCTCATTTTATACCTTTCCCCCTCTGCCTCTCCTCTCGAAAGTTCTACTAAAGATCAAACAGGACAAGCCAAGGACAATACTGATTGCACCAGACTAGCCATGCCAGCACTGGTACCCCCTTTTGCGCAGTCTAACAGTGCTACAACCTTGGCACCTGCTTCAAACTCCTTCCCTGCTGTCTCAGCAGGCGGGCCAGATTCTGCACCTTCAGCTTCAAACCCTGAACCTTGCAGCCTGACTAATTCCCTGACCTAACCTCCAGCAACCCTCAGTAAGCAGATGCTGGATGTCATTATTGAGGCAAGGAGGCCTAGTACTAGAAAATCCTATTCAGAAAAGTGGAAAAGATACTGTTCCTGGAGCCATTCTCAGGGGATGGGCACAACAGTGCCCAGCTTACTTCATATTCTAGATTACGTAACAGAAAAGTTCCACAAGAGCCTATCTTTCTCTTCAATTAAGATTCATGCCTCTGACATATCAGCACATTATAATACTGACCCTCCCCTCTTCTTTCATCCCCTGCTAAAACAATTCTTTAGAGGGGCCAAAATTTTAAGACCGCCCAGAAGGGCTCCCACTCCAGCCTGGGACATTAACTTTGTATTGGAAAAACTCAATCTTCCCCCCTTTGAACCAGATGCTACAGCAGAGTTGTAATTCCTTTCTTGGAAAACAGCTTTACTTCTAGCTATCACTTCAGCAAGAAGAGTATTTGAACTGCAGGACCCCATGGCAGTGGAACCCTTCATTATCTTCCATGCGGACATGGTTTCCCTCAGGACTAATCCATCCGTCATGCCCAAGGTAATGTCTAGTGTGGCTCTAAACCAGTCCATTAATTTGCCTACTTTTTCCCTAATCCTCAGAATAAAGGGGAAATGATACTGCATTCTTTGGACATACACAGCTTAGATTCTATTTGGACAGGACTAAGCCTCTCAGAAAATCTCACCAACTGCTAGTGAACTTTGCTGCAGGGGCAGAGGGGAAGATCATTTCAAAGCAAACCATTTCCAAGTGGATAGCACATTGCATCCATTTCTGCTAAAACCACCATGGAAAACCTACTCCACAGGGGATAAGAACACATTCCATCAGGGCTACATCTACCTTTACTGCATTTCTCAGAGGAGTCCCTGCCGGGGACATCCTGGAAGCTGCAACCTGGAGCTCTGTACATACTTTCACCAAGCATTACCACCTGCCTATCTTTTCTAAATCCACAGCTGGATTTGCCACAGCAGTTTTACAGGGCCTTATTGCTAGCCCTAATGTTCTTTAACTACCTCCACCCTTCCTTAGCTTTGGGAATTAACCCAAATGTGATGACAGCAACAGTGAAACACGAAGAACATAGAACATTTGTGTACACTTACCATAAATGTAGATGTTCAAGTGTATTCACTGTTGCAGTCCTGGTTACCTTCCCTCCAGCCCCCTGACTTCTCTTGACTTTTCCTTTCCTCTTTGTTTGGCATGTATTATATCATGTGTGTTTGCTTTTTGCTGGGGGTGTTCCATACCATATAATTGCTTCCTTTTGTGGAGGCGCCTGACATCTGGAGCAAGAAAAACTGATGTAATGGTGTCGGCTGCATGTTTTATACACCTGACGACTTGACGTCATGGAAGAAGCAACAGCATCCGACACAGAGTTGGGGAAACTTTTTTCTTGCTCCAGACCGATGTCAGAAAAAGTTAACAATTGTATTTCTTGTGGGAAGAAAATACCTCATAAGGATTTTCATTCATACTGTATTCCTTGCCTAGGTCCTGACCACGACGTTGCTAGTTGTCGGTTTTGTGCTAGATTTAACCAACGCACTATTAAGCGTCGGTACGATTTTGCTTTTCATTATTTTGGCAGAAGTTTTAACTATATAGTGCCGTCGGAACAACCGATGACCGGAATTCATAAGAAACGCAAGGATAAAGACAAGGACAAGCATCCGAGGTCCAAAACCGACGACGAAGGCTCTTCTAGGCCAGTCGCCGGTTCGCCGGTGCTCAGTGAGGCGCTTTCGCAGCCCCTGACTCCCGCTACCTCAGAGCCACAGGCCACCCCCAACTCCCACGTGTGGACAGCTAGGCCTCTGGATACTCAAGGTATTGGCCCTTCGGAAATTAATCCCTCAGATGGGTCCGGAGCCGCTGAGCAGACATCGACTTCTGAGGGTGTCTTCAGACCTACACAACTTTATATAAAGCCTACTTCAGCATCCAAGACAAAGTTTAAAACAGTTTTAAAGACAAGGAAACCAGTACAGCATTCTCCAGGACAGACTTCTATGCCTAAGAAACAGATGCTCAAAATGGCCGAAGACCTAATTACTTTGATCAGGGGTTCTCATCCCCCTCCTGATAAGAGGCCTAGGCAAGACACTGAATATGATTCCTCTGATCATGTTTCCATTTCCTCTGATTCCTCTTCTGATCAGGGATATTCTGTTCCTCCCTATGAGGACTCTGATGCGGAAGATTCTATTCCTTCAGCTTCTCTTCCTGAGGACTACTCATTTGGGGAAACCCTGCATACTATGAAGGGAGCATTTCCACTGGGAGAGCCAAGATTATTCCGATTCTAAGAAAAGACTTAGAGACTTTCTTTTACTTCCTCAGCACAGACCTCTTGCAATTCCCCCTGTTTTAGACATAGTAGATGTTTTTTTTCAGAGTCCGGCCTGCCTCCAGACTCTTTACCTCCTGCCCCTGTTAAGCCGGACAGATACTACAGGGGTCCAGACTCCCATAAATTTCTTTACAAAAACCCTGCTGCTGACCCAGAAACTATCTCACAGGGTCCCAAAGGGGTCAAGGCTGCTTCTGCTAAAAACCCTGTCCCCTCAGATAGCGATTCTAGGGCTTTGGACAGATGGGGGAAAAAGTTTACACTTCTGCTACCTTGGCTGCAAGGGCTTTAAATTGTCAATTTCATATGCTCAAATATCAGCAATACTTAATGTCTTTGTTAAAACAAAAAATGTTGACAAATTCTGAATGTTCTGAGAACAAAGATTTGCAGGATTTATTGCATGCAGCTGAACAAGTGGGAAAACATACCTTGCAATGTGGCTATGATTCACTGGAGGCCTCGTGCAGGGCCGCTGTTACAGGTTCTGTTATTAGAAGGCATGCTTGGTTAAAGGAACAGAATCTACCTGATTATGTTAAAGCAAAATTATTGGATGCTCCATTACAACATGATACTTTGTTTGGTGTTAAGGCAGAAGAGGTGTTGAAGAAAATGGAGGATAAGGCAAAATCTATGCGGACAGTAAAGGATTTCTTACAGGTACAGCCACCCAGATTTAGCAGGAACTGGCCCTCTAAGAATTGGTCCTTTCCAGTGTCAGACAGACCACAAAGAGCAGATTCAGACGCCCTAGAGGCAGGCAACAGCCCCAGGGCTCATACAGGCCCAAACAATGGGGTGCTTCTACCTCCAAAAGCGGAGAAGACAAATCACAGCCTTATAGAAAACAGTCCCAATGACTTCCCTCTGCCAATGCCAAGCACTTATTTTTTGGCAGCATCCTTAGGGGGAAAGCTAGCACTTTTTTCACAAAACTGGCACAAGATCACCCAGGACAAATGGGTCTTAAATATAGTCTTTCAGGGCTACAGGTTCCACTTTTATACCCTTTCAAAGGCAAAAGTTATGCCAGACCTGCCACGCAGTCAATGGCAAGAGGCACAAAAACAAGTTTCATCTCTCATGGACATGAGGGCTATTCAGCCAGTGCCACAACAAGAGCAGGGACAAGGATTTTACTCAAGACTTTTCTTAGTACCAAGAAAGGACAAAGCCTGGAGACCAATTCTGGACCTGTCTATTCTAAATACCTTTCTGGACGTCCCAAAATTCAAAATTGACTCTACAGCAGCTTCTGCCCATGCTGGACAAGAAGGCTTGGCTGGTAACATTAGACCTCAAAGAGGCATACCTGCATGTCCCAATCAGACAATCTTGCAGAAGATACCTCAGATTCATAGCTGGCTCAATGCACTACCAATTCTCTGTACTGCCCTTTGGCTTATCTACTGCACCCAGGGTCTTCACAAAATGCTTGGCACCAGTAATTGCATTTTGCAGACAAAGAGGAATTCAAATATATCCCTACTTGGACGACTGCCTTATTCAAGCAAAGAACAAAGATATTCTACTACAGCATCTGGCGTTTGTAAAAAGATTACTAATTTGCCTAGGGTACACAGAAAACGAAAAGAAATCAAAACTAGTACCCTCTCAAGAGATAATATTCCTGGGTGCAAGCTTAAATACAACTGCCCAGATGGCTTATCTCACACCAGACAAACAAAGGCATCTGACTTCTTACATCAAAGACATGGCAACAAAGACCCAGTTATCTGCAAGAAAAATTCTGCAGGCTCTGGGCTACATGGCATCCTGCATTCTACTAATTCCATATGCAAGACTGCATATGAGGAAACTACAATGATATCTAAAAAGTGTTTGGACTCAACATTGCCACAGCTTGGAAACAAGTAATTACTCTCATTCCCTGCCTGCAACAGGAATTTCAATGGTGGGCACAGGCCTGTCACCACAACAAGGGACTGCCATTCACCTTACCCACTGCCAGGCAGACACTAGCAACAGATGCATCAGATTATGCCTGGGGGGCGCACATGGCAGGAAAATGTATTCAGGGTACATGGCCCACAAACCAAATGCATCTTCATATCAATCAAAAAGAGATGCTAGCTGTACAAAATGCCCTGACAGCCTTCAAGGACCTACTTCATCCAGGACACCTGCTAATAAAGATGAACAACACCACGGTCATGTGGTACATAAACAAGTAGGGGGGCACACATTCTTACCCCCTTTGCAGACTAGCCATGACTTTGTGAGACACAGCATTAACTTATCAAGTACATCTGCAAGCTCAATTCCTGCCAGGAAAGACAAATACTTTGGCAGACGAACTAAGCAGAAACCTCATGGATCCTCATGAGTGGAAACTAGATCCACAAATCTTCAACGTGGTAACAGGGAAATGGGGATGTCCAGACCTAGATCTATTCGCCTCCCCTCACAACTGCCAGCTACAGAGATTCTGCAGTCGGACTTTTCACAAGCAAGCATGGAAAGTGGACACCCTTTCATTCAGCTGGAAAGCCCTTGCAGTATATGCCTTCCCTCCTCTGCCTCTCCTCTCCAAGGTACTCCTAAAGGTCAGACAAGAGAAGCCAAAAATGATACTGATTGCCCCAGACTGGCCACGCCAGCTCTGGTACCAAATCCTAAAGAGCTTGTCTTAAGGCCCAGCCTGGACATTGCCTCTAATACCTCATTTGCTGACCCAACAGAACAATCAGATCCTGCACAGCCAACTCAGAACCCTAAATCTGGCTGCATAGCGGATAATGGAATCACACCTCTCTCTAAAGCAGTTATGGATGTTATTTTGGAGGCAAGGAGGCCCAGCACCAGAAAATCTTATGCAGAAAAATGGAAGAGATTCTGTGCTTGGAACCAAGCGCAGGGAATTGACTCACTTGTACCAAGTATTCCTCAGATTTTGTAGTACCTAACTGAGATCCTGGACAAAGGCCTATCCTTCTCATCAATTAAGATCCATGCCTCTGCCATTTCAGCTCATTACAATACGGACCCACCTATTTTTTCTCATCCACTGCTAAGACAGTTTCTCAGAGGGGCCAAAAACATAAGACCTCCAAGGAGAGCTCCAATACCTGCATGGGACCTCAATTTTGTCTTGAAAAAACTCACACTGCCTCCTTTTGAGCCAGCCAATACAGCAGATATAAAATACTTGTCATGGAAAACCACTCTTCTCCTAGCAAAACTTCAGCAAGAAGAGTCTCAAAGTTACAGGCACTAATGGCTGTGGAACCTTTTATTATTTTCCATCAGGACAGGTTTTCTCTAAGGACAAAACCCGACATTTATACCTAAGGTAGTGTCCAGCGTGGCTCTTAACCAAACCATACATTTACCTACCTTTTATCCAAACCCACAGAACAAGGGGGAGAGACTTCTGCATTCTTTGGACATACACAGACAGCTACGCTTTTACTTGGACAAGACTAAAGCCTTCAGAAAGACTGAGCAACTCTTAGTGGCATATGCTGCAGGTTCACAAGGAAGAGCCATTTCAAAGCAGACTATTTCAAAATAGATAGGCCACTGCATTCGTTTCTGATATTCACAACATGGCAAATCAGTGCCCAAGCGCATTAGGCCACATTCTACCAGAGCAGCAGCCACTTCAGCAGCCTTCCTCAGGGGAGTACCAACCAAGGACATTTTTGGAGGCTGCAACCTGGACTTCAGTGCACACTTTTACAAAGCACTACCATTTACTTCTCTACTCTAAATCCAGAGCAGGCTTTGCCACTGCAGTTCTGCAGGGCCTCATAGCCACTCCAAACTCTATTTAGGCCCAGCTACCTAACCTCAGCTTAGGGATTCAACCCAAGTGTAATGACTGCAACAGTGAAACACGATGAACATAGTACAGTTGTGTACCTACCATAAATGTAGATGTTCGAGTGTATTCACTGTTGCAGTCCAGGTTACCCTCCCCCTTTTTTCTTTGCTGGGACTTACCTGTACCTCTCTATTCTATACAACCTATGTGGTGTATTTGCTTGTAGATGAAGGTTATGTGCATGCTTGTTTATGATCATAATATTTACAGCCTACCCTTTTGGGGGCACCTGACTTCTGGGGCAAGAAAAACTGAAGAAAATGGCGTTGGCTGCATCTTTTATACCCCTGGCGCACTGACGTCAGGGAAGAGGCGACAGCGAGGCGACAGCAACCGATGCTGGACCAGGACTTTGGAATTCAGGCCGACTGCGGGTAGCCTGCTAGCAGGATAACCCAAGTGTAATGACTGCAACAGTGAATACACTCGAACATCTAATGTTAGGTACACAACTGTACTTTTTATCACCTCATCTGAATATCTGTTTAAAGCTTTTCCTATTTTTTTCCAGTCTTTTGTTGTTTAAGTTGATATACCCTGTCATTGTTTCATTTATTTTAATCAAACCCTTTCAATATCAGTTTGTTCTTTATGAATGTCAGAGATCTGGTGCCACACCCTGCAAATTTTTCATTCAGTGGACCGATGTGGCACCCCAAACACAGAACATGGGGATCATGGGTTTCTTGGGGTGAATTTTATGGCCGCACAAAAAGCATTTCTTGAAGCTTCTCCTCTTATTCATCTAGAATTAAAAGTACCAAAACAAACCCTACCAGATAGCAGCAGTAAAATGGTAATTAACTGACACAGACAATATCTACCCTAATAAACAACAGTAAATCTAATTAAACCTTAATATGAAAACTAACCCAAGTAGAATTTTTTTTCTTAAAAACACTTGTTTTTAGACAGTCACCATCTAGAAGAGAGTTATTGAAAAGGGACCAAGTCTAAAGGACTAACAGAGAGAGAAGGCTGTTTTAAGTATCACAATGTCTAAAGAGTGTTGCCATCTACAGAAAATAAATATATGAAAAACAGTATAATATATAAGTGAGGTGGAGCACTTGGCTGCAAGTGAAGGAGATCCATATCTTGACACAGTGGCAGCCAGCGTCATCTGAGGTAACAGCTCTAGTGCAGTATGGGAGGGAAAATGTTAAAGGGCCTTGGGTCTGGAGTACCAATGCTGCTGGGTCAGGTCTGATGAAGTGGTTTGAGGACCCACAGGTCAGATCATATGGACTTAATGAATAGACTAGTGTTTATGCAGGATGGCAAGCCCTATTTGCATACAGTTTGTGTTGTTGGCTAATATTCACTGCCATTTTGTAGTATTACATAAAAGACTAATTTGGATATTTAGTATTTTATTTTAAAGTACTAGATGCAGCTTAGGTGTGGCTAAATTTGGATTACTTGAAATAGTTGAAGGAAACACAAGCAGCTAAAATACAACATGCCGCACACAACCGTATGAGGCTGCAAATCTGTAAAAGGAAACCGACAGTCATTATCTGAAGAATTTTTGTTGTGTGGCAAGCTTCCTTCACCACCACCACCCGCTGTTGTTACTTTCCAATGATGCTGTAGTAGTTTAAAATAGTGGGAGAAGAGTGTTACTTCACTGTAAATGCATAGCAAAGTGTGCTGCCTATTTCCTTATGTTTGAAACACAGTAGTAAGGGATGCTGAACGTGAAAGGAGGCTTCTGACTTAAAAATGCCACTGTGTGCTTGTTCTGTTTTTCAGACAGTTGTGTTCAGTCAGCTGCATGTCTACTGACTGTTTCACCCATCTTTTTTGATGTGTAAGGTAAACTGATTTTATTTTTATAGCCAGGACAGTGAAGATCAAAAGAGTTGACACTTCAAACTGTTCACTGATAAAGCTGTTAAGTAACTTTCAAACTGTGTTAATACTGCTGCTGTTCATAATGTCCCTTTTAGTTGTTTACAGTTATATTATTAATGTAAATTTTTCTGCCTTGTGTCAGCCTTTGTTCTTGTTGATTTTAACACTTACTGGTGCAAATACAGGTGCAGCAGCTTTCTAAGTTGGAGGTGGAGGATCTGCTTCGTAAGGGGGCTTATGGGGCTCTTATGGATGAAGAAGATGAGGGTTCCAAATTCTGTGAAGAAGATATTGATCAGATCTTACAGCGGAGGACCCAGACCATTACTATCCAGTGTGAGGGCAAAGGATCTACATTTGCCAAGGTATGGGAGATATGACTGAATTCACAAGTGACCTATAGCGCTGAAGATGTTAAGCAGAGAGTCTACAGATACATTTTAGGTTAATGCACATATGTGCGAGTGTGTGAAATATCAGTACATCTGACTACCTGTTAAGAAGTAGTTTTAGTTGATATTTTTTCAAAGCTGTAATTACATATCTGTTTCTTCTCACTAAGTATGTTTATGTTTGTGTGTGTGTGTGTGTGTGTGTATGTATATATATATATATATATATATATATATATATATATATATATATATATATATATATATATGGGTTTACAATAGAATCCTGAAATATTGAAATCCCAAATTTCAGTATTTCGAAATTCTATAGCTGAAACTTTTTAAGTACAAAAACCCCATAACCACAAAATTTAAATTCGCGAACCTACAGTGCAAATACACCACACACAATCTCCCCCCCACAATCAAACAGTCCTACACTACAGACAAAGCAGGTGGGCAAGCCCCCCCTGCACCCCCCACCCCCCTACTTATATTTACTAACTTCGAGATCGCACATTTCACAGCTCCTTGCACACACATATCATAACCAAAACACACACTAACATACACTAAAGCCCCTAACCAACACACACATATGTACTTACCTACACTTACACCTATGCATTGACACACTGCAACACCAGAAGCTCCGAACTTCGTTATTTTGAATTTCGTGCTTCTGGTGTTTTGGAATTTCAAGGTTTCGGTATTATAATTTCAAAATACTGAAAGTCAGGATTTCAGTATTTCAAAATTATAAAGGGAACCCGTATACCTATATATCTATATATATATATATATATATATATATATATATATATATATATATATATATATATATATATATATATATATATATATATATATATATATATATATATATAAAACACACACACACACACACATATATATTCATTCATTTAGCTGTGCAGATTTTGAAGTGCTGCTGTTATTTTTTTTTTTTTTAATTTTCATTTGTTACTTGAACGGGAAACTGGTCCATCAGCCATCTTGGCCATGACCCTGTCCAAAAGGCATATACAACAGTTATGTACAACAGTGTACAGCAGTTATATAGATAGATCAAAATTATTATGTTGACATATAGTTTGCATTTTCTAGATACAAAAGAACACAAGGTTTTAGAGGTTCATTACAGCTTTGATGGACTATTGCTTGCTGTCTCTTTTTACTGTTGCTGGGCTTTTTGGATGTGTTGTTATTGGACTGTTGCTCATGCTTGCAGTTTAGCTGCTTTTGCTGTGTGATTTGTTTTGTCGATGGATATAAAAGTCCTCTGTAGTCTTTGAATAAAGTTATGGTAAAGCACAGCACACATAAATGACAAACATTGCTGTGCAGTTTTGAAGTAGATTACATATAAATGCACGGTAACAGTTGGGATACAAATGTATTTTAGTAAAATTATATTAACGTAAGTAGTACGTTTTGTGTGTGTGTATATATATATATATATATATATATATATATATATATGAAACAAACCAAGAAAATGTTCCGACAAGTTCAGCAACAAACAGGATACATCCAAGACTCTCCGCTCAAGAACTTTTTTAAATTTTATTGATAAATTTAAGTGCGATTACAATGCCGATACACTTTTCGTCGAGAGACTGTGCCAACTTCCTCAGAAATAAACTTTTTCAAACACATTCTCACAGAACCGTTATTTAATACATACAAAATGTTAATTATTCAATCAACCATTTAGGTACTTAAAGGCGAAGCCATACGCTCGCACACTGTAATTTTCATCCGTTCACATCATCGGTTACCTTTATTTAACATTATGCAAAAATTATACCATGTTTAACCCTCTCAGACTTGCGTGAATTTACCTATTACTTCATTGTGCAACCACAGAATACATAAAATATATAAAATAACATATAATGGAATAATAATAATAATAATGGTAATATATGCCAGTTCCTTTTTAAAGCAATTAAATTAATATGTATAAACTTTATATACATTAAGATTAAAGTTAAAGTTAAAATTGATATTTTAGAATTATCCCCCAAACTAGATGTCTAAGAAGCTACGTACCAAAATGTTAGCTTGAATGCGTATAAATGGTAATAATGTTATTATTATTTTATATATCCAAAACGTTCTATAAAGATGTTCGATATCTAATTACTTATTGGATTTTACCCGTTTAACATTAAATACAGTAAATGAATATAGGACACCTTAAAAAGTTAAATAATACATTAAATGCTGTATGCTAAACATCAAATATTGAGTATTAAATATGTACTAAAAATAGGCATACACTCTTACATCCCAAATATCAACATCAACAATAATAAATTTATTTAAAATTAATAAATTTTAAATTTATAAAAATTAATAAATTTTTAAATTTTTAAAAATAAAATTTGGTTCAAGTTTTGAACTGTCGCGACTGGTCAATACATTCAGTCCATCAACATACACAAAAGAATAATAATAAATAAATACAATGCATCCTATACATTTAGAAATTAGAAATTAGTAATTAATAATAATTGTTATTAGCAAACAATCAATTAACTATTAAGATCGTGGGAGCAAAGATTTTCCTAAACAATATGTATATGTAAGACAGAAATGTCTTACTATAACTAAGGCATAATCGTTTCCTTACATTTACATCCATAAATTAGACTTGTACGTGCATGTGTATATACTTATATAATACACATACACGCACAAATTCACACATAAATGCTTCCCAATGTATGGATATGTATGCTAAACACAGGGCTCGAATTTCCCCTCAGGCCTCAATTCCATAGATAGAGGCTTTATATAGTGTTTATTTTGTTTTAATTTTTGTTTTTACCTATAGTTCCTCACCAAGAAACCTCTTATCCCCACCCAGTTTTTTTAAAAATAATAAGTAATAAACAAGAGAATAATATATATATATATATATATATATATATATATATATATATATATATATATATATATAATAAAAAATATATATATACATATATGTAACAATCAGTTAAATTAAGTTTTTACTATTTTTGGTTGTTACCATCTCTTTATTTTACTACTATTCACCTAAATAGATTTTTCAACCTGAGTATACACATGATAGAGGTCATTTTATTAATACCTGGATATTGGCAGGCATTTGCCCTAAGCTGCCATAATAATTCTTTCCTCTCCAATTTCAGAGATCCTGCTCCTCCTCTTTCATCATTCTTTATTTGATCAACTACTCTGAATTTAAATTCATGGCCGGAGTATTCATTTGTATGCCTAGCTAGAGCATTTTCTAGCTTACTTCTACTCATACAATAAATATGCTCATAAATCCTTTCAGCAAGTTTTCTATCTGTTTTCCCGATATAGAAAGCTGGGCAGCTTGTACACTTTGCTAGATATACTACTTGTTTACTATTACAGTTGTACTTTCCATTGGATTTGTATTTCTGTTTGTTAATACTGAAGCCACATCCTTCATCAATGTACCTACAGTACCTACATGCTTTACACTTGTACATGCCTTCCTTTCTATTATTGTTCATTTTGCTTTTAGCTTCCAAAATTTCTTTTAAGTTATTTCCCCGCCTGAATGTAATTTTAGGCTTTTCTGGGAAAATCTCCCTAAAATGTTTATCATTTAACAGGAAATCCCAATTTTTGGTAATTATATTCAGTATTCTATAAGAATCAATATTAAATGTACATACAAAGCTGCAAGTATTAGTCATTTCTTCTTTTGTCCCTACTATTATACCACCTTCATTTGTCTTGCTCAATATTGGGACATAAACCCCTACCTGCCTTTTATGTTGTACTTCCTTGATGATACCTTGTAGGAACTGTGGAGGATAACCCCTTTGACCAAAACAATTATACAATAAGGTGCACTCCTCTTCGAATTCTTCTTCCCTGGTTACCATCCTGGCTGCCCTGACGAGTTGCCCCTTAACTACAGATCTCTTCTGATGCATTGGGTGGCAACTTGAAAAATGTAAATACGTGTTGGAATGTGTCGTCTTTCTATAAATTTTAGAGACGTACCTCCCTTCCACATAATCTTTCCTTAGGTCCACGTCCAGGTAGGCTATTCTATCTTTACTACAACTGGAAGTAAAACTCAAAAAAAGGGTGCTGTTATTAAACATTTTTAATAAACCCTCCAACTCAACTTCATTTCCCTGGAATAAAATAAAAATATCATCAAGGAAGCGTGTATAGAACAAAATGTTATCCTTATAGTCTATGTTATTCAACACAAAGGTTCTTTCCCAGTAGGCCATCACCAGATTAGCCAAACCGGCCCCACATGGTGAACCCATTGCTACTCCCACTTTTTGGTGGTAAATATCTTTATTAAACAGTACATAGTTATATGATAGAACTGTATCTATTAATTCTTCCACCAATTTTATTTCAGTGGTGGGTGCATCTAGTAATCTCAACATATGTGAAACCCATTCGATGCCAATCTGGTGAGGGATAGACGAGTATAACTCCTTTACATCTACCGTAACAAAGGCACTATTAGCATGAAATTCAAGTTTGTTAATAGCTTCAAGGAAAGACCATGAATCTTTGGAGATTTGGCACTCATTCTTGATATATTTTTGTAAAATTTTATCTATGACCTTAGCACATGTGTACGTTATACTGTCCCTTCCATCCACTAGGAGTCTCATTGGTGGATTATTTATACATTTATGGACCTTAGGTATTCCAAAAAGAACCGGAATCCTTGGTTCTGGTTGTTGCAGGTAATTATATAAGCTTCTATCTATTCTTGCTTCTATGTATAATTCTTCTATTAAGGCTGAAACTTTCCTATATGCCCCATACATCTCATTTAGGGAAGCCTTTGCATAAGTATTACTATCTAGAATACCTAACATCCTTGAAGTATAATCATCGATAGACATCACTGCAAGTCCCCCTCCCTTATCCGGTTTCATAATACGAATTGGAGCTTGATTTAGAAACCGTAAGGTGTCCCTTTCTTCCTTACTGATATTATGTTTATGCCTACCCCCATAACCTGGTTGAACTCCAGGTTTCTTTAGGTTACGCATGTCCAGTTCACACACGCTCTCAAAAAGTGCTAAAAGTGGGTGCAATGGTGGGTTATACACACTGGAAACATA
Source organism: Protopterus annectens (assembly GCF_019279795.1). Classification (NCBI taxonomy): domain Eukaryota; kingdom Metazoa; phylum Chordata; order Ceratodontiformes; family Protopteridae; genus Protopterus; species Protopterus annectens. The sequence goes on along the minus strand of NC_056746.1, from coordinate 1,160,702,701 downwards.
AAAATCAGCTTTTTGGTTTTGTTTTTCCCCCATTAAGGCCAACAAATTCAATTTTCTAATAAAAATTTTTAGGTCAATTAGGGTGTTTGCCACATCAAACTGGACGGTAGGGACAAATGAATAGCCTTTTGACAACAGTTCAATTGTTTCCGGACATATAACCATATCCGTATAATTAAAAATCTTAAAGTCAAGGCTGGAATTAACATGTATCTTGCATTGTGGTTCTTCTTCCAAGATATCAGAATTGGCTAAATTTATTGCCACTTTTTCTTTTTGCCCTTCATTGTCCAGTTGTTCTGTGCTCCTGGGTTCGAGGCACGGGCTCGAAAATTTCTTTCATTATAATCTCTTGTCCCCTTGTTTTGCCCTGGGTTATTGGGGGCAACTGCAGTGTTGCTCTTCATTAACCTCTCGCTCCTACGGACAGTATTTAAACCGTCCTGCTGGTTGTTCTCTGTCTGTGTAACTTCATTGTTACTATTAAAATTAGTAAAACCTTCAGTGTTTGGTAACACCCTTTCCCCAAAATCAACATCTTGGTTATTATTATTTAAGCAACCAACATTGTCAGTAAAATTTCCTTTTTGGGAACCTGGTGGTTTTGGGTATGCATTACCTGCCTCATAATCTTTAATATCGCGTTTAATTTTCTTTATTTTAGTGTTGTTCAGTTTTGTTAAGTATTGATCAATACTCGTGAAAATTCGATCATACTCATAGCGATATCTTAGAAACCCAGTGTCTTTCTTTATTGAGGAGTCTAAATCCTCAATTTCGGTTAATAGTTCATCAACCAAACGTTGGTAGTTCATACAAAACAAGTCTAAGAGTTCAAAACCTTGTTTATCAAACAAGGCTATCAAAGCTTTATAAAAAGAAGAGCCTTCAGTGATCCCAGTAGGGAACAGCCACCGTCTCAGCCCTTTTGGAATTATCTTCAGGTTAATGCATTCACGGAAGTATGCTAGTATGCTATCTCCAGTTGCAACTTCCTTACTTTACATAACTTTTCATCGAATACATTTAATTTAGTGATAAGTCCATGCTTACCTTCTGGTTGGCTTCAGTTAAATCAACAGCATGTACGTCGGTAAAAGTAAATGCCCTCCATACCCAAAAGTTCACATTTTTCTCAGTTCGCGTTGTTGTTCCATCCTGCTGATTTATTTTCTCCATTAGTGAACTCGCGGTTGATTCCATCACCATTAACGCTTGTACGGCCACACAGACCCATAGACGTTGTGGGCTCCTCTCTGAAATTAGCCTCCCCAAACCGTAAACCTACATTTTGATTAAAAGGTGCAGTACACGTACTGTTATTTCCATCCAAACATCGCAAGTCCTTTTGTGGTTTTTCTGCCCTTTCGAGCCTCTGTGTTAAGTTGTCCACTTTCTGAGACAACATTTCGATTAGCGCTGTTAAATTTCCATCGCCCCTGTTGGTATTTGCTGTAGAAGCAAGACTTGGTGGCGAGTCTGGATCCATATCCCACAGACAAACAGGAAACAAACCAAGAAAATGTTCCGACAAGTTCAGCAACAAACAGGATGTCTAAGAAGCTACGTACCAAAATGTTAGCTTGAATGCGTATAAATGGTTCTTATTCTTTTGTGTATGTTGATGGACTGAATGTATTGACCAGTCGCGACAGTTCAAAACTTGAACCAAATTTTATTTTTAAAAATTTATTAATTTTTATAAATTTAAAATTTATTAATTTTAAATAAATTTATTATTGTTGATGTTGATATTTGGGATGTAAGAGTGTATGCCTATTTTTAGTACATATTTAATACTCAATATTTGATGTTTAGCATACAGCATTTAATGTATTATTTAACTTTTTAAGGTGTCCTATATTCATTTACTGTATTTAATGTTAAACGGGTAAAATCCAATAAGTAATTAGATATCGAACATCTTGGAACATCTTTATAGAATGTTTTGGATATATAAAATAATAATAACATTATTACCATTTATACGCATTCAAGCTAACGTTTTGGTACGTAGCTTCTTAGACATCTAGTTTGGGGGATAATTCTAAAATATCAATTTTAACTTTAACTTTAATCTTAATGTATATGTAGTTTATACATATTAATTTAATTGCTTTAAAAAGGAACTGGCATATATTACCATTATTATTATTATTATTATTCCATTATGTTATTTTATATATTTTATATATTCTGTGGTTGCACAATGAAGTAATAGGTAAATTCACGCAAGTCTGAGAGGGTTAAACATGGTATAATTTTTGCATAATGTTAAATAAAGGTAACCGATGATGTGAAGGGATGAAAATTAGTGTGGCCTTTAAGTACCTAAATGGTTGATTGAATAATTAACATTTTGTATGTATTAAATAATGGTTCCGTGAGAATGTGTTTGAAAAAGTTTATTTCTGAGGAAGTTGGGACATTCTCTCGACGAAAAGTGTATCGAGATTGTAATCGCACTTAAATTTATCAATACAATTTCAAAAGTTCTTGAGCGGAGAGTCTTGGATGTATCCTGTATATATATATATATATATATATATATATATATATATATATAGAGTCTATATCAGAACAATGAAAGCGCATATGTGCGACTACATAAATGTCGATACATAATACGCAAAACCTGTAAATAGAGAAAACCCACATAATCAGATTTTTTCCTAGTGAAAAAATTCACGTGGCCGTTCGGAAAAAATAAAAATTAAAAACCATTGTCAGGTAGGGGCTTTGCCCCCCACACTCCTAACTAAATATACCAAGTCCGAGTTTGCACTATAGCGAAGGAAAGGGCAACTCCGTGTAGTTGGCCAACTACCTCCTTGCCCTGTGACATATTTATCAAATCGCTTAAATACGGTTCGATGAATGTGTCGCTCTTTACTTGTTTGCTCAAAAGCAGATGTTCATCGTGTTTCACTGTTGTAGTCATTACACTTGGGTTATCTGCCGGCAGGCTACCCGCAGTCGGCACGAGTTCCAAAGTCTTGGTCCGGCGTCTGTTGCTGTCGCCTCTTCCCTGAAGTCAATGCGCCAGGGGGTATAAAAGATGCAACCGACACCATTTTCTTCAGTCTTTCTTGCCGCGCAGTGCCCGAAGCAAAAGCAGTTCGCAAGTGCTGGTCGGCCGACTCCTGAGATTTTCGAAATTGAGTTTCAGAACCGAAGTCTTCAATAAAGCTAAGTACCCCTTTGGGGAAACTTTTTCTTGCTCCAGACTGATGTCAGTAAAAGTTAATAATTGTATTTCTTGTGGGAAGCAAATACCTCATAAGGACTTTCACTCTTACTGTATTCCTTACCTAGGCCCTGGCCACGATGTTATTAGTTGTCGGTTTTGTGCTAGATTCAACAAACGCACTATTAAACGTCGGTTTGATTTTGCTTTACATTATTTTGGCCGTAGGTTTAATTACATAATGCCATCGGAACAACCGACGGCCGGAATATATAAAAAAAACGCAAAGAAAAGGACAGGCATCCGAGGTCCAAAACCGACGACGAAGCCTCTTCTAGGCCAGTCGCCGGTTCTCAGTGAGGCTCTTTCGCAGCCCCTGACACCCGCTACTTCAGAGCCACAGGCCCTAGACTACAGCCATGTGGAGACACCAAGGCCTGTGGAAACTCAAGGTATTGGGCCTATGGAAACTATTCCCTCAGATGGGTCCGGAGCCGCTGAGCAGGCATCGGCTTCTGAGGGTGTTTTCAGACCTTCACAGCTTACAATTAAGCCCACTACAGCAGCCAAGGCAAAGTTAAAAACACCATTAAAGACAAAGAAACAAGTACAGCATTCTACTAACAGTTTGTTTGTTTGTTTGTGTCTTTCGGCTTTTCCTGGTTAGGGGTCGCCACAGCGGAACTCCAGTCCGCTAATGTTTGGTAGTTGAGTTTTACATGCCGAGTTACCAGCCCTGACGCACACCCTTCAAGAAGGTACGCCCATTCACCCACGTCTCCATGCAGAAGACGCTCTAGCTGAGAATCGAACCGGACATCCATGCCAAAGAAACAGATGCTTAAAATGGCTGAAGACCTAATTACTTTAATCAGAGGTTCCCATCCCCCTCCTGACAAAAGGCCTAGGCAAGACACTGACTAGGATTCCTCTGACCAGTTTTCCATTTCCTCTGATTCCTCTTCTGACCAGGGATACTCTCTCCCTCCCTATGAGGACTCTGAGGATTATTCTTTTGGTGAAACCCTGCACACCATGAGGGAGCATTTCCATTGGGAGTGCCAGGATTAGTCAGAATCCAAGAAAAGGCTCAGAGACTTTCTTTTATTGCCCAGCACAGGCCCCTGGCTATTCCCCCTGTGCTGGATATTGTTGTTGATGTTTTTTCTGAATCCAGTCTGAATCCTGATTCTTTACCCCCTGCACCAGTCAAGCCAGACGGGTACTACAGGGTCCCTGACTCTCATAAATTTATTTACAAAAACCCAGCTGCAGATCCAGAAACAATTTCTCAAGGTCCTAAAGGGGTTAAGGCTTCCACTGCTAAAAATCCTGTCCCCTCGGATAGAGATTCCAGAGCTCTGGACAGATGGGGGGAAAAAGTTTACACTTCTGCTACTTTAGCTGTAAGGGCTTTAAATTGCCAGTTTCACATGCTTAAATATCAACAGTATCTCATGTCATTGTTAAAGCAGAAAATGGTTTCAATCTCAAAGTCCTGACAGTAAGGAAATGCAGGATTTATTGCATGCAGCTGAACAAGTGGGAAAGCATACTTTACAATGTGGTTTTGATTCATTAGAGGCTTCTTGAGCCGCAGTTACAGGCTCTGTTATTCGAAGGCATGCTTGGTTGAAAGAACAAAGTTTACCTGACCATGTTAAAGTTAAATTATTGGATGCTCCACTACAGCATGATACTTTGTTTGGTATTAAGGCCGAAGAGGTGTTAAAGAAAATGGAGGATAAAGCAAAATCAATGCAGACAGTAAAGGATTTTTTACAGGTTCAACCACCCAGGTTTAGCAGAAACTGGCCTTCAAAAAACTGGTCCTTTCCAGTGTTAGACAGGCCACAAAGAGGTAGATACAGACGCCCAAGAGGCAGATCTCAGCCCCAAGGCCCCTACAGACCTAAACAATGGGGTGCTTCAGCCCCCAAAGGAGGGGAAGACAAATCGCAACCTTATAGGAAACAGTCCCAATGACTTCCCTCTACAGATGCCAAGCACTTTCCTTTTGGCAGCACCCCTAGGGGGGAAGCTAGCACTTTTCTCAAAAAATTGGCACGTAATCACCCAAGACAAATGGGTACTGGATATTGTTTCTCAAGGTTACAGGTTCCACTTTCACACACTTCCAAAATCAAGAGGTATGCCAGACCTGGCACAAAACCAATGGGCAGAGGCGCAAAAACAAATTGCTGCTCTCATGGACATGGGAGCTATTCAAAGAGTGCCACAGCAAGAACAGGGGCAAGGATTTTACTCAAGACTTTTCTTAGTACCCAGAAAGGACAAAGCCTGGAGACCAATACTGGACCTGTCAATCCTAAATACTTTCCTGGATGTTCCAAAATTCAAAATGTTAACACTACAGCAGCTTCTACCCATGCTGGGCAAGAAGGCTTGGCAAGTTACTTTGGACCTCAAGGAGGCATACCTGCATGTCCCAATCAGACAAACTTGCAGAAGATACCTCAGATTCATAGCAGGCTCAATGCATTACCAATTCTCTGCACTGCCCTTTGGCTTATCTACTGCACTCAGGGTCTTCCCAAAATGCCTGGTGCACTGCCCTTTGGCTTATCTACTGCACCCAGGGTCTTCCCAAAATGCTTGGCACCAGTAATTGCATTTTGCAGACAAAAAGGAATTCAAATATATCCCTACTTGGGCAACTGCCTTATTCAAGCAGAGAGCAAGGAAGTTCTACTAAAGCATCTGGCGTTTGTAAAAAGATTACCAATTTGCCTAGGGTACACAGTAAACAAAAAGAAGTCAAAACTAGTGCCCTCTCAAGAGATAATATTCCTGGGTGCAAGCTTAAATACAACTGCCCAGATGGCTTTTCTCACGCCAGACAAACAAAGGCAACTGATTCAATATTTTCAACTGATGGCAACAAAGACCCATCTCCCTGCAAGAAAAATTCTGCATGCCCTGGGCTTCATGGCATCCTGCATTCTACTAATTCCATATGCAATACTGCATATGAGGAAACTACAATGGTATCTAAAAAAGTGTTTGGACTCAACATTGTCACAGCCTGGAGACAATCATAACTTTAATTCCTTGCCTACAACAGGAGTTACGATGATGGTCACAGGCCTGACACCACAACAAGGGACAGCCTTTCAACTCACCCACAGCCAGGCAGACAATAACAATGGATGCATCGGATTATGCCTGGGGGGCACATATGGCAGGGAAATGTATTCAGGGCACGTGGCCCAAGGAACAAATGCATCTTCACATCAATCAGAAAGAGATGCTAGCAGTACAGAATGCCCTGACAGCTTTCAAGGACCTACTACATCCAGGACAACTACTAATAAAGACGGACAATACCACAGTTATGTGGTACATAAACAAGCAAGGGGGGGCGCACACATATCCCCTATGCAGACAAACCATGACCTTGTGGAACACAGCACTAACCTGTCAGATACATTTGCAGGCACAATTCCTGCCAGGAACAAAAAATACACTGGAAGATGAACTAAGCAGAAATCTCATGGACCCTCACAAATGGAAAGTGAATCCACGGGTGTTCCGCATGATAGCAAGGAAATGGGGATGCCCAGACATAGATCTTTTTGCCTCCCCTCACAATTGCCAACTACAGAAATTCTGGACAAGAACTTATCACTCTCAACATGGAAAGTGGATGCTCTGTCATTCAGCTGGAAAGCTCTGACAGTCTATGCCTTCCCACCAATGCCTCTTCTTACCAAAGTGATCCTAAAAGTCAGACAAGAAAGGCCAAAAATGATCCTGATTGCCCCAGACTGGCCACAACAGCACTGGTACCCAATCCTAAAGAGCTTGTCTCAGGGCCCCACCTTGGCCTTTACCTCAAATTCCTCATCTTCTGACTCCACAAAACAATCAGATTCTGCACAGTCAACTCAGAACCTTAAATCTGGCAGCATGGCAGATAATGTAGCCACTCAGACTGCACCTCTCTCTAAAGCTGTTATGGATGTCATTTTAGAAGCCAGGAGGCCCAGCACTAGGAAATCTTATGCAGAAAAATGGAAGAGATTCTGTGTTTGGAACCAGGCACAAGGGCTCGACCCACTTGTTCCAAATATAACTCAGATTTTACAATACTTAACTGAGATTCTGGACAAAGGCCTATCTTTCTCATCAATTAAAATCCATGCCTCTGCCATTTCAGCTCATTACAATATGGAACCTCCTATTTTTTCACATCCTCTACTAAGACAGTACCTCAGAGGGGCAAAAACATAAGACCCCCAAGGAGAGCAGCAGTACCAAATTGGGATCTCAATTTTGTTTTAGAAAAACTCACACTGCCTCCTTTTGAACCAGCCAGCACAGCTGATATAAAATTCTTATCATGGAAAACTGCTCTGCTCCTAGCAATAACTTCAGCAAGAAGAGTATCAGAGTTACAAGCATTAATGGCTGTGGAACCTTTCATCATTTTTCACCAGGACAGGGTTTCTCTCAGGACAAACCCAACATTCATGCCAAAAGCAGTTTCCAATGTGGCCCTGAACCAAACCATTCATTTACCAATTTTCTACCCAAATCCCCAGAATAAAGGGGAGAGACTTCTGCACGCTTTGGATATACATAGACAGCTACGATTCTACCTGGACAAAACAAAAGCTTTCAGAAAAACTGAGCAACTGTTTGTAGCCTATGCTTCAGGATCACAAGGAAAACCTATCACAAAGCAGACAGTTTCAAAATGGATAGGGCACTGCATCCGCTTCTGTTATGCACAACATGGCAAATCAGTGCCTAAGGTCATTAGGCCACATTCTACCAGAGCAACAGCCACTTCAGCAGCCTTTCTCAGAGGAGTACCAACCAAAGACATTTTAGAAACTGCAACCTGGAGCTCAGTGCACACTTTCACCAAGCACTACCACTTGCCTCTCTACTCTAAATCCAGAGCAGGCTTTGCCACTGCAGTCCTGCAGGGCCTGGTAGCCTCTCCAAATCCTATTTAGACCCAGCCGCCTAACCTCAGCTTTGGGATTCAACCCAAGTGTAATGACTGCAACAGTGAAACATGATGAACATAGTACTGTTGTGTACCTACCATAAATGTAGATGTTCGAGTGTATTCACTGTTGCAGTCCAGGTTACCCACCCATCCACCATCCCCCTTTACTTTGCTGGGACTTCTCTGTACTTCTCAACTCTATGCAACCTGTGTGGTGTATTTGCTTGTAGATGAAGGAAATGTTTATATTAGTTCATGCATGCTTTTTGGCATAATTTTATTTTTCCAGCCTTCCTATCTGGGGGCACCTGACATCTGGGGCAAGAAAAACTGAAGAAAATGGCATCAGTTGCATCTTTTATACCCCTGGTGCACTGACATCAGGGAAGAGGCAACAGCAACCGACGCTGGACCAAGACTTTGGAACTCGGGCCGATTGCGGGTAGCCTGCCGGCGGATAATCCAAGTGTAATGACTGCGACAGTGAATACACTCGAGCATCTACATTTATGGTAGGTACACAGCTGTACTTTTCCTGCTTCTAATATAGACCCTAGAGAGAGAGAGAGTTACTTTTAATCAGGCAATGTAGTACATGGTGTCAGTTTATTATTAACTAACGTATTTGAAACAGTTGCTTTTGCTAATTTCTACCATATGAGATGTTTTACAAAGACTTTTGATACTGATGTAGTTTAGTGAAGGGGAGAATTGTTGATTTACAGAAAAAGTCATTTTGGTTTTGGTGAGATGGCTCTGGTGCATTTGTGCCACTTAATTAGCAACCCATGGCAGCCCTGCAAATGGAGTTGCACAAATGATATAATTTAATGTAATCCTTCTGTTTAAACAAACCTAACTTCTGTATGCTTTAAGTGTTGTACTGCACAAAATAATCTGTTAATCCCTTGTAGTTAACATAACAGTTGAAAGAATTACATTTTTTTGTTATTTGCTACTTTGCACTGCTTATCCGTTCCAGCATTTATTATTCCATTTGCCACACTGGCAAAAATGGAGAAATTGGAAGTGTGGATCACTGAGCATTTTACATGTTTTTGCCTTTGACGTTAATGCTTTTTGCTGTTTCCCTTGTAGTTAATATAACATTTGAAAGAATTACGTTTTTTTTTTATTTACTACATTGCACCGCTTATCCATTCCAGCATTTATTATTCCATTTGCCACACTGGCAAGAATGGAGAAATTGGAAATGTGGATCACTGGTCATTTTACAGGGTTTTTCCTTTGATGTTAATGGTTTTTGCTGTTTTTGTTACCTTTCTTTAAAGGGCTGCATCTCTAACATCTCTTGACGTATGTGTTTAAATAACATTTTAAGCCAGATGAGCAAGTCCCAGCAGTATATATTTGACTTGCTAGTTACTGTGGTGGGAGTCGGTGGCAGAGGTCCTCCATCCCAGGAGGAGTGAGATGGCTTTGGCCTACTGCGCATTTGTCAGTTGGTGAAGTAACAAGAATGCCATCTGAAGAGTGCTTTGGTTTGCCGAGCAGTGTGCTAGCTCTGCAGTGAGGGATTCAGTGTATATTTGTTTTGGGGCACTTAAAAGCAGTGGTCTCAGCATTATATCTGTAGCTGTTTGGATGATGACCTACCATTGGCCAATTCCCAGCTGTTCTACAGCTAAGGAATGAAAGAGTTGATTGGACGGTGGGGTATGGAAAGAAAAAAAGATTCAAGAAAAAAATTAGGCGTAGTGGTTAGAGCTGGAATTTGATACTGTGACCCTTGCTTATAAAATGTCCATAGTTTTTTTTTTGCTATAATATTTAAAAAGGTAGAATTACAGATAAATAATTTTCTTTGAGAAATATTATGTACTGTATTGCTCAACTACAGTTGCATATTTATTGAGATATTCCCACACAGCACAAGGTATAAAACTAAGGAGACAAATGGTATGTAAGCATACTTGTGGTCTCTACCTGAAAGGGTCTTAACTTTTTAGAAAAATCCTCAGGAAAATATCCAATGGCACTCTGCTGTAGACTGCACATACTTTGAGATTTTAGTAATAAAGACACACACACACCTTTGCATTGTGTCTCATTTGTGTCTATATTTGCATGTACTAGCATATTCATGATGTTAGTCTTCAAGGCTATCCCAATCTATCTGATGTCAAGACTCAAGATGAGTCTTATAGAGAAATTTAGGTTTTAGTTTAATGTCCACTGAATACAAATATATTCAGCACGTATAATAAAGTTGTGTGACATGATCGTTATAACAGTAGCTAGGTGAATGCATTCCAACCTTTACAGCACTGGTCTGTTTTCTGGATTACAACCTTTAGGCTGAAATTCTGTATACTGTTAAGATGCATTACCTTATTGGATGGCTAGTTTGCACCCTCTCCCTCAGTGGAGGGAAACTGACTAGGCCACATGGGGAGCTAGTCAGTGTAATGTTGAGGACTCCTCTTTATGGGTCCTGTATTAAGTTCATACTGATGGTACTCAGAGTTTGTAAACCCCCTCCTCCCCAGAAGTACCATTTTTTACCTTTACCCATTGAAGTAAAACAATTAGACTAATGACAGTAATTGGGTAAATTCTCCTTTTATTTTTTCCCTGTTCTCCTAAGTCTTAAAAAAGGATAGATCTTCTAGGACCTAGAAGACCAGCAGAAAGCAGTAAAATGTAATTGTAGAAATTACAGTGTCTGGATGAGACTGTTCTTTAAGCCAAGCATGCCTTTTCATCACTACCCCAATAATTTATCTTGCGGTACATTATAAAATATGTTTGAGTCCTTTAAATTAATAGGAATTGCATTTAGTTGCTTAAAAATGGTATTGCATAAAAGTTCTGTACTTCTATAGGGTAGTAAGCTAAGACATTAGCTTTGTCTGAATTAGCAGCACTAGTTGTTGTGTCTTTCGGCTTATCCCGGTTAGGGGTCGCCACAGCGGAACTCCAGTCCGCTAATGCTTGGTAGTGGATTTTTATGTGCCGAGTTACCAGCCCTGACGCACAAACTTCAACGAAGGCACGCCCATTCACGCATGCCTCCACACAGAAGACGCTCTAACTGAGAATCGAACGCGACAACGTCTTGCTATGAGGCCACAATGCTACCGCAGCACCACTACCGCGATAATTAGCAGCATTAGTAATTCTATAAAACAGTTGTCTATCTTTAGAGAAAGAATCCTGTTTGGCCATTATTTGCAAGAAAGCCCTATCCGTCTGAAGGTGCAGTGTTATTTACAGGAGCATGTCACTACACACATTCAGGCTCAGATATTGAACAATTTATTGCAGTTAAAAGTGGGTGAGGGTGGCTTTATTTTTAAACACCTGTAATAAATCATCAGATTTTAAGCTGCAACATTACTTTGCATGTTTTAATAGAAAAGAAGACCCTGTAATAAGTTTCCATTGTTGTTGTCGTGCAGACAATATATGAGTTTTCTTTTTTTTTAGTTTTCATTTACACCAACATTACATAAATTGCTCAATTCATATGTTCATAGGAGGTTACTAGGATCATGGCCCTAGGACCTTTACAAGCCTAGCCATATACTACTCTAATTAGCGTTAGTTAGATAGTCATTAGCAGATCGATTCTATTCCTGCTTTCCGTAAACCTCAGTCCTCCTTTTTTGAGTATTGTCCTGCATGTATTGATATCCTTCTTATTCATCTGTTGCAGTATTCATTATAAGAGGGAGTTCCCCGCCATAAGTGACACATCATTGGCCAGTATGCAAAAGACTTTTACTACTGTAAGGTGCATGGTAAATTGCATGTAGGCTGTGATTGGACATCGCCCGTTAAAGTGACATGTACACATGCACCATCCTCAGAACTTCTCTACCGCCAGATCCAAATGCCAGATTCCAATGTACGGTCTGACTCCAAAGTCGTTTGTGATTCTTCAGATTTCAGATAAGTGCCCTGTTGGGGAATTTTTTGACTAATTGCTACTGTCTTTGGTTAGAGTTCATGTAATCCAAGAGGGGCAAGTGCCAGTGTGGGCGGCAAATTCCACACAAGGATAGCCATCTCCAGTGCCTCTTCTGCATAGGCCCAAACCATGACCATAAAAACTGCTCTATTTGTCAGGCTTTTATCCCAAAGACCTTAAGGAGTAGATTATCCTCTTTAGCTGTCTACCTAGAGAATCAGCGCTTAAAGCTGCGAGCAAAAAGTGCTATGAAAGGAGTCTCGGAGCCTGATGGCAAGTAAAGTTTGAAGCAGAAGGCCAGAAAGCAAAGGCCTTTACCTTTTGCTGCACCTCTGAAAACAGACATCTCTTGAGGTGGAGGAGGACCCTGGAGACATGACCGGTTCATAGTTCTGATCCACAGGTCGAGCCTGACTTTCAGGCCACATTGGATCCAAGCAGAAGCATGTCCACAGAGGCTGAGTAGGCATCTGTTTCGAATGTCCGAGGAGAACCACGGCTCATGATTTCAGAAGGCCGTAATGGGATTCCTCAGATCCTTGTAAGGGAGGAGGTAGTTTCTGACCTGATAAGAGTGTAGGCCTACGTTGGGGCCTCCTACCGTACATAAGACAGATTTCCATGATAAAAAGAAACAAAAAAACAAACCTGTATCCCCAGTTAAAGAACCTGTTAGTGACTGGCAGCAATTCATTCAGGGCCTGTTGAATGCCCTTATGTTCCTTACGCCTCCCCCAGGCTTTAGAGCTCCTTCTTCCAGTACCGCCTGTCCATTTAAAAGGATTAGGAAAGAGGATTCTTCAGAGGAAGAGACATCCTGGAGTCAGGAATTGCTGGCCTTCTTTTTACAGATCCCCCACACACACTGGATTATGCCTCCCCAGAAGAGGAATCCTTTGAAACAAATTCTCCTATCGAAGACCTTTCCTTTGGGGGGAGACTATTGCTAAAATGAGAGACCGTGTTAAATGGGACAGCACCCAAGTATCGGAAGTACAAAAAAGATAATGTGAGTTACTACAGATGGAATCACCTAGCCCATCTTCCATTCCTCTTGTCTTGCCTGTCTTCCTTGATGCTTTTGCTACAGTTTCACAGGCACCAGATTCCCAGCCACTCACCCTCAAGAAGTCAGACCACTTCTGTAAGCTCCGAGAGGACTGCAAGTTTCCTCTTCAGATGCCCTTTTGGAGACCCTTCTGTTATTTCTATGGTTTCAGAGAAGCCATCAAAGTTACTGCCCTCCACTCCCATCCTACCATCAGATAAGGATAGCAGGATCCTGGATAGACTAGGCAAAAGAATGTACACTTCTGCCCTCTAGCGTTTAGGGCCATAAATTACTATACTCATCTGACCAGATTCACTTTAGAGCTTATGTCACAACTTTTACAGGTAACTGCAGACTTACCTGACTCAGAAAATAAAACCTTGGCTACTTCCTTGCTTAGTGCGTCTTCTCAAGTAGCACGACACTCCATAAAATGCAGCTATGATGCTGCAGAAGCTTCCACCAGAGCAGCTGCCTCTGGATCAGTATTAAGAAGATTATCTTGGCTAAAGCTGCAGCCATTACCTGAGGATATAAAAGACAAACTCATGGATGCTCCTTTGGACAACTCTGCTTTGTTTGGCCCTGCAGCTGCTAACTTGTTCAAGTTATTGCAGGTAAAGGGTAAGGAGTAAGAACTGAACCACATTTTGTTTCATCAGTACCCAAGTTCCAAAGAAGTTACTCTGCAAAACCTGTTTGTGCATAGGCATTCATGTCGCACACAACTTAGAACAAAAAAGAATGACAGGAAACCACAACAGCCTAGAGCCCCTCTTGACAACTCCACCACCAAAGCAGCCCCTTCCTGACAAACCATCCTGTCTTTGACTGCTCTCCCCTCTCACACACATTCCACTTTCCCAGTGCTTTCCCTCTCCTTACCTGCCTGGGAAAGCATAACCCAAGACTACTGGGTCCTCTCCATTGTTCAAAAAAGGTATTTTATGGTATGGGACCACCAACCTTCCTTCAAAGGCATCCCTCAACCTCCCAGGGAGCATTTATCTTTTTTTCCCAGTGGTTCTGTTAGAATTGATGAGCCAAGGGACCGTCCAGAGTGTTCCCAAAATCCAAATAGGAAAAGGATTTTATTTGAGATTGTTCCTGGTGCCAAGGAAGGAGGGTCCATGGAGATCCATCCTTGCCCTGTCCCATCGCAATACCTTTCTAAGGGTACCCACTTTCCGCATGCTGACCTTTCAGGCTTTGTTCCCACTTACTTATTCTGCCTCAAGCCTTCATGGTTACAGTGGATATCAGGGATGCATATCTGCACATCCCCATCCATCCTAACTACAGGAAGGTTTTACACTTCTCTGTATCATCATGCCATTTTCAGTTCTGTGCCTTGCCCTTTGGACACTGTATCACACCAAGGGTCTTCACCAAATGCCTAGCTCCTGCGATTCCCCACTGCAGACTTCAGGAAATACACATATTTCCTTATCTGGATGACTTCCCCCTCCTAGCTTCCTGCACAGAGGAGTAAGAACGCAGCATCTTCCTTACCCGTCAATCTTCAACGAAGTCTGGGGTTCACCATATACTCAAAGAAATCAGTTCTCACCCCTTCACAGGATCAGATTTTCCTGGGGTGCAGGATACAAACAGATCTTATGAAGGTCTCTCTACTTCCACAAAAGGTACAGGATTTCACCCTTTACTTCAGAAATCTTCTGTTGGCTCACCACATTACAGCCAGAGAGTTCCTCAGGGTCGTGGGTTCCTTACCATCCACCATTCCCATGCTCCCCTTAGCCAAACTCCATATGAGAAAATGGCAATGGTACCTAAAGTCAGTTTGACTGCAACACCAGCACCCCCTAGAATTTTCTATCCTACTCATCCCCTGTCTGAAGAGAGAGCTTCAGTGGTGGATACATTGTGTCATTCAACCCAGGGCTCCCCTTACACCCTCCTGTTACTTGCCAAGAAATCTTCACAGACTCCTCAGACATAGGTAGGGAAACAACCTTCGGCCACCTAAAAGCACAAGGAGTCTGGTCTCCCTCTCAACTGAAGGAACCCATGACTATAAGGGAGATGAGGGCTCTGCTATTGGCCATGCAGACCTCACATCCCCTAGTCCAACCAGGACCTCTAAAACTGTCCACAGACCATACAGTCCTCTGGTATGTGAACAAATGGGGGGGGGGAGGAATCCTACCTACTATGGAGGATAGCCCTTCAGGCTTTTAAATTGGCAGTAAAATTCCAGGTCCAGGTGACCCTTCAGGTAGTGTACATCCCATCTTCACAGAATTGTGTGGCAGATTACCTGAGCAGGTCCCAGACATGATCCCACAAATGGATGCTACAAAGGGATGTGTTTCTGACACTGTCCACCAATGGGGTTTTTCTCAGACCTCTTTGCCACCCCCATAAACAGACAACTTCCACATTTTTATGCCAGAGAGCCTTATCCGCTGATGAAGAAAGCGGACTCCCTTTCTTTCTTTTGGAAGGAGATGTTTTTGTATGCATTTTCTCCCATTCTCCTCATCCCAAAAGTCCTGTCCAGTATTCAGCAGGATAAACCAAAAATCTTGCTGTGACTTTCTTCTGGCCAAGACAGCAGTGGTTCCCTCTCCTCCTGCAGTTAGCTAAGGGCAGTCACCACAAGTTACCTCAAAGAGTGGAGCTCCTCACACAAGACAAAGGGAGTCTCATCCATCCCAACCTGCTGACTGTTCAGTTGACACTGCAGGTGATAGGGTACTAATTCCTTTCAGGCACCTGTTTTCTGAGGACGTGCTTACAGTTCTGCAGGAGGCCACGAGACCAAATACCAGAAAATCTTATTTAGCCAAATGAAAGAGATTTTCAGTCTGGTGTCTGAAATGAAACCAGGCCCCACTGACAGTGGATATCCTCCTGTTTTTTTTCTTATTTGTGTGAATTGCTCAATGCTGGCTTGGCTTAGTCTTCAGTGAAAAGCCCATATGTCAGCCAGATCTGCCTGTCTGCCCCTCTGCCTCTGTTTCCCACCTTAGCTAGCAGATTTGAGGCTAAACAATTTCTTAAAGGCATCCTACACATTAGACCACCCAGGAAAACCTATTCCACCTCCCTGGGGCGTTAACTTTGTTTTGGAAAAGCTGACTGCCCCACCCTTCGAGCCAGCCTCCTCAGCTTCTCTACAGCACAGTTCCTGGAAAACTGTGTTACTATTAGCCTTAACTTCAACCAAATGAGTGTCTGAGCTATAGGCCCTTATGGTTCCTCCACCCTTTCTGGTATTCCACAAGGACAGGGTTTACCTGCGTGCAAATCCCTCATTTATGCCTAAGGTAGTGAGTGAGCTGTCCTTAAAATCAGTCCATCCATTTATCTAGTAAAAAACAAAAAAGAGAGCTTGAGAACGCAACCCCGATAAAAGTAACTGTTTTAATGTTAGCAAAACGCTTTCGGAGGGCACAGTGTCTCTCCTTCATCAGAAAAATCTGATGGAGAGACACTGTGCCCTCCGAAAGCGTTTTGCTAACAATAAAACAGTTACTTTTATCGGGGTTGCGTTCTCAAGCTCTCTTTTTTGTTTTTTACTAGTTTGTTTTGCGTCTTTTATTCATCCATTTATCTACCTTTTTCCCTTGCCCCCAGAGCCATAGTGAGAGGGTGTTCCATACTTTAGATGTCCACAGGCAACTCAGATCTTATTTAGACAAAACCAAAGCTGTTAGAAAGTAAAATCCGCTCTTCGTTTCTTACCACCCCAGGGCCCTGGGGTGGGCTGTGTCAAAGCAGACTATCTCTTGGAATTCCAAGACTGTTACCTTTTGCTACACTCACCATGATAAGACTCTCCCTTTCTCTGTTAGGCCTCACTCCACCAGGGCTGTTGCCTGTTCTGGGGCCTTTTTCAAGGAGTTGGATACTAATTAATTCTTGAAGCAGCTACATGGACCTCAGTCTATACCTTCACCAAACACTACAAACTAGATGGAATCTCTAAATCTAGAGCAGGATTTGCCAGAGCCATACTGCATGGCTTCCTGAAAAGCTCCTCGGCTACACCTTCGTCTGTTACTTCATGAGCTTTGGTATTCTCCCTCATTTAATGAATACTGCAACAATTGAATAGAAGGACATAGAATAGTTGTGTAAAATCTTACCATAACGATCTATGTCCTTCTCTTCACTGTTGCAGTATTCCTATCCTTCCCTCCTTCCTCCTGGCCTTGCTTCTTCTTGGATGAGTCTTACCCTACGTCCTTAGGCTGGCATTCCTCCTGGGGCGGTCATTTCTGAGGATGGCGCGTGCGTATGTCAATTTTATGGCCAATGTGCAGTCGCAGCCTATGTGCGATGTACCATGCACCCTACAGCACTAAAAGTCTTTATTGTATACTGGCCAACTTCAGGTCGCCTATGGCAGGGAACTCCCTTATTTAATGAATGGTGTAATAGCTAAGAGAAGGATATCTATCATTGTGGTAAGATTTTACACAACTGTTCTTTTCCTTAAATTCTATGTATTTACATGAAAATTATTCCTTCTATTTTCTAAAGGATCTAGCTCCGGTCTTTATCTCTTTTACAGTACCTAGAATGTCCTTTACTCTGACTGTAGATTTTGATTTCCATTTTCTATTTTTACTTTGGAGTAAGTCAATTGCACCTAGAGCAAGTTTTTTGGAATGTGTACACTAAAATAAGTCAGTTTTATAGATAGGCCATATAAACCAGAGTAAGTCACTTACTCTGCGAGAAAGTCTTTTGGAATCAAGGCAGACGTGCACTGGAAGAAGTCACTTAACATGAAGAGCCATGTCTTTTGGAATCTAACCCCAGGTTTAATTTAAAATCGGTCTTGGTAAATTTCTGGTAGTGAAATTTAGAGTGACCAGTTTAATGTGGCTATAAACTACATCAGGATCATTAAACAACCTCAGAATTCTTACTTTTCATAACAAGGCTATTCTGAAGACAGTTGACCTTAAAGTAACCATTTGAAATGTTTGGCTCATTTAAAAGATGCTGAGTGACAACCCATATTCATTCAGCAATAGTGAAATTGTATAGTTAGTTGTATTTTTCTTCACTTTATGTAGTTCTACCTTTGAGCAGTTTCAAGCAATTTTATAGTGCTTTGTTGTGTGTGACTACTAATCAGGAAGTGTGGCACATTGTTTTAATAACATAAGTTTAAATGACATAAGTTTTGATGTTTTGCAGACTATCTGCCATGGTATTTTGTAATTGGTACAGTTTGCTCAGTTTCATTGTATCTGGTGCTGTAAAAGTTAGTTGTTGAAAACTATGTGCAGCAAGGGAAATGCTGATGTGGGGGCAGACAAGAATATCTGATTCCTTGAACATCCCAGTTCACAGGGAAGGCAAAGTAAGTGTGCAGTGACATTGTTGTTTTGTAAGTGGTGCCGCTGCTTACTCCACATAGTAAGATGCCGTCTACCACCATGTTACTGTGTGGCACGTATGGGAAAGAATCTTCTTTATTAGTTTAATGTACGTTTCATTAGTACCTTAGCTGCACTAACAAAATATTTCACCCAGAACAATTTCTGAGGTGGGAAGGTGTTTTGTTTTATTTTAACATTTGACTTTTTAATTAAAAAGAGGAAAACCAGCTGATCTCAGGACATGATACATTGATGCAAGTATTAGGTGCTGCGATAGCATTGGAACCCTTTGGAAAGGGGTTTAAGTCTGTGATTGACAGTATAGAGTTTAAATGGGATATAACTTAATGGGTTGTGATAAAGAAATAGAAGTTTGTTTATTTAAAAAATGTAGTTGAGGTAGATTTATTTTCCAGTTTTCTGATTTGGAGCAGTCTTTCCAACCCTGGATACCATTCCTGTGGAACTCTCATCCTTCTGTAAATGATTGAGGCTGCTGTTATTTCTCATCCCATCACTCATCTGTATTAATTACACAGTGCATGCTCACATTACAGCAGTTTGTAAGAATTGTATTTTTGATAGCAGTGACTTATTAATCAATGATAATCAGTTATTAAACCCACACTTGCCCAGGGTAAGGTCACTGTATTCCACGCAATTTGTAGTGGTAGTGTTTTTTACAAGCCTGTTAGGGGAAGCGAGAAGCAGTTCGTATTTATTATTGTTTATAAATAATGTTGTGCACCCACACAGCATGCATGGACAGAAATGCCTCGAGTTCTTGTCAAAGTATCTGCATTATTATGTACTTGCATTTAGTAGGTCATGAGTGTCTGTTAAAACTGACGTTATTAGAACTGAGCTTAAATGCAGTTGTTATCACTGCTGATTAACAGTAAGATGAGACATTTGAAAAGTTACCATTGCAGTAGATGTAAAATTGAGGTAAATTTCACCTGCTTTTTTTTTTTTTTTTTTTTGAGTGGCCTGTTACAAGCATTTTGTACATTTGCATGTGCGTTATTGCAAAAACAAATTTACTTCTTGTCAGTATTCTGTCTCTTGTTCATGTTATCATCTCTTTACAGGCCAGCTTTGTAGCTTCTGGAAACAGAACTGATATATCTTTAGATGACCCAAACTTCTGGCAGAAGTGGGCAAAAATTGCAGAACTGGATATGGATTCTAAAGCAGAAAAAGTAAGTTTAGTTTGTGGTTCCAGTTTCACTTTATCATGCCATTCCAGATGTATCTGCCATTAGAATGTACTACCTCAAAATGAGCAGCATCATATTTATCGCATAAAGGTTGTGCTTTGTTCTTTTGTGGCTGTCTGTGATGTCACAGGTCAGCTGATTCTGACCGAGTAGCATCATCTTTTAGCAGAAGATATCCTCAAATGTTGCACTATAATTGTATGCATTTGGTTACATTACGATTCCTTGATGGCAGAAGGAGTTTGCAACTTATCTAGTATACTCTTTTTTAAGTGCTTTAACATTGTTCCTCCCCTCCATCTCTACCCTCCTCCACCCTTTTCTTCCACCTGTTTCCTACCTTCTTGATTGCCTCTGGTGATTCTATCCGTACCCATTCTGATACTTCATTCCATGGTTCCACATTCATCTTTATATAGTCTTTCGGATATCAAAGAGTAGGTAGTTCCTGCAGATGCTGCCTCTGCCTGCTGCATTTTCTGTCCTCCTTTGTAGCTACCTGGCATGATGTTTTACACCAGTATTAATGTCCCTTCAGTTTCTTCAGGGCCATATTGAGAAGAGCTTTACCATCTAGTCAAATGTCTTCCTCTCTCTGCTAGATTTTATAGATATTCCAAGGCTGTTGAGTCTTATGACCTTTTGCACCAAGCCAGTATCCTCTCTGTCTGCACCTACTTTCTTCAGAGTTGTCATTTCAGTTAATCCTGGAGTAAATTTGTGAATGCCCATCCAGTCATCTAGGTTATGTTTAAGTGATGATAGTGAGTCACAGTGCTTAACATGCAGGAAAGGTTTATTCCATAGGTTTGTGAGGTGCTGGGGTGTAAACCTGTCCCTCCATAGTGTTTTGTTTATCTGTTGGTGAAAATTTAGGTCCTTGATTCTGGTATTGATGGAGCCACTGGAATTGCAGAAATACACGAGGTCCGGGACAACCAGGTCTCTGATGGTACGTTAAGTAAGACAGAGATCTGCCCTTAAAAATCTATAAGACACTGAATAAATGGATGGAGCTTCTTCCCTGTCTTTATTGCTCAGAGACTTTAGACCTGTGATCTTTTTGCAAAAGGAGCATTTGGGTGCTTTCTAATTGTTTGATATGTTTAGTGAGATGTGTCGCAAAGGGGGCATTGCACTCGCATATATATTTCTGATGGTATACATTCATTTGATCGGCCAGTGGATGTCCGACCGGAAAATGTTTGAAAGCAGTGCGGCAAATTTTCATAATTGCGAACGCAATTGTTGCGAATCACCTAACATCCTCCCCCTTTTGACCCATGGTAGTGGTTGTTTAGGTGGTAGAGCAGTCGGAAATGTCACATTCGGTGTTATGTACGACATTCCGACCATTCAGCAAGGAGAAATTCGGTAATAACACTCAGTGTTATACCCGATCAAGGAAAGTTAGCTCGATCAAATGAATGTATTCCATTTCTGATACATTAGGCTGCTGTAAGGAATTCGTAGGAAATGTCATTTTCTTTGTGTGGCCTCCAGAAATGCAAGCAGAACCCAAAAGTGTGATCTGATCAAGGCCCTATAAAACAGAAGCATTGCCTCTTTATGTCTAGAATCCACCCACCCCCATCCCTGTGGATACTGTCCAGAATTTTGGTGCTGCCACTGCCATCTCATGCAGTCCAGGTGCAGTTAACATGCCAGCATCCTTTTTCTGCTGTGTTGCTCTTAGTTACAATCCTCTCATCTGATGCTTCAAATAAGGGTTGTTGCAGTCTAAGTGCAGTATTTTGCATTTGTTTGCATTGAACCACAAGTATCACTTTACTGGCCTCTTTGTTCAGCCTTTCCAAATATTTTTCTAGACTGCGTCCACGTCCTTCATTGCTGTACCTGTTTGTGTCACCACACAAAGATTGGTCCTCTTCTGTATTTGCTCACTTGTGTCTGAGATGAACATGTTGTAGAGTATGGGACCCAAGTCACACCTCTGTGATCCTTCCAGTAGTCATTTCTGCTAACATTGTCTGTCTCTCTAGAACCCCTGTATATCATAACATTCAGCCATGCAGCTATCCACTCCCCAATCTTGATCCTGTTTTCAAAACTTCTGGTTTCCCTGTCAGCCTTCTGTGTGCAACAGGGTCAAAGGTTTTGCTGAAGTCCAGGTAGGTTAACATTTACCGAATAACCCCTGATAAATTCACCTGTAATCCAATCATATATTTGGGTCATATTTGACTGATGTTTTCATCTGGCCATGAACCAACGTTGGTTTGCTATTCTGGGGACTGTTTTCCTGTAGAAATGTTCATGGCTTTCCCTGCTACTCTGTATAAGCTAACAGACGTATAGTTGGCCAGCCCCCCCCACACTTGTACAAGGGTACCATATTGAATGTCTTCCACTGCTGTGGCACATACCTATTCGCCAGTGACATGTCAAAGATCTGTATCAGGGTGTCTGACAACACACTGGTCTGCTTAGTGAGGACTATATGAGGGCAGCTCGTCCTGCCCTTATGCTTTATCCTCCCCAAGAGCATCTGGTCCTTCTCAGTTGTGGTGTCTTTCCACTGTTCTCATTTTGCCCATGCCTTCATGCCAGTATGACACCTTCCCACCCCTGTGAGGTACTGGATACTTTGCTCAAGTCTTCCTCTATGAAGATTTAAGCAGAGTACATTCATTCAGTACCTCTGTTTGTTTTCAGTCTTATGTGATCCTTCTTCCAGTTTTGCACAGCCTAGCCAGTTCTTGTTTCCTTCGTCCCTTCCTTCTTTCTGCTATCCACCTAAAATAAAGATGTTCTTTGTGTTTCACTGTTGCAGTCATCACATTTGGGTTATCCCTGCCAGGGTAGCCCTCGGCCGGCCCGAATACCAGAGGCTTAGTATTTCTGTGTCGGCTGCTGTCACTTCAGGACTAACGTCAGGTCATCAGTAGTATAAAGTAAGGCAGCAGACGCCATTACATCAGTCTTTCTTGCCGAGGAGCCCGAAGCAGAAGCAGTTCGCACAAGTGCCGGTTGGCCGCTATCTGAATTTCGTCTTCCGAATTGAAGCTGAAGTCTTCTAAAGCTAAGTACCCCGTTGGAGATCCTTAAAGTTCTGTCTTCTTTTCTTAATCCCTTCTGCTTACCTCCTTGCTGTTATAGCCCTTTCTGCCTTTATTGTCTTTCTTGCCTTTTTGTTAACTTCCGTGTACTTTGCCCCTTCCACCTCATCTCCTCGTTTTTACTCCTTGTGGGCTCTCTTTTTTCCCTGTTAGCCAAACATTTCAGTATCACCACAGTGTCCTCCTCTCTTTGCCTATTCTTCATACCCTTATTCATGTCTTTGGGTACTGCATACCTGCCCCCATTCCAGGAGCTCAGTCTCCTGATTCATCCATGACTACCTTCCCTCAGCATATTATAATCCACTCTGCTAAAATCCCACACCATTGTCTTTGACATTTTTTTTTTTTATATTTCTCTCTAGTCTGAACTGTGTAGTAGTACTGTTGGATAATGCTGTCTTAACCTGGATTTCTGTTACAGCTCCAGCATTGTTTAGGACCTCATCCAGAATTCTGTCATTTCTGGAAAAGTTTTGCATCAGTTGGTTGAACCCCTCATGGCACAAGACCTCATTTAATTCGTGCTTCCTTCTTTTGCTGAAGTTTGGAATATCGCAGGCTGTTCCTGGCAGATACTGATCTCCTGAGAGTATTCCCCTCTTCCCCCACTTTTTATTTTCTCCTCCAATTTCTCATCCTCCTCTCTGTTTATATCTAGTGCATCATCTGTCAGTCCTCCACCTCTTTCCTTCTTCCTCTTCCTTAACTGGTAAGACATTTATTGTAGGTTTTAACCTTAGCTGTACCCTTGGTCCATTCCTGATCTGGTGATGTTCTTTAGATGAGTCACTGTTGTGGTAGTGCTGCGACTGTTGGGACTTCTGCCACAGGAACCCAACATCTGGCCTAACTTCTAAGGCTTAGTGCTATGCCCTTTCAGGTCAGTTGGATGCATCTTCCTCTAAGGCATGCCAGAATGTTCCTTGGATAAAGCAGGTGTGTGTGCATCGTCTTCAGTTCTTTCTTGTTGCCAGGTCAGCTGATAGGTTGTGTCCTGTCATTGATGTCCCCTTAAAGAAAAGAGAAGTGCAAAGGGAAAGAGGTAAGTTATACTAGGGTATGACTGTGTGTACCAGCCTTCCTGTATAAGTTTGCTACACTTTCGGATGTAGGCCTTTCTCCATTATTTCTTTACCACTCTATACAACAATAAGCACCTGTCAGTAAAAATACATACAGTTTGAATCTGATAGAGTTTGAAAATTAATTTTCTAAACTGCACTTCAGTTTATTCAGAAAAGCTGTAACCTGGTGCTTCAGCAATGATATGGCGCATAACAATTACTGACGTATACCTTTCCACATGGTCCTTGAACTCATGAAAGTAAAGTAACATGTCTGATTCATTGCAAATAAATGAGTAGCGGAGCAAATAAGCAGTTTATCAGTAAGTAGTAATTTATTTCAGGTGTACTGAAGCATATCTTAGATGTTATGAGTACAGATATAAATAGAAATGTAAATAATAGAAATTTCAGATCGTTTATATCCTGCACCCTAAAGGGTCTATATCAGATGAACCAAAAATCCGTTCATCGAATACAGAATAATCGAAACGTCATGGAAATCTAAATCGGTATTGTGGGGGGCTGCACCCCCCACACCCCCCACTAAATTTATATTCTAACTCTGAGATCGCACTACAGTGAGGAAAGGACAAATACCCTACTCCTCAATGTACTGAGACCCCACAATACCGTTTTTGATGTCGGTGAAGCTTCGATCTTTACGCGTTCGATGAATGGATTTTTCATTCATCTGATATAGACCCCACCCTAATAACTACATGGGAAAGCTTGTGAGGAAAAGTCACATCTTAAGTCATGAGGAGACAGATTACTCTGTGAACCTTTTTATGCCCCATGGTCCATATAATGTATTTAGAAAGGTGCCGAGACTTGCATCTGAGGGAAGTTATGTTGCCCATAGCAGCATTTTTTTTTTTTTGCAAGCACCACTTGATTTTTTTTTTTCACAACAGCAGTAGTCATTCATATATTTCCACAGGTAGACCTGGATGAGTACTTAGTTGACTAATCACTTTCTAATATTTAAACCAAGTTGATATTAATTTATTGAATATTTTGTTGACTTTGTCAAGTAAAACTAGTATTTAAGAAAGACACGTATCCGTTATAGCTTTGTAAAATAGAAACAAATAGCACCACAGACTAACTTCATTTCTTAAAGTCCTAAGGTTTTATTTTTCTCTTAAACTTGTCTTACCTTCTCCATAGAAAAGCAAAATAAATGCCTGATACTATGCTATGCTTGTACCTACAGCAGCCATCTACTGTACCTGCAGACTTCTTTTTCTGCATGCCGCATGAAGATGTGATCTTGCTTGTGATTTGCACACTGATGAGTTAACCAAACTGGCATGATTGTTGCTGCAGATGGGCATGCTAGCCAGCCTAAGCTCTTATAATGGAGTGTTTATGTAGGACTGAGTGAGTTGCATGATTTGAACGTTTGTAATTAAATTCATTAAAATTCTTAAACTTGTAAAAAAAATATGACCTCTCCAGTGGCACAGAGGAATAAAGCCCTGACTGTTGACCACCTGCCCGGGTTCAGTTAGCTGCTTGGGTGACTGATGGAGTGGCAGGGAGGGATGGGTGTTAAGTGTGTGTGGGCTGACCTGTGGGCATCTTTATTTATTTAATTTAACATTTGTTTATGGGAAATTCTGACTTGGAACAAGGCCAATTTTCAGCAGAAGCCCGGGGAGAAATGCTCCAGACACATGTCTTTGTAACATGGGAAGAAACTGGAGCACCCAGAGGCAACCCACATGAACACACGGAGGACATGCAGACTCCGCACAGAATGCACTCCAGCCGAGAATCAAACCGGAGAACCTCTGGCTGTAAGCCAACAACGCTACCGCTGCACCACTGCGACCATCCATCTCCTATTTTGATCTCTGGCTTTGGCTGGAGACTGTGCTCTGGTAGGTGTGCCTATATGAAGGGAATAGGGTAGAGACGTGGCTGAGCTGCTGCTGAGGTGTGCCCACATGCAGCACATTTTCATTGCATACTTGCCCCTTGGGCATACCACAAGGTTTGCAGAAGAAAGAGGTTCTAACTATTGGTAGGCTATAAAATATTGGCTCACAGTTTAATGTTCATCTCTTGAAAAATGTTGCCCATTTTACCTTTTAAATCCATCAGGCAGCTATCTGTGGTTTAAAAGCATTGATATGTTAGGAACCATATTCAGTGTTCCATAAAAAGAGGTTTCTCCAGAGGAGCTGTTTTCATCAATGCATTGTCAGAGTTATTTTTCATCTACTTTGTTCATGTTCCTTATCCTTTTTCAGGAAGAAATTTCATTCGTGCCTTGGACATTTCCCATCAGTTGTAGTTTACCTGTTTAGAGTGCATAAACTGGGGAATGAGCACTTATTTGTAGAATACTGTTACTCAGTAGATTCTGTCCTGGTAGAATGCCAGTTATGTTTTGTTTTGACAAAAGTTTGATAAGTGGCCATTAGTGAATGCTTTCAGAGGTCATGCTGAGAGATAGATGGCCTGTTTCTTGTGCTCACTGCTGGAATTTTCCATGATGAGCCTGTAAAGCATAGTTAGCTGGTCTTTGGTTCATATCTTAACTTGCCATTCCAGTTTGGATTACTCCTCTAGAGACAGATACTTTTTGGTACTGTTGTCCTTCTGTATCCACCCTTCTGACTTCTTTCTTTATTTGCCTTTTTGATGTTTGGAGATGCTGTTTGACATATTACTCAACGATCAACCCACTGCAGAGGACCCAACTGACAAGGTGACAACTCTCAAATCTGTTTTGCCATTTCATTTGTCAGTGACTTTGTCTTTGGAAGCTAAAGGACTTTTTCAGCAGCACTCTGTATTCTTTTGCTGATTCCTTAACCCCGGATATTTGCACAACAGCCTGGACATTATCTTCTACTTTCATAGACATGAGTGCAGCTGTCAAGAAGTGAAAACTGGAGGTTGATGGCTGATCCATCCATCCCAGAACTTGGCCCTGGCCCAAGTTATTGTTCCTCTTGATCAGGGAGAGGTTATTGTCATGCCACCTCAGACCTTGTAAACATGTTGGTGCTCTCCCTTACTAAAGTCTTTAGTGATGGCAACTTTGCTTTTGACCTGTAGGTGACTAGCTGCTTAAAGTTCATTTTATTGGGGAAGGAGAACTATCCGTGTATCTTGTCTTAACTATTTGCTTTGCCTCTTGTGTAGCTTTTGCCTGCAGTGTTGAGTAACTTTTTCCTACTGAAAGTGTGATGAATCTACATTTCTTTTGCGTTCACCTCTGTGTGCACCCCAGTAGTCTTGGCTTAATGATATAAAACTATTTTAAGATATAAAACTGTCTAATTGAAATTCTTTCAAAAAGTACAAGTGTTGGGGGATGCAATGCACATTTCGATGAAGTAATTCAGACTGCCAGCTGACAGGTATTTAGCACCTCATTAATTGAATGCTGGCAGGAATGAATGAAAAACTGAGCAGCGATCTTTGGCAAATAGTAAATGTTTTAAACAAAATTTTGTGTGGGGAAAATATGCCATTCATTTGCTCCCCTAATTTTTGATATTCACTTTTCAGGTAGCTGATAGTGTGGGATGAATGGGATAGTCAGTGGATCCAAAGAGACTGCTGAATAATTCTGGCCAAAGGAGTGGTCCCGAGAAAGGTCTCTTTTAAGAAGAAGGTCACAAAACTCATTATTATTTCCTTGGTTCTTTCTGGGAACACTTCATTTTACTTTTGCATGTTTTCATTGTATATATTTTTCACAGAATGTTTTTTTTTTGTTTTGTTTTTCCATCATACACATGTATGCAGCAAGGAACTAGTAAAACTGCATACCTGTAGGTCCAGTGTTGGTACTAGTCATCTGCAGGCTATGTTACAATGTTACCATTAGTCATATGCACTGGAAATATTTTGTTGCTGCATTATTGTTTACCTGTGCTAACGAAGACTGGCCCTTTTGGTGAGAAATGTTCCTGAATGTCTAAAATTGCAATAATGTTCCTTTTGTCTAATTGTAGAACTTTGATGTTACAATTTAACCTCCCCTCAAACACTGTTGATCATAAACTGATCCTAATTCAAAGTACAGAGGAACAGCCCAGCAGCTGTGTAAGCGTATTGCATCCTTATCTAATAAAAGTGAATTCACATTTTAGCACCATAATGTCATATATATAATGTAATATGTGCTGTGTATGTCTTCATTTGTTCCCTTCTAGGACAGCTTAGTGATTGACAGGCCAAGGGTGAGGAAGCAGACTAAACACTACAACTCATTTGAGGAAGATGAGCTTATGGAATTCTCAGAGCTAGACAGTGATTCAGATGAGAGGCCTTCTCGCACCCGTCGTATGAATGAGAGAGCACGTCGATATCTTCGGGCTGAGTGCTTCAGGGTGGAAAAGAATTTGCTTATCTTTGGGTAGGTGGTGTTAATCATTTGAAAATACTTTGGTTGTGTTGGCTCTTCTGATTATCATTTCTGGAGTACAAGTGAGAACTTGACTAAGTAGAGGAACATGGGTCACTCAAACATCATTTCCAGGTCTCAGCTGAAATGACCCGGAGAGTGCAATGGGTTTTCTTGAGTTTAAAGAAAGATTTCACCTTTTATAGTTTAACTCAACCCGTAGGTTACTTTTCTCCCTATAATATGGTTCCAGTATTGTCTTGGGTACCAGAAACCTGCTTATACTTTATAAAGCTTTCAATCCAATGTTGTCCTTTTTATTCTTCCACACTGATGGGTCACTGATCTGACTCGGCCGCACTTCCAAGACTTGGATCCGAGTCTCGAGCACCTCCCTCTTCCCATAATGCACTACACCATCCCCAAATTTCAGGTTTTCTTTGCCGCCATTGTTTCCAGACTCAGATTTATCAGAGTCTCAAGCGAGTTTCAGAAGATTAATCTACTTTTCAGTTTATATGTTTTGTCTAAATTTGCCTTTACACTGTCAGTCTTCTGTCTTTCCTCTAATTTTTTGAGATATCTTTGACGTTGCCCGTGTTTACTTCTGATGTTTTTCGTGTTTCACTGTTGCAGTCATCACCTGTGGGTTATCTGTCCTGTGGTACTCCTCGGCAGGCCCGAATACCAGAGTCAATTTTTTTTTGCATCAGATGCTAATTTTTTTTTGCATCAGATGCTGTCGCCTGTAGACTGACGTCGGGTCGTCAGTGCTATAAAGCAAGGCAGCTGACGCCATTAGATCAGTCTTTCTTGCCATGGAGCCCATAGCAGAAGCAATTCGCAAGAGTGCCGGTCGGTCACTACCAGAGTTCGGATCTTAGCTGAAAACGTCTAAAACTAAGTACCCTGTTGAGGATCCTTTTATCTTGCACTAACCGATGTCCGAAAAAGTTAATTGTCTCACTTGTGGAAAGCAGATCCCACACTGAGACTTCCACTCGTACTGCGTCACTTGTTTAGGCCCAGACCACGACATCGCCCATTGCTGGTTCTGTGCCCTCTTTAACGCGAGAACCATTCGTCATAGAGCTCTTTTTGTGGACAGGTATTTTCGTCCTCCGTCTTCTCAAATGGTGTCCATCAGCCAACAGTCTGTAGAGCCTCCAAAAAAAGGTAGGGATAAAGATAGAGACAGACCACACAAGGCTAAGCCTTTCGACAACTCTTCTGCTAAGCAGGTCATCAGTTCTCCAGAATTCAGTGAGGCGCTTTTGCAGCCCCTGATGCCCAAGGCGATTACTACGCAGGCCTCTACCGAGACCCTTTCGGAGTCCAGTATGCTGCAGAAATCTTCTTCATCTTCAGAGCCTTTGGTTGTTTCTGCCTCGGTTATGTCCGAGCAGTAATGCAGGCACCAGCTTCCGAGGAGGTCTTTCACACTACTGATTCTAGACAGAAACCAATGTCTTTGCACCCCACTACAGTTTCTCTCAGACCGATGGATACCCTTAGGCCTAGAAGCCAGGCCACCCCTAGAAAACCTACCTGTAGCCACCATCTTACTTCCGCCCCTCCACCCCAGGCCCAAATGCTTAAGATGGCGGAGGATCTTATTTCCCTCATCAGGGGCAGTCAGGCCAAAACTTCTAAAAGGAAAAGACACCCTTCTCCTGAACTATTGACAGAGCGAGATTCTGAGGAATCTGATTATTCAGATTTAGAAGAGGAACAACAACCTCTGACTGATTATGAGGATTCAGATGCAGAGGAATCCATCCCTTCTGCCTCCCCACCAGAAGACCTTTCCTTTGGGGAAACCCTCCACACCTTCAGGGAACATTTCCAATGGGAATCTCAGGACTTTCCTTAGTCTAAGAAAAGGCTAAGATAATTTCTAGACCTGACCCAGCACAGACCCCTGGCCATCCCCTCTATTTTAGAAGTGGTGGATGATGTTTTCAGTGAATCCAACTTAGCCCCTGACCCCCTCCCACTTGCTCCCAGTAAATCTGACAGGTATTACAGAGTACCGGATTCTCACAAATACCTGTACAGAAATCCTGCTGCAGACGCGGAGTCATTACACAGGGACCTGAAGGAGCCAGGGCTAGATGTTTTTCGTGTTTCACTGTTGCAGTCATCAAGGCCAGGGGTAGCCCTCAGTTGGCCTGAATACCAGAGACTTAGTATTTCTGCGTCAGTTGCTGTCGCTCCAAGACTGACAACAGGTTGTCACTGTTTAAAACCAGGCAGCCAACACCATTACATCAGCCTTTGTTGCCAAGGAGCCCGAAGCAGAAGCAGTTTGCACGAGTGCCGGTCGGCTGCTACCTGAGTTTGGCTGCTACCTGAGTTTTCGTTTCTGAATTGAAGTCTTCTAAAGCTAAGTACCCCGTTGGGGGTCCTTTTTTCTTGCTCTAACCAATGTCAGAAAAAGTTAACAATTGTCTCGTCTGTGGAAAGCAAATACCACACCGAGACTTCCATTCATACTGCGTCACTTGTTTAGGTCCAGACGATGACATCCCTTGCTGTCGCTTTTGTGCTTTGTTCAACGCCAGACCTTTACGTTGTCGGGCCCTTATTGTAGCTAGATATTTTCGCTCTCAGTCCTCAAATTCCGATATGGCTTTGGTAAGCCATCCCGACTACCAATCGTCCAAATAAAGTAAGGATAAAGACAGAGACAGACCGCACATGTCCAAAACTACCGGCGATGCTTCCGTTAAGCTAAACGTCAGTTCTCCAGTCCTCAGTGAGGGTTTTCGCAGCCCCTGATACTTCTGTGGATTAACAGGCTGCTACCGAGACCCTTTCGGAGTTCGGTATGCTGCGAGACTCTTCTTCGACTGAGGATCCTGTGGATGTCTCTACCTTGGATGGGTCCGGAGCCGCTGAGCAGGCACCGGCTTCCGAAGAAGTACTTCGCACTACAGATACTCGACACAGACTGACATCTTTCACGTCTTCAGTTCTTTCTAAAACTACCGAGTTTCTAAGGCCCAGGGTACGAACTACGCCCAAAAAAACAACGACCCAAGCTTAGGCACCCGCTTCCTTGCCTCAATCTCAAATGCTTAAAATGGCGGAGGACCTTAGCAACCCCTTCTAAAAGAAAAAGAGACTTGTCCCCAGTAGTTTTATCTGAGCAGGAGTCCGATGACTCTGATGATTTTGAATATGAAGACATGCAATCCCTCTCTGCTTATGAGGATTCTGATGCAGACGAATTCATTCCTTCAGCTTCTCCACCCAAAGATTTTTCATTTGGGGAAACTCTTCATACTTTAAGAAAGCATTTCCAGTGGGAATGTCAAGACTATCCTCGGTCAATAAAGAGACTCAGGGAATTCTTAGATTTACCACAGCACAGACCTTTGGCCATTCCTCCTGTCCTGGTTGTTGTGGATGATGTTTCTATGGAATCCAGTTTGACTCCTGACACCCTTCCTCCTGCTCCCAGGAAACCTTGACAGGTACTACAGAGTTCCTGACTCTCTCAAATTCCTTTTTAAAAATCCTACTGCTAACCCAGAGGTCATCTCTCAAGGACCTAAAGGAATTAAAGCTACCTCAGCTAAGAATCCCACTCCCTCAGACAGGGATTCCCAAGCTTTAGACAGATGGGGTAAAAAAGTATACATCTCTGCTACTCTTGCTATTAGAGCATTAAATTGTCAGTTCCACGTGCTGAAATATCAGCCACATACCATGGAACTCCTCAAACAAAAAATATGTCCCTTTCCTGCTTGTGCAGAAAGTAAAGAATTACAAGAGCTAATGCATTCTGCAAGTCAAGTTACTAAGCACACCTTACAATGTGGCTTTGACGCCCTAGAAGCATCTTGCAGGGCAGCAATCACTGGTTCTGTCCTTAGAAAGCATGCTTGGCTTAAAGAACAGAACTTGCCAGACCGTCAAATCCAAATTATTTGACACACCATTGAACAAAGACATTTTATTTGGCATCAAGGCAGAAGAGGTCTTAAAAAAGATGGAAGAAAAAGCTAAATTTATGCAGACAGTAAAAGACTTTCTACAGGTCCAGCCTCCGAGGTTCAGTAGGCATTGCCCCTCCAAGCACTGGTCGTTTCCTGGCCCCTCCAGGCCAGCGCAGCCCAGACCATGGGAAGCAGAACCCCCAGACAGCAGCCCCAGGGAATACAGAGATCTAAGCAGTGGAGTTCCTTTTCTTCAAAAACAGGAAGTGTAAAGCCATCCCCTTATGATAAGAACTCACATTGACTTTACGCCTCCACTCCTTACCTCTGCCCACCTGCTTGTGCCCCTAGAAGGAAAACTCTCCTTCCTTGCAAGCAACTGGGCCTCTATTACCAACGACCAATGGGTCCTCAACATAGTGTCCCAAGGATACAAATGTTATTTCCACACACTGTCAACCCCAAAAGGGTTTCCAAATCTTCCTCCAAGCCAGTGGGCAGAGGCTAAAAAGCAAGTACTTTCCCTGCTCTCCATGAGGGCAATACAGCATGTTCCTTCAGAACAGATAGGCCAAGGTTTCTATTCTAGACTCTTCCTGGTGCTCAGAAAAGAGGGCACCTGGCGCCCAATCCTTGATCTATCCATTCTAAACACCTTTCTGGTGATACCAAAATTCAAAATGCTCACCCTCCAGCAGCTTCTTTCTTTGCTTTCCAAGGATGCTTCGTTAGCCACCTTAGACCTAAAAGAGGCTTACCTACACATCCCAGTCAGGGAATTTTGCAGGAAATAACTACGTTTCAGTGCAGGATCTATGCACTTTCAGTTCTCTGTACTTCCCTTTGGCTTTATCCACTGCTCCCAGAGTTTTCACAAAATGGCTGGCTCCAGCCATTTGCTTTTTGTAGATAAAGAAATATTCAAATTTACCCCTACTTACTTACGGTTGCTTAATTCAGGCAGACAGGAAAAGCTGTTACAGCACCTGACCTTTGTAAAGTCCACCTCCCTGGGATATACTATCAATGAAAAGTAATCAAAACTAGTCTCCACACAAACAATTGTATTCCTGGGAGCAAGCCTGGACACAGCTTCCCAGATGGCATCCCTTACTCCAGAAAAACAAGCCTACCTGACAGGCTACTTCTCTCAGCTAGCCACCAGAACCCAGTTATCTGTAAGGAAAATCATGCAAGCTCTAGGGTTTATGGCCTCCTGCATTCTACTCATTCCATATGCCAGACTACATATGAGGAAACTACAATGGTACCTAAAAAGCCTTTGGTGTCAACACTCTGAAAACCATCATACCAATGATACCTTGTCTAAGGAAAGATTTTCTTTGGTGGGCAGCAGCATGCAACCAAAACAAGGAACTTCCCTTCTCACAACCCCACGCCGCCCAGACGCTCACCACAGATGCATCGGACTATGCCTGGGGTGCACACCTGGTCGGCAGGTGCATTAAAGGCCATTGGAGCCCAAATCAAATACATCTGCACATCAACCAAAAAGAGATGCTAGCCGTTCAGCACACCCTGACAGCTTTCGGGCCTCTACTGATCAAAACAGACAACACCGCAGTGATGTGGTATATCAACAAGCAGGGAGGGACTCACTCTTACCCTCCCTGCAGGCTCGCCATGACCCTTTGGCACATGGCCTCAGCCATGCAACTACACCTACTAGCACAATTCCTGCCAGGCTCCCTAAACTCTCTGGCAGACAACTTTAGCAGAAACCTGCTAGACCACAGAACCTTCACCCTTGTAACCCAGAAATGGGGCACCCCGAAGGTGGACGCATTTGCCTCTCACTCCAATCATCAGCTCAGCAAATTCTGCACCAGGGGAACCTCACAGCAAGGCCTGGAAAGTGGATGCTTTATCCTTCCAGTGGGTAAACATCTCGGTCTATGCATTTTCCCCTCTACCACTCATTTCAAGGGTACTGCTCAAAATAAGGGAGGAAAAACTGAGGGCAGTCCTGATTGCCCCAGAATGACCATGCCAGCACTGGTACCCAGTACTGCGCAGCCTGTCACCCCCTGCCACCATAGCACCTAATTCAGATCCTAACACTACTGACCCAGAGGAATGGGGAATTCATGCATCCCTAATTGCAAACCCTCAACCTGGCAGCCTGGCCTATTCTCTGACCTCTCCTCAAGCTGCCAGCCTAATCAAACAAGTCCTAGATATGATACGTGAGGCCAGATGCCCCAGCACCAGAAAAATCCTATGCTGACAAGTGGAAAAGGTTTTGCACCTGGATCCAGGCTAAGGGAGCCAGAATGGCACAGCCCTCCCTACCTCTCATCCTGGATTACCTAGCAGACCTACTGCACAGGGGTCTATCCTTCTTTTCTATTAAAATTCATGCCTCTGCCATCTCTGCTCATTCCAGCACAGAGCTATCTCTCTTCTCACACCCTCTCATCAAACAGTTCGTAAGAGGGGCTGACAACTTACGGCCATCCAGAAGAGCTCTTTTCCCAGCTTGGGAACTTAACTTTGTCTTGGAAAAGCTCACCCTACCCCTCCCCCTTTGAACCTGCAGCTTCAGCAGAGTTAAAATTCCTCTCTTGGAAGACAGCCTTGCTTCTGGCCATCACTTCAGCTAGAAGAGTATCAGAGCTACAAGCACTCATGGCTGTAGAGCCCTTCATCATTTTCCATGCTCACAGGGTCTCCCTCATCACTAACCCATCCCTCATGGTTAAAGTGGTGTCCAGTGTGGCTCTCAACCAATCCATTCATTTGCCCACCTTTTTCCCTAACCCACAAAACAAGGGGGAAAGGATTCTGCACACTCCAGATGTGCACAGACATCTCAGTTTCTCTCTGGACAGGACTACATTTTTCAGAAAGACTGATCAATTGCTAGTCAGCTTTGTAGCAGGGGCAGAGGGCAAGGCTATATCCAAACAAACATTCTCTAAATGGATAGCACACTGCATCCATTTCTGCTACAAACAGCATGGGAAACCACCCAAAGGGGGTCAGGACACATTCCACCAGGGCAACCTCCACCTCTGCAGCTTTTCTCAGAGGGGTCCCCACCAGGGACATCCTGGAGGCTGCAACATGGACATCTGTTCATATCTTCACCAAGCATTACCACCTGGCTATCTTCTCCAAATCCAGGGCAGGCTTGCAGGGCATCCTATCCAGCCCCCAGTCTTCTTGACTGCCTCCACCCTTTTCTTCATCTTTGGGAATTAACCCAAGTGTGATGATTGCAACAGTGAAACACAAAGAACATAGTACAATTATGTACACTTGCTATAAATGTAGATGTTCGAGTGTATTCACTGTTGCAGTCCTGGTTTCTCACCCTCCATCCCCCTTGTCTCTCTCTCTTCCTCTCTCCTTACAGAGAATTTTTGGTATTTACTTTCTACTGGTGGTGTTCTTTTACCATAACCTACCTCCCTATTTGAGGGCTCCTGACAGTTGGGGAAGAAAACCTGATGTAATGGTGTCGGCTGCCTAAGTTTATACCACTGACGACCTGACGTCAGTCCTGGAGCGACAGCAACTGACGCAGAAATACTAAGCCTCTGGTATTCGGGCCGACTGAGGGCTACCCCTAGCAGGATAACCCAAATGTGATGACTGCAACAGTGAGTACACTCGAACATCTACATTTATGGTAAGTGTACACAACAGTACTGTCTGCAAAGAACCCTACTCCTTCTGATAAGGAAGCCAGAGATCTGGACAGATAGGGTAAAAAAGTTTACACCTCTGCAACCATAGCTATCAGAGCTCTCAACTTTCAGTTCCATATGTTAAAATGTCAACAACACACTTTGGAACTATTAAAGCAAAAGATTTCTACCTTTCCTGACTGTGCCATTTCTAAGGAGTTAGCAGATTTATTGCACTCTACTTGTCAAGTGTCAAAGCACTCTTTACACTGCGGATATGATGCACTAGAAGCTTCTAGCAGGGCAGCAGCGTCTGGATCTGTCATTAGGAGACATGCATGATTGAAGGAACAAACCTCTACCTGATCACGTCAAGTCTAAATTAATTGATGCACCTTTGGGTAAAGACCGCTTGTTTGGAGAAAAAACAGAAGAGGTGCTTAAAAAGATGGAACACAAAGCAAAATCTATGCATACAGCAAAGGATTTCTTTCAGGTTCAACCTCCTAGATGCAGCAGGAATTTTCCCTCTAAGCACTGGTCCTTTCCTGCTCCTAGCAGACAGGGGCAAGGTAAGCTCCACAGGGACAAACCACCCCAGGTCCCTATCCCATGGACAACAGAGAACCAAACAGTGGTCCTCTTCCGCCTCTAAGGCAGGGAGTTCTAAGCCATCCCTCAATGGCAAAAACACTCAATGACTCCCACTCTCCCCTCTCCCACCCACCAAATGCTCGGAGGAAGGTTATCCCTCTGCAAAGAAAATTAGCTGTCTGTAACAAAGGACCAATGGATCTTAAAGGTAATTTTTCAGGGATACAAATTCACTTTCAACGAACTCCCAATTCCCAGAGGGTACACAGACTTGCCTCCAAACCAGTGGGCAGAGGCATTAAAACAAGTCCAACCTCTCATATCCCAGGGGACAGTACAACCTGTTCCTGCAGATCAAACAGGCAAAGGCTTTTATTCCAGGCTATTCCTTGTTCCCGGAAAGGAGGGCACTTGGCACCCCATCCTGGATCTGTCCATTCTGAACACCTCCCTGGTGGTTCCCAAATTCAGAATGCTAACCTTGCAGCAGCTGCTGCCAATGCTGACAAACAATACCTGGTTAGTGACCCTGGACCTAAACGATGCCTACCTACACATCCCCATAAGAGAGTTCTCCAGGAAATTCCTGCATTTCAGAGCAGGCTCACAGCACTTTCAGTTCTCTGCGCTTCCCTTTGGCTTATCTGCGGCTCCCTGGGTTTTCACCAAATGTTTTGCCCCGGCCATAGCATTTTGCAGGCAGAGAAATATACAGATTTACCCTTACCTGGATGACTGCCTCATTCAGGCCAAGTGCATAGAAAAGCTGCTCCCCGACCTCCACTTTGTCAGAACCCTCCTAACTTCCTTGGAGTTCACCATCAACTAGAAGAAGTCAAAACAAACACCCTCCAGGAGGATCATTTTTCTGGGGACTCTGACACAGCATCACAAATGGCCTTTCTATCCCCAGAAAAGCAGAGCTTCTTGCCTCTCTACTTTACCCAGCTGGCATCCAAGAGTCACCTCACAGCAAGGAAGTTCCTGCAAGCCTTGGAGTACATGGCATCTTGCATCCTTCTCAATCCTCTGGCCAGGCTTCACATGAGGAAGCTCCAGTAGTATCTAAAGAACCTTTGGTGTCAACACTCAGTCTAGACACCTGTCTCCCTCTGATCCCCTGTGTAAGTGCCAAATTTCTCTGGTGGGCAGGGGCCTGTGCCAAAAACCAGGGTCTCCCCTTCATCCTCCGCCCTACCAGGCAGACCATCACCGCCGATGCCTCAGACATTGCTTAGGGTACCCACTTTGCAGACAGATGCACCCAAGGTCTTTAGGATTCCCACCACCTTCCCTTACATATCAACCAGAAGGAAATGATGTCAGTGCAAAAGGCTCTGACAACCTCCCATCCCCAGAATGTGGTACATCAGCAAGCAGGGAAGGACACAATCTTACCCTCTGTGCAGGCTAGCAGTGAACCTGTATCTGACTGCCTCCTCCATGGGATTGCACCTAATTAGCCCAGTACCTACCAGGGATCAACAATACCCTGGCAAACCACTTAAGCAGCCACTTACTGGACCCCCATGAATGGCAGCTACACAAAAAGATATTTTTACAAGTCACACTAGTGTGGGGAAATCTCGAGGTGGATTTCTTTGCTTCGCACTTCAACCACCAGCTAAAGAAATTCTGTACCAGGGAGTATCACTCCCTAGCATGAAAGGTGGATAATTTTGGCCTTCTCCTGGAACTCCCTCTTATGTACCCTTTCCTCCCTCTGCCTCTTATTCCCAAGGTACTTATCAAGATAAGGGAGGAGGGACTCAAGGCCATCCTCATTGCTCCAGATTGGCCCAGACAGCATTGGTACCCCTTGCTGTGCAGCCTGACATCACACCTTCCCAGGCAGCTTCCCCAGATCCCAAACCTCTTAACTCAAGTGGGGTGGGGTGGGGGGAATGCTTGCAGACTCTCAACCTGTCAGCATGGCGGATACTCCCAAGGTAAGCAAGAGGCTTCGGCTAAGCAAACGGGTCCTAGACATTCTCACAGGGGCCAGAAGGCCTATCACCAGAAAGTCTTACGCAGGGAAATGGAAAAGATTCTGCTCCTGGAGCCAGTCCAGAGGGGCCAGTTCCTCACAACCTTCTGTCCCTCTTATCCTGGACTATCTAGCTGAATTATTTATTTATTTATGTATAGCTTGTTTGCTTGCCACTATTGAGTGAATTACTCAATAGTGGCCTTTCCTTCTCTTCTGTTAAAATCCACACCTCAGCCATTTCAGCTCATCTTAATACAGACCAGCCCCAGTTCTCTCATCCTTTGATTAAACACTTCCTCAGAGAGGCTTCTAATATCAGACCTCCCAGAAGGCCACCAGTGCCAGCCTGGGACCTGAACTATGTTTGGAAAAACTAAACTTACCAGCCTTCAAACCTGCTGCTTTAGCAGACCTGAAATACCTCTCCTGGAAGACTGCTTTTTTGCTAGCTATCACCTCAGCCAGAAGGGTTTCTGAACTTCAGGCACTGATGGCCATTGAGCCCTTCATCATTTTCCATGGAGACAGTGTCTCCCTGGGGACTAACCCCTCCTTTATGCCCAAGGTGGTATCTGATGTGACCCTCAACCAGGCCATTCATCTGCCCACCTTTTTCCCTAACCCTCAGAACAAGAGGGAAAGAATTCTGCACTCTCTAGACATGCACAGACAGCTCAGATACTACCTGGTCTGTACTAAGTACTTCAGAAAAACAGACCAACGTCTTGTCAGTTTTGCCCAAGGGGCAGAGGGGAAGCCCATTTCCAAGCAGACTATTTCCAAATGGATATCACACTGTATCCATTTCTGCTACAGATTTCATAGGAAACCTCTCCCTAAGTCTATTCATACCCATTCCACTAGGGCAGCCTTCACTTCTACAGCATTCCTCAGAGGAGTTCCCACCAGGGGCATCATGAAAGCTGCCACCTGGACCTCGGCCCATACCTTTACAAAGCATTACCACCTTCCTATTTTCTCTAAGGCTAGCTCAGGGTTTGCCTCTGCAGTTCTGCAGGGCTTGCTTACCCATGCCTAGTCTCTGACTAATCCTTCCACCCCTCTTCTCAGCTTTGGGAATCCTCCCACAGGTCATAACTGCAACAGTGAAATATGAAGAACATAGTACAGTTGTGT
The DNA here is from genome assembly GCF_019279795.1 of Protopterus annectens. Lineage (NCBI taxonomy): Eukaryota > Metazoa > Chordata > Ceratodontiformes > Protopteridae > Protopterus > Protopterus annectens. The sequence goes on along the minus strand of NC_056746.1, from coordinate 1,160,663,128 downwards.
ACACTTACCATAAATGTAGATGTTAGAGTGTGTTCACTGTTGCAGTCCTGGTTTCCCTCACCCTTGTATCCTTTTTTCCTTAGGGAGACATGAGCTTCTTGGGGTGGTTGTTAACCACCAGGACCACTTTGCCATATTTCCTGGGGCTTCTGACTGGTTAGGACAAGAAAAACTGATGTAATGGTATCAGCTGCCTTGCTTTATAGCACTGATGACCTGACGTCAGTCTACAGGCGACAGCAGGTAATGCAGAAAAACATTGACTCTGGTATTCGGGCCGGCCGAGGGCTACCACAACAGGGATAACCCACAAGTGATGACTGCAACAGTGAATACACTCGAACATCTACATTTATGGTAAGTGTACACAACTGTACTTTCTCCTTTCTGTCAGCCAGCCTGTTGAACTCTTGTTTTTCTCCTGTGCCTGGTGGCACCTCTCTTAGCTGATTTTCAAAAAAAAAAAATCTTTTGGTTAGGCTTTTTGTGTACATTCCTTCCTGTTCTGTGTGTGTGTGTGTGTGTGTGTGTGTGTGTGTGTGTGTGTGTGTGTACTGCTAAACTTCTTGCAGGGAAAGCCATGTCAATAAAACCTACAGTTTTCAAAAGATGCCCTTCTCTTTGGAATAAAATCCCTACTTCAGATGGCCACAAGAAATTCGTCTACTGCTTAGGACCAGGGCACCTCAATGTTTCTTGTGAGGTATGGGCCTCGTTCAATCCACGAATTCTCTCAGATCATTGAAATAAACTAATTTTGAAGGGGCTCTTACCAGCTTCATTAAACCTCTTCTACTGGAGCTCAAAGCCCAACAAAACCTTCAGGCTGCAGAGAATCAAAAAGACAAGGCCTATCTGCATCCTCCAGAGACTCCTCAGAGCTGCCTGAAAAGCGACAGACTATTGGATCCAAGAAAGGCCGCTCCTACTCCTAGATTGAATCCACAAGTCCCTTCAGATCACACAGAAATTATTGTGTGAACCTCTCCTTTACCATCTATGTCTGAGTCAGATCGTAGAACTTCGGATCTGACCCATAGGAGTCATACTCCAGAGTTGGTCATAAAGCCAGATTCCCCCGCTCCTCCTCCTGTAATACTGCAGACACCTTCAAAGTCACCTAGACCCACTTCATTAGCTTCCTGTAGGTCTTCCAGAAGCTTGACAGAGGCTGATATGTTCAGGATGATGCGGAAGTGCCTCAGGGCTCAGATCCAGATGGAGGTCTTGCTAACTCCATCCCCCCTTGGATCAGTGAGTGCAACTTCCCACTTCTTACATACTCCTCGGATCCGACCCATGGCTTTGGAGTGGCTGATCCAAGGAAGTACCATTCCTTGACTCATTTCCCTGACCAGCCCTGTTCCGATCTCGTCTAATCAGAGAGGGTTGCAGATCTAAAAGGTTGGTGCCAGGTTCGGGGGGATGGGTTTAGCTCTGACTTTTCCAGATCCATCCCTTCTTGGGGCATCAGATCTTGGCAGCTCAGGTCCAATTCTGTCTGGTGGCTTCAAGTCCAGGAGCAGCCCTGTCCTCTCCTCCTCTGTTGCTTCAGGTCTGAGTGAGAGGGAGGAGTTTCTTTTGTCCTGTCGGCTTTCCAGGTTGCAGAAAGGGCCTTGTCTACGTACAGAGATCTGTCCTCTCGTGTCTTAGATCCTTTTTATCCTTCATCAGGTCCGAGCACTAAGCCCGTCATTCCTGCCCTAGGTCAGCCTACCCCAAGGAGTTCCATGTTTTTCCTCTCTGAGGAGATTCCCCTTTCTTCTGACACCTCTCAGGAATACCCCATGGAAGAGGTCCCGCAGAAGAAAACATGCTAGAGGAGGTACATAGACTTCCCAATGGAGTCCCTCACCGAAGATACTGATTTTGATGAGGGAGAAGGATTCCCTCGATCACCACCTGATGATGTCTCCTTCAGAGACATCCTGGAACTCCTTAAGCAGAAAGGTGTATCACCTTCCCAACCTCCTCCTTCTGAAGAATCAGTGTTCCTGGAGGCTTTCGGGGCAGGCCCATCTACGTCTTGGGTGACTATCCCGGCAGATGAACTCATTGATCTAGTTTTCTGCTAGGCTTGGAAGGAGCTGGACACTGTCGAGCCTATCCCTAAACGTCCAGACAAATTACTCTGCTCCCTTCAGACAGATCCCACTGGAGTAAGAGTGTCCCAGTTGATGCCATTGTTGTGGCAGCAGCTACAAAAAAGGAGCTGGCCAAGCAAAGCTCCACTGTCCATCCACTGAACAAGGAGTCTAGATCGATGGGCAGATTTGGAAAGTGTATTTATGCCTCAGCTACCTTCACACTGCAGTCAGTAAATTACTTGGCACACTTTACCCATTGTGATTTGATCAAGGAGCTCTCAAATTGTCTTGCTGAGACCATGTCTGAGGACAATCTCAAGAAGGTCTCTCCCCAGCTGGCTACGCTGTCTTCTATTGACAATTTCTTTGAGGCTGATCTCCCATGCAGCGGGAAGGTACCTCGTGAGCAGCTAGTTCAGGCATAGCCATTAGGAGACATGCCTGGATGAGGCTTTGCAATTTTGTGGAACCTTTTAAGGCATCCTTTGTTAATGCCTCTTTTGATGGCTGTTCTTTGTTTGGGCCATCAGTGAAAGAAACACTAGCCCGTAGTGAGCAGCAGGGAAAAACCATGTGTTGTGTGGGGATCAAGTTTTCTACTCCTCAGAGGACCTTTTCCAGAAACCAGCAGGGAGGGAAGAAAACTTGATTCCGAAAGTCTCAGGGACCTTTCCAAGACTTGCGTGGAGGCACTTCTTCCAGAGGCAGAGGGGAAGGTTTCAATTGTAGGTGTTGCCCTAGAGACAGAGGGAGTCTGCAGCACCAGGGCTTTTGAGATTCTTTCTCTGACGGACCTTATCAGCACTCCTGAAGTGCTGCCTTAGACTGTCCATCTCTGGAGGCAGTTGGGGGTCATCTATTCCTGCATCTAGACGCCTGGACAAATCTTACAAACAACGCTTGGGTGGTAAGCATAATATCCAGAGATTATTATATTCCCTTCCTCCGGAAACCAGGAAAAAACTCCCCAATGTTCCACCCAGTCAGAGGAGTAAACAGCTAAAGAAGTTTAAAAGCTGTTGCAAAAAAAAGTTATCCAAAAGGTCTTACCTGAACAAGTAGAATCCAGAACGTATTCCCACTTCTTTATGGTGGCAAAGAAAACAGGGGACCTCAGACCAATTCTGGATGTAAGCAGTCTGAATCAGTATGCCAAGAAGTCGAAGTTCAGATGGTTATAGATGATCAAGTCCATCCTACCTCTTTTGTGCATGGATGATTGGATTTTCTCAGTAGATCTCCTGGATGCATACTGTCATATCAAAATAGACAGGAGCTCCTGGAGTCACTTGTGCTTTTGGCTGGGAGCCAGTCACTACCAATTCAGAGCACTGACCTTGGGACTCATCACAACCCTAGGGTGTTACTAAATGCATGGCAGTCGTACCACCTCACCTGAGGCTGAGGATTCCGGGTGTTTCCATGTTTACACGATTGGCTCTTCACTGCTACACCAAGGCATCAACTACAGCGAGCCAGGGATTACTTTCTTCAGATCTCAGACTCCCTAGGCATTACGATAAAATTTGCAAAATCCAGCCTGATTCCTGTACAAACACTAGAGTTTATAGGGACGAGGCTGGATACCAGAACTCAAGTAGCTTCATTTCCTTTTCACTGCATCACATCTCTGAGAAGTCAGGTGTGGGACATACTCTCTCATCTGTCTCCACCAATGAAGTTGGTGTAAGACGTTCTTGGATGAGTGTCAGCTGTCATTCTTGTTCCTCTAGCGAGATTCTTCATGCAAGCCCTCCAGTGGACTCTGGCAGTAGAGTGGTCTATTCTTTTCCAGACTCTGTCTGTTCCTGTCATACTTGCCTCATTTTGCAAATGGCATATTCGATGGTGGATACAGTCAGATTACCTTTTTTTAGGCAGGCTGTTCTCTCTTCCATCCCCAATGGCCACTGTGACTTCGGACGCTTCCCAGTTGGATTCCACTAGGAAAGTCTACAAAAACAAGTGGAAAAAGTTTTTATATGGGCTTCTAAAGAAAACATTGACCCTTTTTCAGTCTCTACTTCAGCTATCCTTCTGTTTTTCACTACTCTTTTTAGAGAAGGAGCTAGTTTCTCTAACATCAAGTTGCAGCTAGCTGCAATATCCAGTTTTCATACTGGAAATGAATCCTTATCTCTGTCAACTTCCAGGTTATTTAAAGCCTTCATGAAAAGAGTTTTTCCACTTAGATCCCCAATAAAAGACCCTTCTCCCCCTTGGGGTATCATGCTGCTACTCCAGGGGCTGACGCAGAAACCATTTGAGCCAGTGGATAATTGTGACATACGGTATCTTTCCTGGAAAACAATCTTTTTGGTAGCTATTACTTCGGCGAAAAGAGTTTCTGACCTCCAGGCATTATGTACTAGGCCTACTTGCATTGTTTTCCATAAGGATAGAGTATCACTATGTATGAACCCTTCCTTTATGCCTACAGTGGCCATGGAAACAAACATTAACCAATCGGTTCAATTGCCAGTTTCCTTTTCCAGTTTTACTAATAAGGATGAATATATGATATTAAGTTGTCCCATCTCATCTTCGTTCTTGCTATTTGGGTTTGGAGAAGGAAAGCGAGATGAAGGACAACTAACATGGAACGTTATGGTAGGGTACATAACTTCTTTTTGCATCTTCTTGACATTCATAAGCAACTACGTTTTTATTTTCACCAAACAAATAAGTTCAGGAAGTCTGATCAACTGTTTGTATCCTTCTCACCTAATCGTTGAGGTCAAGCCATTTCCAAAATTACTTTGGCCAAATGGGTTACTGACTATTTCACTGATTTATTCTCAGAAAACTGTGGAATTGTCTCATCCTCCTACAGCCCACACTATCAGATCTGTGGCTACTTCATCTGCTTTTTCTTCCAGAGCTTCAATTGATGATATTTGTGCTCCAGCCTCTTGGTTGAAAGCTCACACCTTTGTCACACATTACAAATAGGACACTGTCTCCAGAAGCAGAGCTTCCTATGGCTCAACAGTGCTCTAGCATATCCTTCCTTGATGGCCTTCCAAGAGTTGCATAGCTGGGGACTCTGACCCATATGTGAGGAAGAATGAAAAGGGCAACATCAGATTTAGAAGTTATGTACTTATCATAACTTGATATCTTTGTTGTCCATTTCCATTCTTTCTCACTTTCCCTCCCGACCATCCCCCGGCCTCGTCACTTCTAGAAAGATCTTTGGACGTTATTGGAGCCCTCAGGTTCCAGGTGTGTGCCTCATTTCTTCCTGTATCAATCCTGCTTCTATAACTCTGTAGGCACTAGGGCAGCAAACTCGATCTGAGGGGTTGGGGATGGTGTAGTGCATTATGAGAAGAGGGAGGAGCTCGAGTCTCCAATCCAAGTCTTGGAAGTGTGGCTGATTCAGATCCAGTGGTTGGATCTGTGATCCATTGGTGAGGAAGAATGAAAATGGACAGCACAGATGCCAAGTTATGGTAAGTACATAACTTAATTTCTTTGCCGTAGAATCAAAGGAAAGAAAATCCCATCCACTTTTTTAAGCTTAACTTCTCACATACTTTGCAGTGGAATTTGTCTCTGCTTGCATGATATACCGCAGACAGAGGGAAATCCGTATTTTACCTTGTCAGTTACTGCTAACAGTATTATACAGGCAATTAGTCCTGCTGATGTCAGGAGCTTAGCAGCTGCAATAAAAAAAGCAAAGGTATGAAACTGTTTTCCACAGTCTTTATTGCAGATTGAAAAAGAACTTACACTGATTCACAGCTGCTTCAAATGTTGCCATGGCTTTCACAGCAAAACAAAGCAGTTAGATAAGTCAAGGGTTCAAATGTAGTTGTCAACTCTTCTGACAAATTTACATAAGCAGCGTCACAGTAGTAAACTGCTAAGCTTTAAATGTTGGTTGTTTATACTGTGGTATGTATTAAGATGATTTATAGTATCAAAAATTTCAGTGAGATTTAGAGAAAAGTCAGAAAATATTTTTTTCTTGTAATTCTTGTAAACTATCAACAGATTTGTCATTTTCAGATTGAAGAAGCATAACATAGAAACAGTACTGTGATAGTTGTGTTTTGTACTGAAAAAGGGAACCGTGGGATAAAGGCATAGGTTGATACAAAGTTGCTAATCATGCAGTCCATGAGACCATTAGGTAGTCTAATCCAAATTCCCAATTGCTACAAAGCAGTGCCTGGTTAAGTGACTTGCTCAAGATCACATAGTAGGAAAATGAAGATGGAAAGATTCAAACCATGTGCTCAATAACACTGAAGCAGAACTTTAGTAATCTGCACTTACTGTCAGATGTATCACAAGTTCAGTTAGAGGAACCAGGAATGGGTTGCTTTGTGCTTCAATTCATTGATGGTTGTAATCATCAGGAGTACAGTTTCCTGCAAAAGTACACTGAGTAATTTCTAAGTCATATGGAGCCTAGAGCATAAGTAGTACGTATGTCAATATCAAGCATTCAGTCTTGCTGAGAATGAAAGGAGGAAAAGAAAATGCCAGAAAACATCTGTGCTGCAAAAAAAAAAAAAAAAAGTTATCCAAAGTTAAGGAATAAAAAGTTGGTAATACTTGGCTGTAGAATTTCAGAACAGTAAAGTAAGGAGAGAAAAAAAATAACAGTTAAAAAATGCAACTGGTAAAGAATTGCCTACAATACCCCCCCCCCCCCCCCCAAAAAAAAAATCTTCCTGCTGCAGGGACTGGATAGTAGAATTATTTTCCAGCCCCTTAATTTTATTGTGTCACTATCAAGGAGCCATGTTTGTACAGGGGTAATTTTCCTGTACTTTAACAAATCAAATATAAGCAGAATAACAAGAAAAATAGAAAATGTAATGCTACAAGACATCTGTCCTTAAGAAAAAGAATAGTGGGGGCGTGGCTAAGATGCCGACAGGCTAGCAGCACAGTTTTCTTGCTGTGCTACTCTGTTTCTATTTTTGATAGGAAATTTTATTTTATAATATCCTAAACCAAATTTTTTAACAAAGTCAGTTACCTGTTACTACATAGAAGGATATCATATAAAACATTTCTAAATATTTGAATTTTTTCCTGTCAACCTATTCATTTGAAAGGTTTGTACCAGTAGCTGTGAAATGAGTCATTCAAAGGCAATCTCTCAGGACTTGCCTTTAACTCCAGTCTGTACTTTCTAACATACAAGAGCTTTCTTTAAAGCTGTCAAGTTTGTTATCCATTCTGCCCATTTGATCGGTTATTGTTAAGGTCTTCTCATCTCAAGACAAGGAGCTAATACTTAAAAAAGCCTGAGCCAAATCTCCTATTAAACTGGATGACAAACTAATAAGATTTGATAATGACTGTTCCAGTGCTATGATGACCAAAAGGAAAAGTGTTGTGCCTCTTATAAAAGAGCTTAAGGCAGTGTAAGGTGCATTTACTTTCATTCCAGTCTCAAAATATTCCTTCCAGATGAAATTAGGCACTTTGAAGACCAAAATTCTGCACTGTCATTTTTAAAAGCAAAAAAAATCTAGGCCAAACTGAAGGTATGTACTGGAACAATAGTACTTTTAAGAGACAAGCAAAAGTAAATGCCATGAAATCCAATGAGAAGAAAAACTAAAGGACAGATAGATGACTCTTGGCTTTAGTGTAATATCAGTATTAACTGTTTTAATAACAAAAGTATTTTTTATGACAAAATTTACCAATTCAGTTACTGGAGATATAGGTGAAAGGAAGGAAACAATGATTCACTTTTCTATAAAGTAAGTAAGTGTATTTTTTCTTGTCCTGTATGTATTGCTAAGCTCAGTACAATGGACAGAACTTCAGGACAGAACTTTTTGTAGCTAAGCTAATATTATATGTTTTAATTTCCATGTTAAGTATATGACTTAGCTTAAGTATTAAGAAAATAATTCTTTAGCTAATAATAAGCTTTTCTTTACATATATATCCTGTATGTTGACTTGTCTGTGGTGATGATGTGTACTGGTTTCTGTTTGGATGTTCTTTTTGAGCAGGAAGTGAGGCGCTATGATACATGGCAATATTAGAAGCTCATGCTCTGAAAGTTAATTGAAAGTCTAATGCATAATAAAGGAGGGACTAAAATGAAAGAAATAGATTGTTTTCCACAAAGTCAGACAAAATTACACAGTCATTTTGATAAGCTGGGAATTCATGTCTCTTAAAAAGACTGTTGTGGGTATGTTGCCAACCATATGTTATTCCTCAGTACAAACATAATTTTAGGAACATACCATTAGTTATTTTAGACATTACAGTTACTCTTGTACTATTTTATATCTCATGTTCTAGTGAATATAACTTATTCATAAAAGAGGTACGTTTTGAAAGATAATTGTATATGCAAGTCACCACAAATAGACAAAGTTATTTTTTAGAGAAGTTTATTTGTTCTTTGAAATTTCATACGTGTGTGCCATAATATCTAAAATATACAGTTTTGTAGTCAGAACTGTGTTAGTCACATTATCAATAATATATAGTAGCATATTAATAATATAACATGTTTGTTATAAACAATGTTATATGTATTGTCTTTTATCTGTATTAATCTTTTTTCTCAGAACTGAAAGAAATGATTGGATTTATTATAATGCTATATAGGCTCGTAAAGTATAATATAACCAAATGACTACAAGATCTTCTGTACTTTACAGTTTATAATTTTTATAGCAAGCAAATGAGTGTTTATAATCTGAATATTATGTATATAAAAAACAAGTAATCTCCGTGGTATCCCCGAAGTCTCAAAACTACCCACTAAAGTGTAGTGGGTCTAAAAACAAAACGGTGCAAGAAACATCTCTGTGTGGAAGATTTTCAGTCCATATATTTCTAGTTAATCACTGTATATTAATCAGATCAGACAATAGTAGTAGAAATGTAGAGCGTAAACTTGTCAAGTCAAAAAGTAATAATAGAAAATATATAATTCTACAGCATTACTAAGTATTCGAAAGTAATCCAAGCAAGGCAGGCAGTCTGTTTCCAGTCGAAAATCCTTTATTAAGTATTTTGAATATCAAAATAAGTTGGTATGCACAAAAAAAGAAACAATGGGACAAAGGACTGATAGATTTACAGGACAAAACTGCTAAGTTAAAATTAGATACTCGGAAAGGAAATAATAACCAAAGAAATAAATAGATTAAACAGTAAATATTAAGACATTTTACAACAGAAAACTATGATAAATTTAAAAAAGATTAAAATAATTAAGTGTTCCGTAAATCCTAAATCCATGCATAAACTGGCTGCTAGAACAAAAATGATTCTTAAATCTAACCACATCAAACAGTTATACTCCTCTATTAGTAAAAAGAAGGCTACTGAAGTAGAAGATATTCTGGATGTTTTCAGGTCTCATTTTAATAAGATTAATCAACACAAACCAACTGATACACTATCTAATTAAAACATTTATAAAAAATATACTAAAAATAGACTGTCAGAGTATCAAATAAAAGTAATTGATAAGCCTATATCAATGTCTGAACTCCAAATTCAAATTAATAAATTAAAAATCAATAAGGCACCTGGAAATGATGGTGTAATACAAAATAATGACTAAGGATGCTTTAAGTATTTTACTAGAGGTATTTTCAATAGTTAAAGGACTTATGAAGGTACCGCCATCCTGGAAATATACCCTAATATCCCCAGATGTTCTTCGTGTTTCACTGTTGCAGTCATTACATTAGGGTAATCTGCTGGCAGGTTGCCCTCAGTCAGCCTGATTAACAAAGTCTTGGGTCCTGCGTCGGTTGCTGTCCCTTCTTCCACGATGTCAGGTCGTCAGGGGTATAAAACATGCAGCCGACGTCATTACATCAGTCTTTCTTGCCACGCGGTGCCCAAAGCAGAAGCAGTTCGCAAGTGCCGGTCGGCCGACTCCTGAAATTTTTATTTTCGAGTTTCAGAACCGGAGTCTTCAACTAAAAGTTAAGTACCCCATTGGGGAAACTTTTTCTTGTTCCTTACCGATGTCAGTAAAAGTTAATAATTGTATTACTTGTGGGAAGCAAATACCTCATAAAGATTTTCATTTGTACTGTTTCCCTTGCCTAGTCCCTGACCACAACGTGCCTTGCTGTTGGTTTTGTGCAAAATGTAATCAACGCACTATTAAACGTCAGTATATTTTTGCTTCTACATATTTTGGCTCGAGATTTAACTATCCAGAAATGTCGGTTAGCAGTCCGACTACCGGAATACCTAAAAAAAACACAAAGAAAAAGACAGAGACAGACCCTCGAGGTCCAAAACCGACGATGAAGCTTCTCCTAAGCCAGTCGCCGGTTCACTGGTACTCAGTGAGGCGCTTTCGCAGCCCCTGATACCCGCTACTTTTGATTCGCAGGCCTCTACTGAGACCCATTCGGAGTCCGGTATGCTGCGGGATACTTTAATTATTGAACCCGCGGATTTCTCTACCTTAGATGGGTACGGAGCCGCTGAGCAGGTACTGGCTTCTGAGAGTGTTTTCAGGCCTAAAGATTTGTATATTAAGCCGACACCATCTTCAAAACTAAGGACAAAAACTACTATGTCTAAAAAAACAACACTTGGGCCATGTGTACAGGCCCCAATGCCTAAAAAACAAATGCCTAGGCAAGGCACTGACTATGAATCTTCAGATCAGGTTTCTATTTCTTCTGATTCTTCTTCTGATCAAGAATTATCTATTCCCACTTATGAGGACTCTGATGCAGAAGATTCCATCCCTCCTGCTTCTCCTCCTGAGGATCTTTCTTTTGGAGAAACTTTGCATACCTTAAGGGAACACTTTCACTGGGAGAGTCAGGATTTCTCAGAATCTAAAAAGAGACTTGGGGATTTCCTCCTTCTTCTTCCTCAGCATAGGCCTTTGGCTATACCTCCTGTTCTAGACATTGTTGATTATGTTTTCTCACTGTCCAGTATAGGTAGGTTCATAGGTTGGTACTGAGCTATCTGCCCGAAGGCATATATTAGCCCAGCCACATTGTGCGGTATTCACCGCCCCTTTAGTAGTTCTCTAGACCCTTGTACTAGCAGCTAGTACCCTTGGCCCCTATCTAGTAGTAGTGTTGGTGTGATCCCCGGTATGAACTTTCTGTTACCCATCCACTCATCATGACTCCTGATTCCCTGCCTCCAGCTCCCAGTAAGCCAGACAGATATTACAGGGTTCCTGACTCCCACAAATTCCTCTTTAAAAACCCTGTTGCTGACCCTGAAACCATTTCTCAGGGTCCCAAGGGCATTAAGGCTTCTACTGCTAAAAATCCTACCCCTTCTGATAGAGATTCCAGGGCGCTGGATAGATGGGGTAAGAAAGTTTACATCTGCAACCTTGGCAATCAGGGCTTTAAACTGTCAATTTCATATTTTTAAATATCAACAGCATGTCATGGGTTTACTTAAACAGAAAATTATGTTGATTTCTGACTGTGGAAAATAGAGTTGCAGGATTTATTGCATTCAGCTGAACAAGTTGGAAAACATACTTTGCAATGTGGTTTTGATTCCTTGGAGGCCTCTTGCAGGGCTGCTGTAACTGGATATGTGATAAGAAGGCATGCTTGGCTCAAGGAGCAAAATCTGCCTGACCATGTTAAAGCAAAATTGTTGGATGCTCCTTTACAACAGGACAGTCTGTTTGGTAATAAGGCTGAAGAGGTTTTGAAAAAGATGGAAGGTAAAGCTAAATCTCTGCAAACTGTAAAAGAATTTTTACAAGTGCAGCTGTCCAGGTTCAGTAGGCACTGGCCTACTAAGAACTGGTCTTTTCCAGTACCCACTAGAGCCACTCAGGTCAAACCCAGACATTCCAAAGGCTCCAGGTTTCAGTCGCAATAAACTTATAGAACAAAGCAATGGGGTGCCTCCACCTCCAAACCTAGAAGTAGCAAGGCACCATCCTACGGTAAACAGTCTCAATGACTTTCCACTGCAATCACCAAACACTTATCTTTTGACCGCCTCTTTGGGAGGAAAACTGGCACTTCATTTACGAAACTGGCAACTGATTACCCAGGACAAATGGGATTTAAATATAGTATCCCAGGGATACAGATTTCATTTCCACACGTTGCCAATCCCAAACGGATGGCCAGATCTGCCTCCAAATCAGTGGGCAGAGGCCCAGAAATAAGTTATGCTCCTCATGAATATGGGGGCTATTCAACCAGTACCAGAAAAGGAAAATGGACAAGGTTTTTATTCAAGACTTTTCCTGGTACCCAGAAAAGACAAGTCATGACATCCAATTCTGGACTTATCCATTCTAAGTAAATTTCTGGACATTCCAAAATTCAAGATGCTGACTCTCCCAACAGTTACTACCTGTGCTAGGCAAGGATGCCTGGTTGGTAACTCTAGACTTAAAAGAGGCTTACCTGCATATCCCAGTCAGGGAATCTTGCAGAAGATACCTCCGCTTCAAAGCAGGCTATTTGCATTACCAGTTCTCTGCACTGCCCTTTGGCTTATCTACTGCGCCCAGGGTCTTCACAAAGTGCCTGGCACCAGTAATTGCATTTTGCAGGCAAAGAAATATTCAAATTTATCCATAATTCAGGCAGAAAACAAGGACACTCTTCTAAGACATCTGGCTTTTGTAAAAAAGACTTCTAACTTGTCTAGGGTACACCATAAACGAAAAGAAATCACATCTGGTGCCCTCTCAAATAATTACATTCCTGGATGCAAGCTTGAATACAACTGCCCAGATGACTTATCTTATGCCAGAAAAACAAATTCAATTGATGACTTACTTCAAACAGGTGGCCACAAAAACTCAGCTATCTGAAAGACAAATTCTGCAGGCCTTGGGGTTCATGGCCCCCTGCATTCTTCTAGTTCCATATGCAAGACTGCATATGAGGAAACTTCAATGGTACCTAAAAAGCTTATGGAATCAACATTGTCACAGCCTGAAAACAATGATTCCTATCATTCCTTGCCTGCAGCTAGAGTTCCTATGGTGGGCAGAGGCCTGCCACCAAAACAAGGGACTGTCATTCATTCAACCCCCTGCCGCCCAAACCTCGACTACAGACGCATCAGATTATGCTTGGGGGGCACATCTGGCAGGGAGATGCATTCAGGGCCAATGGAGCCCAAATCAAATGCACCTACATATCAATCAGAAAGAGATGCTAGCTGTACAGAATGCTCTGACAGCCTTCAGGGACTACCCTCATCCAGGACAACTACTGATAAAGACAGACAACACCACAGTTATATGGTACATAAAGAAGCAGGGGGGTACCCATTCCTACCCCCTTTGCAGATTAGCCATGGCATTGTGGAACATGGCCTTGACTTATCAAATACATCTACAAGCTCAATTCCTGCCAGGAAAGCAAATTACTCTGGCAGACGAACTAAGCAGAAATCATATGGACCCACACGAATGGATCCGCAAATCTTCATAATGTTGACACGCAAATGGGGGAGTCCGGACATAAATCTTTTTGCCTCACCCAAAACTATCAACTGGACAAATTCTGCACAAGAATTCATCACAAAAAAAGCTTGGAAAGTGGATCAGTCTATGCTTTTCCCCCTTTGCTGTCCAAGATCTTACTAAAAGTCAGACAGGAAAAACCAAAAAGGATTCTGATTGTTCGAGACTGGCCTCGCCAACAATGGTACCTGCTCCTGCGTAATATGTCGCACCTTCCTCCGTGATACCTGCCTCAGACACCTCACCTACTGTCTCAGCAGAACTATCAAATTCTGCACACTCAGCTCCAAACTCTGAATCTTGCAGCATGGCTGTTCAACTAATTCCATCAGTTACATCTCTCAGCAAACCTGTGATGGATGTCATTTTGGAAGCTAGAAGGCCTAGTACTAGAAAATCTTATGCTGACAAATGGGAAATATTCTGTGCCTGGAACCAAGCACAAGTAATAAGCACAGCAATGCCCAATATTCCTCAGATTCTGCAATACTTAACTGAGATGCTTCACAAGGTCCTATCTTCCATAAAAATCCATGCCTCTGCCATTTCGGCTCATTACAACACAGAGCCTCCCCTCTTTTCTCATCCTCTGCTAAAGCAGTACCTCAGAGGGGCCAAAAATTTAAGACCTCCCAGGAGAGCACCAGCTCCTGTATGGGACCTCAATTTTGTTTTGGAAAAACTCACTCTAGCTCCTTTTGAGCCAGCTGCTACTGCAGACCTAAAATTTCTCTATTGGAAAACAGCGTTTCTTTTAGCAGTCACTTCAGCTAGAAGGATTTCAGAACTACAGGCTCTTATGGCAGTGGAGCCTTTTATTATTTTTTACCCGGACAGGGTGGCTCTCAGGACCAATCCATCCTTTATGCCTAAAGTGGTATCTAGTGTGGCCCTTAATCAGACCATTCATCTGCCAAATGTCTTCCCAAATCCACAGAACAAGGGTGAGTGGATTCTGCATTCATTGGATGTAACGTACACAGACAACTAAGATTCTATAAGCAGGACAAACTCTAAGAAAATCTGAACAATTACTGGTGGCATTTGCTGCAGGGGCAGAGGTAAAGGCTATTTCAAAGCAGATTGTTTCCAGATGGATAAGCCATTGTATTTGTTTCTGCTATATGCACCAATGTAAACCTGTCCCCAAGGTGATCAGATCTCATTCCACCAGGGCTGCATCTACTTCTGCAGCCTTTCTCAGAGGGGTTCCTACCAGAGACATTCTAGAAGCTGCTACCTGGAGCTCAGTTCATACGTTCTCCAAACATTAACATTTACCTCTCTTCTCTAAATCCAGAGCAGGCTTTGCCACAGCTGTCCTGCAGGGCCTTATAGCTGCTCCTAATGCTGTCTAAATCCATCCTCCCAACTGTAGCTTTGGGATTCTACCCAAATGTAATGACTGCAACAGTGAAACATGAAGAACATAGTACAGTTGTGTACACTTACCATAAATGTAGATGTTAGAGTGTATTCATCGTTGCAGTCCTGGTTACCCTCCCTCCAGCCCTCTATTTTTTCTCTAACTATACCTCTCATTTCTGTTACTATCTTTAAAAGCCTTTTTGGTGTATTTGCTTTTGTTTGGAGGTATATGTTTTGGTATTTTTTACTCTACATATACATATATTTATATATTTTGCTCCCCATTTGGGGGGCACCTGACATCTGGAGCAAGAAAAACTGATGTAATGGCGTCGGCTGCATGTTTTATACCCGTGATGACCTGATGTCATGGAAGAAGGGACAGCAACTGACGCAGGACCCAAGACTTTGTTAATCAGGCTGACTGAGGGCACCTGCCAGCAGATTACCCTAATGTAATGACTTCAACAGTGAATACACTTGAACATCTACATTTATGGTAAGTGTACACAACTGTACTTTTTAAAACCAGTCAAGGACTTGACATAATGTTCCTCATATAGACCAATTTCATTATTAAATATAGATTATAAAATATTCATGACAATCTATGCATCTAGGATGTAACAGTTTCTTCCAATGTTGGTAAACAGTGATCAGACTGGGTTTATAATGAACAGGAACACCTATGATAATATCAAGAGAATATTATCAATAATTGATTATAGTAATAATTAAAAAAAGAAATAACTTTGGTTGGTCTGGATATCAATAGTGCATTTGATTCAGTTAATTGGGAGTACTTGTACTACTGGAGAAATGTAATTTTTCAAACAGTTTCTTACAGTTAATCAAAATTCTCTATGAAAACTCATTTGCATACATTAAGATAGGCTGATATACTTCCCAGTCAATCATGATTACTAAAGGTACTAAACAGGGTTGTCCCTTGTCCCCATTGCTTTTTTCTCGTTATGGAACCTTTTGCAAGTTATGTAAGATCAAATAGAATCATCAAAGGCATGCTAATAAATAATGATTTAATTCCCAAAATACAATTATTTGCGGATGACATCTTATTAACTTTGACTGATTGCAATTATTTTCTTATTGCAGTATTCCAAGCAATAGAAATATTCCAGAAGAAATCGGGACTCACTTTATGAGAATAAGACTAAAGTACTACCTGTTTATTCTAATTTTAATACAGTAGATAAGAAATTATAAAAATGTGTTGTGAAAGATAGTAAAATCACTTACTTAGGGATAATCTTGCTTGATAATATTAAATATATATAACAACCCTTAATTATAATAGAAACTTAAATTCCATAAAACAAACTCTTAATAAATGGGATATTGTTTTCACTGTGGAAGAGAAACTCTTTTTAATTAAAATGATTATCTTTCCTAAAATGCTATATATAGTACAATCTTTATCCCGCCTCAAAATATAAAAGAGTATAATTCTTTGTTTCTGAGATATTTATGGTTTCCTAATAAGCCTAGATTGGCTTTAAACCATCACATTAGAGATTGGACTTAGAGTGGTATTAGCCTTCCAGATTTAGAATTGTATTCCTTATCCTCAATTGTTAAGACAATACATTCTTGGTTAAATAACAATTAAAATGTCAAATGGAAAGATATTGAGGGAGGTATTTGGTGTAAATGCAATAATTTAACAAAATCATATCATTCTGAAATGGTTCTACTTTACAAAATTAACTTACCAAAACGTTGATTCCAGTAACATTAAGAGCACAACAGCGACTATTTGCAACATTGAACTCCCAGAACGACGAATTATGCCTCTGGGAAATGAAGCACTTGGCCACCACTGATGAACTTAACCCTGTCCTCCACTATACTGTGATCTTCGAGTTGGTATATTTAGATAGGGGGGAGGGGTGAAGCCCCCCACTCTGGTGGGTTTTATGTATAATTTTATTTTTTTCTAATACAGTAGCTTTAATTTAATAATTATGTTATTTTCCGGGAAACCAACTACTTGACCACCACTGAGGAAAATAATTATTAAATTATTGTATTAGAAAAAATAAAATTATACATAAAACCCACTGGAGAGGGGGGGCTTTGCCCCCCACACCCCCCTCTACCCAAGTATAACAATTCTGAGATCGCACTATAGTGGTGGACAGGGCAACAGTCAGTGCTGACCAAGTGACTCATATCCTGGAGGTAAAATTCACCATTCTGGGAGTTCGATGTTGTAAATTGTCGCTGTTGTGGTCTCAATGTTATTGGAGTCGACGTTTTGGTAAGTCGACTTTTTAAAGTAGAACCACTAAAATAGCTACTAATAAATTTTATTGGTTTGTAGAAGACTATTTTATAGAAAACTAAAACAAACCAGTTAGCTCTTATTATATTAAGAGGTAAAATCTCCTTTAAAAATTAATTTTCAGGAGCCCTGAATTTAAAGCATGGATTTTCTTTGTATTTCTAATTGCCTGTACTCAAAATAGTATTAATATATTTAGTTTAACAACTACAACTACATTTAAAGACAAAAACCTGTTATACTGGTATCAGTTGCTAGACAATGGGAAGTTACAAAATGCTGAACATATCATTAGTAAGTTTGAGTTGAGCAAAGACGTGGTTAGAAATTCAGAATTGTAGACAATTGGTTGAACATAAAATGAATCTAATACAACCAGTAGTTGGGAATTCTTTCCCCATGTTCATTGATTTAATCATTATTGTAATGCCCCAGAATATATTAGAAAGGGACTCCTATCTAAAATAAATATGGTACTTAAGAAATCAGTAGTGTGTCACAGAGAAAACGATTGGGATTATTTTAGACTTGTTAATGACTCTCCAAGTGAAGATGATAAAAAATAAATAAATAAATAATAATACTCCAATCTTCAAAACAAACTACTTCATCACTAAGGTGGAGGATATTCTCTTGATGCTCTTACAAGAGACCTTTAAAGCATCACATAAAGTTGAATTGATGTTTAATAACGACATAGGATGCTGGAGATGTAAACTAAATGTTAAAGTTGACTGGCAGCGTATGTTTTATGATTGTATAAAACTTAAAGCATATTGGGATAATTGGGAGAAGAGGCTGGACTCTGCCCTTCTGAGCTGGGAATTTCTGGTTAAAGGTTTATAGTGCCTGAATATTTGAACTGTATCTTACTGAAATTGGTACACCTTGTTTGCTGTAGCATAGACTAGATCCAGGCCTGCTGAATCTAGCTTTGTTTATATGCTTGTTTGCTTGTTATTTCCCTGGAACGCTAATTCCACCTAATACGCGGCTTCTCAGTGCTTCTGTGGATCACTAGTGATATCTGCATTGCTTACTGTACTTATTTCCTTGTTTCACTTGAAAGAAAGTTACTGTTTGTCGTTTTTGCATTTAAGTTACCTGTAACACATTGCACTTAAGTTACCTGCACTTGCTCACTAAAGCAATTATATAAGTCAGCACTAAAAATTAAAAGCACTACACCCTCACTCCCCACTGGCCCTGGTTTTCAATTATTAAGGAATTCCCAATATTATTCTAGCATGTCCAAAGGTCAGTTGTCAATCTCCTCTCCGGTCCAGCTGGTGAATCTGGGAATCTTGAGGCAATGTTACAACTGCCTCATGTACACAGACAACCCTCTCCTCCTCCCAACAAATTCCAACACATGTGAGAGATGCAACCATATAGCCAAACTGGAGGCTAAGCTCTCTCAACTCAGTACTGGCATAACCAGTCAGGAGGAGAAGGAAACCACACTCACTACAATTCCAGTCTCACATAGACCTACCACGACAGCAAACCAAACACATAATCACACAAAAACATACTGAGGCTCTAAATAAAGATATGCCAAGCAGCAGAGACCTCCAAAGCAGACACCCAAGCAGCCGCTACCCCAAAACAAAACACGTGCAACACATATCTCACAAAGCCAGTGTGCCAAACAGTCACAGCCCTTAAGACTAAACAACACAACTGATACACTTGTAATAGGTGACTCTATCGTCAGGCACACTGACGTCCGCTCACCAGGCTGAACAAGGAGAGGGTCACGGTGAGCAGCCTGTCGGGCGCTAGGATCCGCCACATAACACAAGCACTCAGGTCACTCCAAGGCAAGTACAAATATGACTCAGTCATTGTCCATGCTGGTGTGAATGACCTGAGATGTACCTCCCTGGACTACATGAAAAGAGTCATAAAGGAGCTCTCTGAGCATGTAGCCCAGGCGGTATGACCCTGACCTTGAGTAGCATCTTACCCTCACCAAGAATGATGCCACAATATGAAGACAAGATGATCAATTTCAACAATTGGCTTAAGTACTGGTGTCATTCAAAGGGGATCCAATGCCTGTCAGCTTGGGATGATATGCTCGACAAGCCACGATGCTTCACTAGGGACGGCTTGCACCTGTCACCCCTGGGCTTTCGGATATTGGCAAAGGCTCTTGCTACCCCATAGTGACTTTTTAGGCAAGGCTCAAAAGACAAACCCACCTCCATAGGTATCACAAGGGATAAGAAACTAAGAGTAATGCTACTCAACGCCAGAAGTCTAAACCTCAAGATGCACTTTTCGAAACTCTCCTTAGCATGGAGAACATCGATATCTCTGCAGTAACAGAAACCTGGTTCAGGGCTCCCGAGAGCATCCCAGCACTACCAGGTTATACCTCATACCATGCTTTTCGGCCCCAAGACTTGGACCGAACCACAAAAGGAGGGGGAGTATCGATATTCATCAAAGATACCCACACCTCCAGGTTGGTGGCAAAGCACGAAGCATCAGAGACTATCCATGTGCAACTAACAGTGGGTAAAACTTCCTTCCAGTTTATAGCCTGCTACAGACCACCCTCCCAAACCCAGGAACCCCACTCGGCCTTCCTGAGAACACTGGAAAATATGAAGGTCTCTCCAAACACCATTATATTGGGCGACTTCAACTACCCAAACATAGACTGGGAGCATTACTCTAGCTCCAACACCCTTGCCCAAAGGTTCCTAGAATTTATAAACTCAAATGCTGTGGAACAACTTGTTACCACTCCCACAAGAGGGGAAAACATACTGGACCTGATCATCACCAACATGGGGACTCTATGCTCCAGACCAGAAGTGTATCCCTCACTGGTAAGATCAGACCATAAACTAATCTCACTGGATATTCACATCCCGACCCCACCCCCTGCCCAGAAAACCACAGTGAAAAACTTCTCTAAAGCAAATTTTACACTCCTCAAAACTGAGGTGGAATCCTTCAAAGCCCCGGGCCTGTGGAAAATACGGCCCAGACCGCAGAATCCTTTATAAATGCATTCTATGAACACCTTCAGGAATGCATGGATCATCAATCCCAAATAAAACCAAGACCCAATCCTCCAAAGGCAGGCGTCCTGTCTGGTGGACCCCAGCCATAAACAAACTATACAATAGAAGGAGGAAGCTACTAAATGATAAAGCAAAATCCCAAAAAGGGAAGGCATCACTGATCAGTATTAGCAAAAAACTACGGGCACACATAAAATTGTCTAAGGCCAGCTTCTAGTGAAAAATTGCACAGGACACTAAGGATAATCACAAGGCTTTCTTTAGTTATGTTAGGAACCTGGGTGGTAATTCCCAGATATGCTCAGAATTAGTCCAAAATGACAAAAATACACTGAACCCACAGACATTGCCAACATCCTAGCTGACAGGTTCAGAGCAAACTCCCCCCCCCCCTCCCCACCAAAAGGGCAAATATCTATCCCAGCAGAGTGCTGCCCCCCTGACATCTCAGATGCTCAGGTAAGAGCCGCCCTCTCCAAAGCAAAAACACAGCATCAATGGGACCAGATGGTGTCCTGGCTCGTCCTACATGAACTCCAAGAAGAGCTAAACCCAAACATAAAACTACTGTTCAATCTCAGCCTTACTACAGGATATGTGCCCAAAGAGTGGCGTACAGCAACAGTGGTCCCTCTCCATAAAGGTGGTGCCTCAACGGATCCTGGAAACTATCGCCCCATAAGCCTGACTAGCTTGGTCTGCAAAGCTATGGAAAGGATCATCATGGACCTCCTAAGTAAAGATATTGGGGACCTACAAACACTGGATCCTACCCAGTTTGGCTTTGTTAAGGGCAGATCCTGCCTCTTAAACCTGGTTGATTTCTTTGAAACAGTCACCAAGGCCATTGACGAGGGGAAGGTGGTCCACACAGCCTACCTGGACCTCGCAAAAGCCTTCAATACAATACCCCACTCGGGCATTATAGATAAGCTCACCAGCTTAAATATAAACCCCTATGTCACTAGATGGATTGCAAACTGGCTCAAGGACAGAACCCACATGGTTAGAATTGCTGGAGCCATGTCAGACTCCAAACCAGTTACAAGTGGTGTCCCACAAGGCTCAGTCCTGGGACCTCTCTTGTTCGGTTTATATTTCTCGGAGGTACAGGCCAACACGGAAGGACTGTGGCTGACCAAGTTCGCAGATGACTGCAAACTGGGCGCCATAATCGACTCTCCAGCCGACACAAGCATCCTCCAAAAGGGCCTCATAGAAACAGACAACTGGTGCCAGAGCCATGGCCTCATGCTAAATGCCAAAAGTGAATAGTCATCCACTTTGGCAAAAACAAAGTGCCCACAAATTACCACATAGGTGGAAATCCATTAAGTACAGAAGAAGTAATTAGGGACCTGGGGACCCAAGTTGATAGCAATCTCTCATTTGACAACCACGTGGCCAAAGTGGTTAGAAAAACATTTTATATAGCCCACCTAATCATGAAGGGATTCACATCTAGATCAGGGGAGGTCATCGTGCCTCTTTACTCATCCCTCATCAGGCCCATAATTGAGTACAATGCCCCTTTTGGGATGTACCTTACCAGACACCTGCAGCAACTGGAAAGACCCCAAAAGTACCTCACCAAGAGGATCAAAGGGCTCAAACAGATGCCATATGCTGCCCGGTTAAAGAAACTCCAGCTCTACTCAGTGGCATACCTCCTGTTCAGAGGCGATCTGTGCTTGACGTATAAAGCCATGTCCAACCCGGAATTAATGGACATGCTGCACCTCAGAAAATCCAAATCCCATCGAGCTACGCGCTCGAGAGACTTTAACCTCAGCACTGAAATAAATAGGACATGCTGGAGGGACAGATTCATAACCCAGAGGCTCCCTTCACTCTGGAATAAAATCCCAGTAACAGGTTAGGCAGAGTCCCTCATTGACTCTCTTCAAGAGGAATCTTGATGAGTGGATGGGAGATCGTAGGTTTACCCCGGGTATCACTTCTGTGTCACTGTTAGACAGAGGCACAGTATACTAACCTCGAAAATGGGCATAGCAAAATTCATTTAAAATGGGTGGTGAAAGCCAAACACATTCTGGCTAGGCTTATAAATGCCCTAGGGCCGATAGCCTAGTATGAACCTATGAACCTATGAATTCTCTCTTACAGTCTGTTTTTAATGATAAGAGATTTGGTTGGCTTAAATTTATTTTATTTAATACACCTATTCACACTTGTGTCATGAAAATAAAATACCCTGTTTTATGGAGTATTTTAACATTAGCAAGAAAACTCATTGCCATGAACTGGAAGAATCAGACGACTCGTACTGTGAAGGAATTTGTACACTTGGCAACTGATGTTTGTCATCTTGAACTTTTCACGATCAAGACAAGAACATCTAGAATCATCTCTTCTTATAATATATGGTTGAAATTCAAAGAACTGCTTTATAAACAGACTTTAGTAATTAACTAACAGCTACTCTTATTGCATTTCTTTTTCTGTTTAAAAAGCTTTGTTTTATAGTAGACACCATTGTAAATAGTTATGTGAGTTATTCTTTTAGGTATGTATATTTGTTTCATAATATTTATATTATATATTAATGTTTTGTTCAAATTTTCAATTGAAAATTGTGAAAAAAGTAGCTATCCAAAGTTGAGGAGTAGAAAGTTGGTCATATTTTATTTTGAAACTTAGTAAAGAGAAACAAGAACATGACATTGGTTATAAAACAAATGAAAATAAACAATAAAAATGTAAATAAAAATCATTCTACTGCAGGCACTGGGGAACAGAATTATTCTGAAATTCCTTCCTTCACAGTAGCATATGTCACACATGAAACTGCAAGGATAAGTGCAGTAACAGTTTTGTCACCTCAGAAGTAGTGTGGGGGAGGGCACTGTCAATTCATCTTGGACTACAAAAGGATACTTTGAACGAAGGCTTGCAGTTTAGCCACTTTTTTGGTTGCAGCTTTATAACCCCTTAGTGTAATGTAAAACAGGCTCTGAGACAGACATAAATAAAAGTCATTCCAGGGAAAAAAAGCAGTTCTGGTACAAAGGTATATAAGATGACAGTGACTGAACACTAATCCTTATATGTCAATTGGATGGGAGTACACCACTACTTTGTCTACTGTGACTCCTGTAAAGCAGACGTGAAATAGGTTATGAGAAAAAGAAAGTATTGAAGAAAAACAAGATGAAGTTGCTATGTTAAGCCCCATTGGCAGCCATTTGTGGAAAAAACATATTAAAAGTCTAAAAATTCTACAAGAAGCAGTTAGAGTGGGATGTTAAAATAGCTCAGAAAAGAGTGAAAAAATAATTTTTTAGTTGCACTGTGGAGTTAAAAACTGTCACACACATTTTTTTGTTCTGAAATCTTCTGATCATTAGCTTTCCTCCTGGCTACCCCATTTATCCATTTGTTCCCCTTTGATATTAGCCTTATGGCTATTTAGTTCCTTGGAGTGAGCATTGGGTGAACTGAGAGCAGAACCACTGCTTACATGGAAGAATGGGATTTGTTACTTTATGGTTTGTCTTCCCATTCCATGCTTGAAACATGCTTAAGGGGTTAGTGTTCAGTGGAATCTGCAGCAGCTACTCTTGACTCCATGTGCAATGTAAATAAAACTCCACCTCATCTCAATACAATACCTGCCCCCACCAAAAATCCAAACCCTGGACAGGTGCACAGGCACATAATCGCCAGTCTGTCCACCTGAGAGAGGGAAGTGGGACCCTTCCATTCACTCCATACCGTGTCCAACCATTTTACTGGTCATGCTGCAGACTGAGTGCCAGTCATCTGGGGTTGTAGTCAGGGCTGTGTCCCTCCTGTACACCACAGAGCTGGGCACACATACAATTTAAACACTCTGCTAAACTTTGCATGTCTCTTTCTCTACCACCGTCGTCTTAAGTAATAGATGTCTAGTGACAGCCATCATGTCAGATTGTGGGACCACATTACTAACATTCAGCAGTGGATTAAGTTTGTCTTCAGATCACATGGTACAATTGACATGCATTTATTATGCAGAACATGGTACATTACACACTCTGGGTAGCTACTTGTTTAAATGCAGTACTCGTATCGTTTCCAGAGTGGGACACAACAACTTGATAGCTTAATTTTGATGTGCTTTTATACAGCGGCTTATATGTGCATTGTTTTATAGAACTGTGTTACTGTATAATTTTTACTTGTAAAGCTGTTCTTTGAACATGGTTGGCCCAGCTTCATCCCCAGTGACATTAATCTCCATTTAATTATTCCCTTCTGTAGCATGCAGTTTGAATTGTCTTATAAAAAGCCTGATTTGCAGAAGTCCTGTTTATGAATAAGAATGCTGTAAACATTTGTTTCTTTATACTTTCCTCCTCTAGATGGGGACGTTGGAAGGATATTCTAACTCATGGTCGCTTCAAGTGGCACTTGAATGAAAAGGACATGGAAGTGATTTGCCGTGCTCTTTTGGTTTACTGCTTGAAGCACTACAAGGGAGATGAGAAAATCAAAAGTTTTATATGGGACTTGATCACCCCAACCAAAGATGGACAGAACCAGGCACTTCAGAATCATTCAGGTACATCAGTCTGAGCTGTCATGTTTTAGAAGCATGACATACTTGTATGTCATTTGAGGAGATGAAAAGAGATTTTAATACTGGCCTTGATAAATTGTCACATAGACGTTTGATTGCCTCAGGTTTTTTTTATATAGGATTATTTTGTTTATAATTTATCAAATGTTTAATGTACTGATCCAAAACGGACTGTTTTCATCCAGTACCTGGGTGCATTGCACATAACTGTTATTCAAGTATATCTTATTAAATTATAAATACAAAGCAGTGTCAATACCCAAGAAAAAGGATGTAGATTTGTAGTTGAATTACATTCAAAAAAAGAACATGAAAAACCCAATAAGCCTGTTGAGTCAGTATGATTTCCATTAGTGTTGACATACATCAGTAGAATACTTGCAGGAATTAATTGAATTGAGTTGGTAAAGAAAAGCGGATGCAGTAAAAGTTAGTAAGCAGAGTAGATCATGAAGAGCTGGAAAGTTATGGGCAAGGGGAAGAGGGTCAGACATTTGTAGACTGATAGAAGCAGCACATAGACCTTTCTCTTAAGTGCTGAAAACGTTTAGTGTGTAGTTATAAACCACAGTATTTCTAAGGAAAGATGGAAGGGGCCTGATAATTGGGCACCTTAGAACACTGGCATGATTTGATTGAAGTCTAAAACTGTAATGAGCACTCTGGGGGGCTATTTATTGGTAAAGAATGGTTAAGGCTCCAGTTTTGCCAGTAGTTGTAATTAACTTTCTAATTTTCTAATTAGGTTTGGAAAAAGAAGGATCCAGAACTGTAGAAAATGGGGTGTTCCCTTTGATTTGAAGAGGTTAAATGCTGCATCTGGTTGTTTGCCACCTGGCAGTGACCATGGAGGCTTTTCTGATGTGAGAATCCATTGTCAGTCTCAAGATCTTCATCAAGTAATGGATAATTGAGTCTGTGGAAAAAAAGTCTATGATCTGGAGTAGCAGCATTGAGAGAGGTTAGTTAAGTTGTGCTAGAGCTTTACAAGCAGATGATTACTGAGAAAAAAATCTAGTTTAGTGTTGTCTAGGATTTGTTGGTAGTTCACAAAAGCACATTTGTTCAAATAAGTGTTTTGGGTACAGAAATAGCAACAATAACCAGGAACAGATACAGTGTGTCAGAGGATAATTTTTGTTTGTATTACTCATCCTGCAGTCTTAATACTAGTTCTGTAGTATAGAAGTTCTGGCTTACCAAGTCATAAATTTCATTATTTGCTTATGAGTCTTATTGTAGCAATTTTGTATTTTGTGAGAGGTTTGCTGTTTAAAGTAGTGAATGAAGACTGATACTGGCTGTGGAATCATTGCTTTAAGCATGAAGCTTACATTTAGGCTGTTCAGGAATGAGATTTTTATTGTACTGGTATTGTGTGGGGCTCTTTAATGTTGACATATTCAGAATTGTAGTGCTAGATGAAGTTTGTGCTTTTGCCTCTTCAAAATAGCCAGCCATTTTAAACCCCATTTCTTACATGGGTGGATGACCTGTACAGTACCACAAGACCTTTTTTTCCCCATTTCTTTTGTTCATCGTATGCCCCAGAGGTCTCAAATGTTGGTCACTTGTAAACCTGACAGAGTCTAAGTCTGTGAATAGTTATAACAACTAAACCTATTCCTCACCACCTTGCTCAGGCACTCCTTTAATTACTTCCTGTCCTGTCCCATTGAAGGCTCAGGATCAGGCCTTATAGTTTCTTCTTTGCTTCAGCCTTCATAGCAGCCATTCATAGTAATGATCTTAAACATGATCTTCAACACTTGAATTCCATGTGCCACAGTTGACACTGTGGATGCTGTAGCTAAGGCTCTTGTGTCAAGTTTCTGTCTTCACAAGGTGCCCTTCTTTAATCTGTCATCCAAGCACGAGAAAAAATAACCAAAATTATGTTTTGTTTTCATAGAAATATTTAAAACTTATCCATAAGTGTTGTACAGCAGATCTCTCCACACAAAACTACTGATGTAAATTGGCATTGTACATTCATATTTTGATCGCTACCGTTCTGCTTCATTGCTTCTGTATTTCTATTAAAAACACAGCCTGCATATGTGGGCTTTCCGTCAGTTAATAAAGAGGCATCTCCACTGTTTTTCTTTATTTAAAATATTGGAAGTATCACTTGCAAGTCAACTTCTGTATCACCCTACCAGTTACCATGAATACACTGTGTGCCTTTTCTTTTCTCCATTTTGTGTGGTGTGTTCATGTGTCATAGCAGCAACTGTAATACTACAGTTTTAATTGTAAAACTCAGTAGCTATGTTTTGGTTACATTTTAAAATTTCTTAAACTGTGCACTTTCTTTTTAACATCCTGTGCTACAATCTACTCACATCCAGGAGTTTCCATCTTGATGCTTAGGTGGGCATTCATAACCTGGTTGACTTCTTTGAAAAAGTTACTGTGGCCTTGAATTGAGACATATTGGTACACACTGCTTACTTCAGCCTAGGAAAAGCTTTTTACACCATTCCGTCATAGATGTCGAACCTTATGTTAGCCAGTGGATAGTGAACTGTCTCACTGCCAGAACACAGCAAATGAAGATTAAGGGCACACACTCCTCCAAAAAGCTCATTACCAGTAGTGTCCCTAAGGCTTGGTATTTGGGTTGCTTCTGTTTATTTTTGTCTGCTATCAAAGCTCATGTCAAGGGCCTTTTGCTGACAGCTTACTGATGATTGTTAACTTGAAGTCATTGTCACCTTCCTGTGGACTCCCAGATTCAACAGGAGGGACTAACATGTACAAACGAATGATGCCATGACTGTGACCTCAAGCTAAATTAAAAAAATATAGTACTGTATCCTCATGGATTTCTAAGACCATTTCATTTTGATTTTCTTTTCATGGCAAATGTCTTTCCTCGTCGGTACAGGCACATTCTACTAGGCAGTTGTCTCCTGTGGTGCATTTTTCAAGGGTCTGGATACCAGTTCTATCCTTGAGGGCAGCTTGGTCCTCTGTTCATAATTTCACTAAGCATTACAAGTTGGATATAATTTCCAGGACAGGCTTTGACAGGGCTATCCTGCAAGGGTTTGTAGAGGGCGTTCTTCTCTGCCTTCCTCCTCCACCAGGCTTCCTGTTAAGTTCTTGTACTCTCCATTAAGTAAAGAATACTGCAACAGTGATATGGAAGGGCATAGTACAGTTGTGCAAAATCTTACCATAACATGAGATGTCCTTCTCTTCACTGTTTCAGTATTCAATCCCTCTTTCCCTTCTACCTCTTCTGTCCTAGTTCTTGCCCTGTATTTTTGTTGCTGTCCTGGCTGAGGGGTTCCAATTCCTCTTCATTTTTCCCTTCTGGATGCACATTTTCTCCTTGTCCCTAAGAGTATTCTGCTCCTCCTGGGGCTTTTTCAGATGTTCTTCGTGTTTCGCTGTTGCACTCATTACATTTCTGTCACCTGCTTGCAGGTAGCTCTCAGTCGGCCTGATTAACAAAGTCTTGGGTCCTGCATTGGTTGCTGTCTCTTCTTCCATGACGTCACGTCGTCAGGGGTATAAAACATGCAGCCGACGTCATTACATCTGTCTTTCTTGCCGTGCAGTGCCCGAAGCAGAAGCATTTGCAAGTGCCGGTCGGCCGACTTCTGAAATTTTCATTTTCGAGTTTCAGAACCGAAGTCTTCAACTAAAAGTTAAGTACCCCATTGGGGAAACTTTTTCTTGCTTTATCTGCCATGGCTTAGTGGTAAACCTCAATAGCTGTGTGTGCAGGGTCCTGGTTTCGAGTCTTGCAGAGGCCGTTTATCTAAACCGATGTCAGTAAAAGTAAATAATTGTATTTTTTGTGGAAAGCAAATACCTCATAAAGATTTTCATTCGTACTGTATTCCTTGCCTAGGCCTTGACCACGATGTACCTCGCTATCGGTTTTGTGCCTTATTTAAACCACAAACTATCTGTTGTCGGTATATTTGCACTTCTAAATTTTTTGGTGCTCTGTTCAATTATCCTGATATGTCTTCATTAAGCCATCCGACTACTGACATTCCGAAGAAATGTAAAGATAAAGACAGAGACAGGCCACCCAGTTCGCCGGTACTCAGTGAGGCGTTTTCGCAGCCCCTGACACCTGCTACTTCAGATTCGCAGGCCTCTACTGAGACCCATTCAGAGTCCGGTATGCCATGAGATGCTTCAGATGCTTCAGCTGTGGATTCTGCGGATGTTTCTACCTTGGATGG
This sequence comes from Protopterus annectens, assembly GCF_019279795.1. Taxonomy (NCBI): domain Eukaryota; kingdom Metazoa; phylum Chordata; order Ceratodontiformes; family Protopteridae; genus Protopterus; species Protopterus annectens. Next base: position 1,160,634,085 of record NC_056746.1, on the reverse strand, counting down.
GTCCAGAGCCACTATGCAGGCACCGGCTTCTGAGGGTGTATTCAGGCCTACTGACTTGCATATTAAACCGGCGCCATCTTCTTCTTCAAGGCCTAAAACTCGAACTATGCCTAGAAAACTGACGCCCAGACCGCATGGTCAGGCCTCTATGCCTAAAGAACAAATGATAAGAATGACTGAAGACCTTATTACTTTAATCAGGGGAAGCCAACCTTCCCCCTCTAAGAGAACTAGGACTGAGTTTGCTTATGATACTTCTGACCAGGATTCTGAAATTTCTGTTTCCTCTGACCAGGGGTTACCCTTATCTACCTATGAGGATTCTGATGCTGAGGGCTCTGTTCCCTCTGCCCCCCCGAGGATTTCTCTTTTGGTGAAACCTTGAATACTCTCAGGGAGCTTTTTCATTGGGGAAAGTCAGGATTTTTCTGATTCTAAAAAGAGGCTTAGAGATTTCTTACTCCTACCCCAGCACAGGCCTTTAGCTATACCTCCTGTACTGGACATTGTTGATGATGCCTTTTCGGAGTCTAACATGGCCCCTGACTCTTTACCTCCTGTTTCCAGAAAACCTGAAAGATATTAAAGGGTTCCTGACTCTCACAAGTTCCTTTTCAAAACTCCTACTGTGGATCCTGAAACCATTTCACAGGGACCCAGGGGCATTAAAGCTACTACTGCCAAAAATTCTACCTCCTCTGATAGACACTCCAGGGCGCTGGATAGATGGTTTAAGAAGGTAGACACTTCTGCAACTTTGGCCATTGGGGCCTTGAATTGCCAGTTTCATATGTTAAAGTATCTGCTACATGTCATTGGATTGCTTAAACAGAAAATTATTTTGACTCCTGATTGTGCTGAAAATAAAGATTTACAGGATTTTTTATGCATTCTGTTGAACAAGTTGGTAAACATACATTGCAATGTGGTTTTGATTCACTAGAGGCATCTTGTAGGGCTGCGGTAACTGGTTCTGTACTTAGAAGGCATGCTTGGCTTAAGGAGCAATCCTTGCCGGATTATGTTAAAACGAAATTACTGGATGCACCCTTAAATCAGGGCCACCTGTTTGGCAACAAAGCAGAAGTTCTTAAAAAGATGGAGGAAAAAGCTATATCTATGCAAACTGTTAAAGATTTTTTTACAAGTACAACCTCCAAGATTTAGTAGGCATTGGCCTTCTAAGAATTGGTCCTTTCCTGCCTCTTCCAGACCTTCAGTCCAAACCCAGATTCAGCAGAGCACACAGGCTTCAGTCCCAGGGGACACACAGGACTAAGCAGTGGGGGGCCTCCACTTCCAAATTTGTGAGTAATAAAACTCCCCCTATGTTAGTCTCAATGACTTCTTTTTAAAACTTCCAAGCACTTCTCAACTGACTGCCCCATTGGGGGGAAAGATTGCACTTCATGCAAAGAACTGGGGACTCATTACCCAGGACAAATGGGTTTTAAATATAGTGTCCCAAGGATACAGATTTCACTTCCACATGTCACCAACTCCAAGCGGTTGGCCGGATCTACCTCCAAAGCAGTGGGCAGAGGCCCAAAAGCAAGTACTGTCTCTCGTAAGCATAGGGGCTATTCAATTGGTACCAGAAGAGAAAAAAGGACAAGGTTTCTACTCGAGATTTTTTCTGGTACCCAGAAAAGACAATTCATGGCATCCTATCCTGGACCTGCCTACTCTAAACACCTTTTTGTTGATTCCAAAATTCAAGATGCTAACTCTTTACCAGTTGCTGCCTATGCTAAGCAAAGATGCCTGGTTGGCAATACTAAATTTAAAGAAAGCATCCCTGCACATCCCAATCAGGGAATCTTGCAGAAGATACCTACGCTTCAAAGCAGGCCACACGCACTATCAGTTTTCTGCACTGCCCTTTGGCTTATCTACTGCACCCAGGGTATTCACAAAGTGCCTAGCTCCAGTCATTGCATTTTGCAGGCAAAGAAATGTTCAAATATACCAATACCTGGACGATTCTCTAATTCAGGCAGAAATCCAGGACATACTTTTGAATCATCTGGCTTTTGTACAGAGGGTGCTAACTTGTCTTGAGGTACACCGTAAACGAAAAGAAATCACACCTGGTACCCTGTCGACAAATTATATTCCTGGGAACAAGCTTGAATACAACTTCCCAGATGGCTTTTCTCACGCCAGAGAAACAAATTCACTTGACAACCTAGTTCAAACAAGTGGTAACAAAAAGCCTGCTATCTGCAAGGCAAATACTACAAGCCTTGGGGTTCATGGCCTCCTGCATTCTTCTAATTCCATATGCAAGACTGCATATGAGGAAACTACAGTGGTATCTAAAAAGCCTATGGTGTCAACATTCTCAGGATCTAGAAGCAATGATTCCTATCATTCCTTATCTATGCCTAGAGTTCCTTTGGTGGCCAGCGGCCTGCCATGAAAACAAGGGACTACCATACACACTACCCCCTGCCGCCCAAACCCTAACAACAGACGCATCAGACTATGCATGTGGGGGGGACGCACATGGCAGGGAAGTGCATTCAGGGCAAATGGCACCCAATTCAAATGCACCTTCACATCAATCATAAAGAAATGTTAACTGTACAGAATGCTCTGACAGCCTTCAAGGATCACATTCTTCCAGGACAATTAATGGTAAAGACGGACAACACCACTGTTATGTACTACATAAACAAGCAGGGGGGTACACATTCTTACCCCCCCCCCTCTGCAGACTAGCCATGGCGTTGTTGAACACAGCCTTGAGCTACCAAGTACATCTACAAGCTCAGTTCCTGCCAGGAAAACTAAATATACTGGCAGACGGACTAAGCAGAAACCTCATGGACCCACACGAGTGGAAACTGGAACCAAGGATTTTCAACATGTTGACAAGCAAATGGGGGGGACCCCAGATATAGACCTGTTTGCCTCCCACCAGAACTATCAATTGGAAAAATTTTGTACAAGGACTCCCCACAGACAAACTTGGAAGGTTGCTGCTCTGTCCTTCAGCTGGAAAAACCTATCAGTTTATGCCTTTCTTTTTCTGCCTCTGTTCTCCAAAGTACTGCTAAAGATCAAACAAGACAAACCAAGGATGATTTTGATTGCACCAGCCTGGCCATGCCAACACTAGTACCCCTTCCTGCGCAGTGTGTCACTGTTGGCCACATGGCACCTGCTCCTACCCTGCTGTCTCAGCAGGAGAACCAGATTCTGCACCCTCAGCTTCAAACACGGAACCTAGCAGCCTGGCTAAGTACCTAAGCTCTCCTTTACCATCCCTAGGTAAACCAGTGATGGATGTCATTTTAGAGGCAAGGAGGCCTAATACTAGAAAATCTTATGCTGAAAAATGGAAAAGATTCTGTGCCTGGAATCAGTCTCAGGGGATGAGCACAGCAGTGCCCAGTTTACCTCAGATTTTACAATACTTAATTGAGATGCTTCACAAGGGCCTGTCTTTTTCCTCAGTAAAAATTCATGCCTCAACCATTTCAGCTCATTATAACACAAAATCCTTCCCTCTTCTCTCTTCCACTGCCCAAGCAGTTCCTCAGAGGGGCCAACAGTTTAAGACCAACCAAGAGACCTCCAACTCCAGCTTGGGACCTTAACTTTGTACTGGAGAAACTCACCCTTCCTCCTTTCGAGCCAGCTGCTACTGCAGATTTAAAATTCCTTTCTTGGAAAACAGCTTCCCTTTTAGCCATCACTTCAGCAAGAAGGGCATCTGAATTACAGGCCCTTATGGCAGTGGAGCCTTTCATCATCTTTCATGCGGACAGGGTGTCCCTCAGAACCAATCCCTCTTTCATGCCAAAGGTGGTATCCAGTGTGGCCTTTAATCAGTCCATTCATTTGTCTACCTTCTTTCCTAATCCACAGAACAAAGGGAAACAGATACTGCACTCCTTAGATGTGCACAGACAACTTAGATTCTACTTGGACAGGTCTAAACCTCAAAGGAAATCTGAACAACTGCTGGTGGCATTTGCTGCAGGGACAGAGGGGAAGGCTATTTTAAAGTGAACTATCTCCAAAATGGATAGGCCATTGCATTCACTTCTGCTATAAGCACCATGGAAAACCTATCCCACAGGGGATCAGATCCCACTCAACCAGGGCTGCATCTACCTCTGCAGCCTTTCTCTGAGGCGTACCTACCAGGGACATTCTAGAAGCTGCTGCCTGGAGTTCTGTACATACTTTCACCAAGCATTACCATTTGCCAATTTTCCTCTAAATCCATAGCTGGCTTTGCCACTGCAGTTTTGCAGGGCCATATAGCTGATCTTAATGCTATCTAAATTCCTCCTCCCATCCTTAGCTTTGGGAATCTACCCAAATGTAATGACTGCAACAGTGAAACACAAAGAACATAGTACAGTTTTGTACACTTGCCATAAATGTAGATGTTCGCGTGTATTCACTGTTGCAGTTTTGGTTACCCTCCCTCCAGCCCCCTGACTTCGTTTGGCTATACCTCTTCTCTCCTTTTCAATGCTTAAAAGCTTTTTGGTGTATTTGCTTTTTTGTTTGAGGTATAACCTTTTATATTTATACATTTAATTGCTTCTCATTAGGGGGACATCTGGGGCAAGAAAAACTGATGTAATGACGTCGGCTGCATGTTTTATACCCGCTGACGACCTGATGTCATGGAAGAAGAGATAGCAACTGACGCAGGACCCAAGACTTTGTTAATCAGGCCGACTGAGGGCTGCCTGCAAGCAGATAACCCAAATGTAATGACTGCAGCAGTGAATACACTCGAACATCTACATTTATGGTAAGTGTACACAACTGTACTTTGTGTGTGCCCATCCGTATGTCACTTTCATTCCTTACTACTTGCACAGGGAGCATGCGTGTGATGTACGGCAACTGTAAGAACTAATAGCTTTGGTGTACTGAACAGAAGATGGGCTGTCCGTGGCAGGAGATCTCTTGGGTAAAGAATACTGCAACAGTGAAGAGCAAAGAGAAAAACATCTTTACCTTCTTACAATTTCCACTTATTTATATGTAGTTTACTCCTTCCCTTCTCTAAAGATTCCACCTTCAATTATTTATTACTTTACACCGGTCAACAATTTTGTTATGGTCTGTTATGTTTTCGATTTCTATTTCCTTGTGAATTTTTTTTTTTTGTAGTGAACAGCATTAAACGTAGTACGTACTTTGTGTCTGGGTAATTTTATTTTCTGTATCCCAGCTGAAAAGATAATTCCCTTAGTTAAAATAATTTGCTCCCCCAACATTTCTAACAATACCATGTAGGGAAATCATTACATACCCAAAAAACTTGTTCCCAGGTACCCCTGTCTTTTCCATCACATCTCCAGCAATTGCTTGTCTACCTGTAGAAAACGTCTTTAAAGTCCGATTGGGATATAAGATACCTGTGCAGACACTTCCACCAAAACCTTCATATTTTTTTTTCCATAGATGGCAGCTGTACACGTATCCTCCCACTGTTTCTTTGTATATTGCTTTTCTATTCTTATCTCCCAAGTCTTGTCTAATATCTTCTGACTGAGTCTTATATTTGTCATGCATTATTTTATGTGCCCTGCTAATTATCCCTTTTTTACTGCAACTTCTGTTCTAGACTCAGGTGTACAGTCAACCACAGATGGTCTTTCATTTAACACTCCCCTATCCATTTATGTAAGCCTATACTCTCTTATCAGTCCCTGGTAGGAAAGGCAGTCTGTCTTATTTTCTGTGCCCCTACTTGCAGTAATGCCTATTGGTAAAAGTCTCTTCTCCAGTCCTGTATTGACTTGATTCTGTAAATATTTTCTGCAGCTTTTCATATAGAATATTCTGTGTGGTTGTTACTTTTCTCCTTAAGTGCCTGCATCCGTAGTCCTATTATCTCATTGTTCTGTGAATCCGCCCACCCTTTTCAACATCATGTCTTTCTGCTTGATTTGTGGCCTTCTGTTTGTGCTATGTACGTGAGCCTTTACTGTTTAGCTCTAGAGTAATCCTTTCAAATCTGGTAGTCCTGAACCACTTTGCTCTGTGGGGAGAAACAACTTAATCCACTGAACTTGTGTCTTCTTTTCTTCCAAATATTTTTTTTCAATTCTTTATTAGTTATGGGCCACAACTTTACCTCTGATTGATGGAAATATGCATGCTTTGTATACAATACTAGAGGGACTGCTTATACCTTACTAACCATTGTCAAGCGCTTCTAACTTCTTATATTTTGTATTATCTTTGAAGTCACTTCTCAATATCTTTAGCTGATGTAATAGAATCCTTTTCAGTCCATCCCCAGAAATGCTTCATCTTATCGTGCCCCCCATAAATGTGGGTATTGACACTGAAATCTTTTTTTTTTCTGGATTTATCAAATACAGTATCATATCATCTGTAAATAAAGTTATTTTTTTCTTGAATACCATACCATTGGATTTTTGAGTCCCTTATTTTCTTTGTTAATGGATCTAAGCATAAGGCAAATAACAAAGAAAAAGAGGATGACGCTGCCTGGCTTGTCGGGGAAGGAGCCCTGCCCCCATCTTGATTCTTGCCTCAGACTCTTCCATGTATCTTCCTAATTAATTCCATATTCTATCAGAAAATGCAAGTGCTACTATTGCCGTAATCATAAAATCACAGCTAACTTTATCAAATGCCATCTCTACATCAACACTTACCAACATAGTGGACACTTCTTGCACTGTGCTTCCCTTTAAATTATTATTGTTTTCTTTTAATGCTGTCAGACTGTCAGAGTCACATGGTTCATAAAGAGAGACATGCAACTCAGGTAGACTTCATCCTAGTAAGGAAAAGGCATTTGGGTAGAATACATGATTGCAAAGTCATCCCCAGTGAGACAGTCAGCCCACAGCATAAACCACTAGTTGCCGCAATCAGCTGCAACCTGTAGAGTGGTTAGAGAAGGCTCTAAGGTCAATAGAGACCAGGGTGAAGACCTGGAAGTTGAAGAGAAAGTACAGCAGTTCAAGGAATTACTTAAGGCTCTAGCACCCCAAGAAGAGGAGGAAATAGGTGGAGTTGAACAAGAATAGCACCGCCTAAGAACAGCATGTGTTAGGACTACAGAAAAGATATGTGGCCGAGCCAGGTGTGGAAATAAAGTACATAAGGAAAGCTGGTGGTGGAATACAGAAGTCCAGGAAGTCATCAAAAGAAAGGAGTGCAGGAAGAAGTGGGAGATGGGAAAGACTGACCAAGCTAGGAAGGACTACTGGTTGGCTAGCAAAGAAGCTAAAAAAGAAGTTGCAATAACAAAGAATAGGACATCAGAGGCACTCTACCAGCTTCTGAAAAGTGGATCAGTAAGTGGCACAAAGAAACTGTATCAGGTTGCAAGGCAAAGACAGAAAGATAAAGAAGATAGTCAGACATTCTTCATAAGGGATGCCAGCAACAACCTGCTCACCAGTCCACAGGACATTAAAGGCAGATGAAAGAAGTATTTCCAGCAGCTTCTGAATGAAGAAAACCCCACAGAAGTTATACTGCCCCAGAAACTGCCTACGATGAGAGAAGAAGAGGAGCCCACCTTAGAAGAAGTAAGAACAGCACTAAGGAAAATGAAGTCAGGCGAAGCAGTAAGCTCAGATGAGGTTACTGCAGATATGATAAAGATGCTGGGTGAGATAGAGGAGAAATTGCTTCTGAGGGTACTTATAGCAGTATGGAGAGAAAGGCGTATTCCAGATGACTGGAGGATAAGCATATTCATGCCAGTGTACAAGAGCAAAGGGGAAATCCACAACTGTGGGAAGTACAGAGGCATCAAACTCCTATCACATTGCATGAAAGTTCCGGAGAAGATGATTGATAAGTGGGTATGCAGAGTAGTAGAAAGCAAGATGGGAGATGAGCAGTTTGGATCCAGATCAGGAAGCAGCACAAATGACCTGATGTTTGCAGTGAGACAGATACTAGAGAAGAAGCTAGAGATGAGGAGAGAGTCTAACTGGGCATTCCTAAACTTGGAAAAAGCATGTGACAAGGTCCCAAGAAAGCTGATCTGGGCAGTAGTGCGGTGGTTTGAAGTCCCAGAAACAATGATAGAATTAGTGCAAGCTATGTACAAGGACCTAATGACTCAAGTACGAATAATGTTCGGTCTCACAGAGGGGTTCCCAGTGGGAATGGGTGTGCACCAGGGTTCAGCTGTGAGCCCACTGCTGTTCATACTGGTGATGATTACATTATCAAACAGGTCAGACGGGACAGATCAACACAGTTGCTATATGCAGACAATGTGGCATTACAGGCAGACTCTGAGCAAGAACTTCAGCAAAGTGTAGGAGAATGGAATGCAAAACTGAAGGCACATGCAATGAAACTAAGCACAGATAAAATGGTGGTAATGGCAGCAAATTGGGGAAATCAGAAGAAGCTGAGACTAGAGATAGATGGGAAGCTAGTGGAACAGGTAAACTGCTTCAAGTATCTGGGAGGGGTGGTTGAGGAGAAGAAAGTCTGAATGAAGAGGTCAAAGCTAGGATCAGATGGGCTGCAGCCAAGTGGCATAGAGTGTCAAATGTAGTCTATGACAGAAGAATGCCAAAGCAGTTGAAAAGTAAGGTGTACAAGACAGTGGTGCGACCAGAACTACTGTATGGTACAGAAACCAGGGCAGTAAAGGCAGAGCAGTTGAAGAAGCTAGAGGTGATGGAAATGAAGTATCTGAGAAGTGTGGTAGGGATGCACACTATGAGACAAATGAAGAAATGAGGACATAAGTGCAGAAGCCAAAGTACCTCCAGTTGCAGAAAAGATCAAAGAGAACAGATTACGGTGGTTTGGACATGTGCAGAAATGCAGAAGACAATCTGATGAGGAAGATTTGGGACAGACGGGAAGAATGTAAGAGTAAGCGAGGACGTCCAGCAAAGAAGTGGATGGATTGTGTGAAAGAAGATTTGTACAATCAGGCATGAGTGTTGAAGAAGGCAGGAGTGTGTCACTGAATTGAGAGAGATGGCAACAGTTAACACGATACCCCAACCTCGTGTAGAAATAATTGGAAAAAGGGGCTGCTGATGATGATGATGACGAGACTGTGAGATATCTGCCCCCACCCCCCAACCCCAAACCACAGTGCTCTATGTCCGTCAGTCTTGGCAACGTCTTAGCCATTCTCTTAGCTAATATAAACATACATGCTTTATATTCATGGTTCAAAACTGAAACTGGACTATATGAAGTTAGATTTAAAGGGTCTTTGCCCTCTGAGTAGTACAACCACAACTGATTTCTTCTAAGATGGTGGTACTGTACTTTCTTTTAAAATATTGTCAAACAAAACCTTCCAGATATTTATCAATTTCCTTCCTCCAAATTTCAAATTTTCACAGGAGTACCAAGTACTCCTGGAGACTTCCTTGTTGATTATACATCACCATTTTTACTTCATCCTCTTCTGTCTTGGTTGTTAATTCTTGAGCCTTATCATCCACTAACCTTAGCAGTGTAAGCCTTTCATAAATGTTTCCATTTGTGCCTTTTCTTGTTGTCCCTATTTCTGTGTACAGGTATTCATAGAATGCCTAAAATATCTCTAATGCCTCTACTGGGGTGTATGGTTATTTTATTTTTAGTTAGCTTGCAACACCAGTTTCTATTTTCAGTTCCCCATGTAATTGTGATATTATTTTTTGTGCTCTGGGTTTATCAGAAGGTACTTGCATATTCTGTACTTGTGCGTGATATCCAAATACTCACTTATTTTCCTTTAGCACTCAACAGTTGCTCCTCTTCTTGTGTGGCAAGATTCCACTTCATCTGCATTGCCTTAGCCTTTGATAATCCCTCCATTTTTTTTTTTGCTACTTTCACGTCTTTCACTCTCATTTCTACCATATTTTAAGTTTCATTTTCATTTTATCCCACTCGGCTATCCCTTCTGAAGAAACTTGGATGAAATGTTTTGTTTTATGAGTGAGCCTTGCAGAGCTGCCTTCTTTTGAAAAGAATGGGTGTAGCACATAATAAATAGTTTAACTAACTTTGAATAACTGATGGAATAGATGAGGGGAATTAGGTTTGACTGATGTATTGCTGTGATACTGACTGCACATTCGTGCACAAGAGTTGTCGAGGTATAAGAATGTCTTTATGCTCCCTTTTCCGTGATGGGCTGATGTCAGATGTTTATACTTTGGGGAGACTTAAGGTGCTGAGATGCTGCTAGAAGGTAACGTGTCCAAGTGATAGTGAACAGCTTCTGTCCAGTAGTACAGGAAGTAGTGTGAAAGTTTTTTATTTTCTGATGCGCGTGGACATAATGGAATATCCAGTTACTTCCAATATTTTCTTCTCAAGAGGGTGAACATAGACTTCGAGGAGAAGAGGCCATGCTGAACAGTGAACAGTAAACCGAGTTTATTTATTTATTTTATTTTATATTTAGTTTACTGGATAGGGTGCTGAATATAAAAGGGTCATTTTCATGCTCTGCTTGAGTGTGTATGTTCAAAACAGTCATGGTGTGGTTTGTTTTCATTTATGTAAATGTATGATTGCTTATGTCGTAAATGATGGTTTAATAAAGGTGTTTCTTAAAAACAAAAGGAGCAGAAATTGAATAATTTATAATGTTGGTTAAGATATGTAATATATAACAATATATGTGAAGTATAATGCTTGTTAATGTTAATTTGTTAATATAGTTTGATTACTTTTGTATAAATGTAAATTTGCCTGTGTCATAAGTGGTAATTCAATAAAGGTGTTTAAAAAAATCCATGTGCAAACGCAAATAGTTAAGCAAAAGGCAGTGATGCAATAATATGCAGTTAGAGGCACTGTGTTCAACATTAGATGAAGTAACGAAAAGCAAAATCAGAGATAAAAAACAGCAACAAGGAGAAAGAATACAGAAAATATGTACATATTAATGCAAGTTGGAGACAGGCTACAAAAGAGTATTGAGCTAGCAGAGGAGTGATTTGAGAGGAAATACAGCTAAAGAAAATGTAGCCGGTTTTGTGATATGTGTACTGCATTCAGGCATTTACACTTAAATTGTATTAGAAACTGTTTGAATTGAGGTCAGAATGATGAGTGATTTGTATTGTCAGTAATTTCAAATGGGAGAGACTTCCACAATTTTGGCAAGAGTACAGAAGAGCTGTGGTCAGAGTTATGAAGATTGGTGGAGGGGTAATGGGGTGTAGGACCACCTGTGTACAGGCTTCTCAGGCTGGTAGGGGTGGCTAATTTGAGTTTCATTGTGAGAGGAGGAGTATCTTGTACTTGTATGAAAAGTCAGGAGTCTAGAAGAAGGATGGCTCTGGTCTGAACAGGTAGCCAGTAGGCCCTGGTTAGTATGAGACAGTGATATTCATTACGGAGTTAGTGGCAGTGTTTTTTGTTTGAGTAGTGATAAGCTGTATTTTTGTTGGGCTAACAGGACACCTGTATAGGGCAATAGTCACTGAAAGCTGGGGGGGGGGTGAGTGAAGACTAGTGAGAGCTTGGTTGAATGGGAGGTTAAGAAAGCTAGAAGAGAATGATTATTAGTTTTAATGTTCAGTTATGATTGATTTGGCAAAGAGCTGTAAATGCTTAAGGTTAACTAGCTTGAATATGTCCTATTTGGCTGGACCAAGAAAGTTTAAGATTAAATTGTTAAGGATGATAATGTGTGCTTATTTGGTGTCAGTCAGACTGCTGTGTAAGAGGGTATTACATTTTGCTAAGGAGGCAGGGAGTGGAAGGTGATGCAGTGTATGGGTGGGGGGAAGAGTGAAGAGGTCGTTAAGTGAGAATCCAGTTGAGGTGATCAGCAGTAGAGGGGCTGAGTGTGGACTTAAGCATGACACCATCACCTGATCTAGTTCCAAGACAAGCATCAAGCTTGTAATGATATTCAGGGAAGAAATGGAGATAATTTTTCAGCCTCAATTATGTTATGATCGGTATGTCAGTGGAGTGAGAGGATAGAAAGGTGCTGTTTTGATATTGTTTATTTCATGTACTTTTTGCATTTAGTCCACCTGAGGGAGTTCAGTTTTGTTGCTGTGTAGTATATTGTGTGTGTGTGTGTGTGTGTTCGTGTTCATTATATGGTGGGATGTGGTGCTCAGGAGCAGATGTAACATTATTTTCCCATTAAACATTTTATTTTCTCTTAAGTCAGGTAATCATTTTAACAAACTCTGCAGTCCTCATGAATGATACACTTTACTACTTCACTGATGGCTCATAAAGTGGGATATAAAGTACAGTTTATCATTTAGCTAACTGCTGTTACGTTCAGCCATCCAGTGTTTACACTTCACATTTTTCTTCTCTCAGTTATTGATTCTGCAGCATGAATCTTAAGTCAAAGCTGGTTTTATATTATTTTTGATATTATGTTCACAATTATTATAACTCAAAGTAACTACATCACCCCATTCCCTGTTTTGTGTGTCCCCACAAAATATTTACATATGAATCAGCATTTGTCTTTTCTGTCGCCCTTAAACTGTTGGGTCTATTTGTTACCTGGGTTTTCTTAGATGTTCTTAGTTGTCAGAGTTGCAGTACTGATTCTTGGAACTTCCTGCCATGCAGAAGCCCACGACCATCCCAGTTTCCAGAATCTTTACATCATCCCTAGCCAGCAGACGCCTGAAAATGGATGATGGATGTAAGAAGGTTGCCCATCGGCACCATCTACAGCTCTTTCTAGCCATGTTGTCCGATGTGCTTCACCATGTATACAGTATGCTTGTTGTTTGTTGGCCAGCTTGTTTTTTTCAAGAGTTTCTCTTCTCCTCCACTCATGGCCCAGTTGGGTATTTCCCTCTTCTAAATTAATGTTTAAAAAGGTTAACAATTACTTGGTGTGTGATGTAAATCCCACGTAAAGATTTTCACTTGTGTCTGTCCTGTCTGGGGTCTCAGCATGACATCTGTCATTGTCCTGATTTTGCTAAATTCTGAATGAAGACCCTTAAACGCAGGACTGAAGTCCTAGCTGTTCATATGGTATCCTCAGTTTTGGTTCCCTCCCTGTCTTCACAAACCCCTGCATCCACCAGTGTTATTCCAAAAAAAAATGCAAAGACAAAAATATTTAAAGAAAGACACTGAAGATACAGCGATGCCTCTGCCCACGCTACCAACTCTGCTCACCACTCAAGCGAGGCACCTTTGCAGCCCCTTGTTCCATCGACTTATAGGCCCAAACACACTGGTGTGACCCCAGGCTTACCGCTCACTTTTTCCCAGACATAACATTGGTTAGGTCTGAAATCACTTTGTAGACCATAGCTTCCGATGTTCATGTCATGAGTACCAAAGGAGACGACTTAACTTCCTCAGCCTTGGAAACCCAGACTGATATTGCAGTTGACCATCCATGTGCTCTGGTTACTTTGACAAAATGGCCCCCAAACCGAAAAGAACTGTCCTGTTCAGTCTCTTCAGCCCTCTATCACTTCAGCAGAAACTGAAGCCTAAGACCTCTTCCGTTCCTTTCTAAAGTCTGTATTTGCCAATGTTTTAATCCTGTAGTAATCCCTTGTATGATCTGCTGATCAGAGCTCACCTTCCCATTTGATTTACCTTTGCCTGTATCATGTATTCCCCTATCTTGGGTGTCATGTTTGAGATATAATATTTAAATGTTCTCTGCCCTATTTTAATATGCCTGTTAAAGAAAATCTCTATCTCCCCACAAAGTTTGTTTTTTGTTTTCTCCCCTATTCCCCTTCTGTGTCTTGTTTCTGTTTTGTTTTCAAAATATTCTTTCTTTCTTTTAGGATCATAAGAAGTAGCTAGGCTAATGGCCCTAGGGCCCTTACAGGCCTAGCCAAGTTCTACTTTTACGTCCACGATCAGCACCTATTGCCCCTGTCCAAGAGAGTGACAAGTGGAACTCCCTGGGTGAATTAACAGTTGCCCATCCAATCATCCAGATTGCATTTGAAGAGGGCCAATGAGGTGGTCTTTTTGACATGATGTGGGAGTCTGTTCCAAAGGTGTGGTAACCTCTGGGAGACAAATTTGTCCCTCCTGCAGGTTCTAGTAATGTCATATACCAGGTTAAATTCTTTAGAGCGAGTAACCCATGTACCATTTGACTTGTGGATATGCAGCATTTCCAAATAAAACAGGGTCAGCAATAGCTTTATATGCAAGGCAGAGATTGCCTGTGAGTAGTGTGTATGAAACAGAGTAAAGTGACAGTGATTTCAGATGGTCCACATAAGACAGATACTGGAGACCTTGAATTTTCCTTGTGAGGAACCTTTGTGGTCTCTTCAATTGCTTGAAGTGCTTGGAAAGGTGCATTCCAAAAGGGCCGTTGTACTCCGTTACTGGCCTGATAAGGGAAGAGCACAGGGAGGTTATAACTTATTTTTTTCTGGAATCAGTGCCCTTACTTATGAGATGAGCAATGTAGAATGCCCTTCTTACCACTGTGGAGACATGTTTATCAAAGGTAAGGTTGCTTTTAACCTGTGTGCCCAGGTCAGTCACCACTGAGTGTGTACTTAGGGGGTTGCTGTTGATGTGGTAGTTAGCAGAAACATTGCCCTTACCGAAAGGGATGATAATACATTTTTTTAATTGAGTTTAAGGCCATGACTTTGGCACCAATCATTTGTTTGTGTAAGACCCTCTTGTAGGATGTTGACATCATGTGGAGATTCTATGACCGCTCTGTTTGCCGTCATCAGCAAACTTTGTCAGCCACGGACCAGCCACAGAACTTTAGTTTTTGCTTGTACTTTGGAGAAATAGATTCTAAACAGTCGAGGTCCCAGGACTGATGCTTTTAGAACACCACTGGTTACAGGTCTACTATTGGAGGTGGATTCCCCTACCCATCTAACGATAAAAGGGTTGATACCTAGCTGGGTGAGTTTGTCAATGGTGCCTGAGTGGGAATGGTGTCAAAAAGCCTTGATTAAGTCTAGGTAGGCTGTATGCACAGATTTCCCCTCGTCCAGGGCCTTGCTGTTTCGAAGAAGTCCACCTGGTTTAACAGGTATAATCTCCCTTTGATAACCGAGTAGGGTCAAATGTTTGGAGATTACCTATATCTTTGTTGATAAGGTCAATGATGATTCGCTCCATGGCCTTGCAGGTTAGGCTAGTCAGGCTAATGGGTCTATAGGTCCTGTTGTCAGTGGAAGCACCACCTTTGTGCAAGGGAATAACAGTGGCAGTTTTCCATTCAGGTGGGATGAAGCCAGTGCTTAGACCGATTGAAAAGAGTACCCAATTGTGTTGCTAATTCTTGTTGGAGCCAGTGTAGGACGCAGCCTGGGATGTTATCGGATCCCATAGATGCTGTGTTTTTGGCCATAGAGAGGGTGTTTACGGACCTGCTCTTTAGAGAAACAAGGTAGGGGACAGGTGGTAGGGATGTCATGGGGTACATGTGGTGGGGACAGAGGAGTGAAGTTTTCACAGAACCAGTCAGCCAGCAGATTAACTATGTGCAGAGGCTCAGTATATGTGGTATCATTAACTACCAGTTCGACACAAGTCTGGGCCTTTCCTTTTAGGCTATGGATGTAACTAAAGCATGCCTTATGGTTGTCCTTAGTTGAGGAAGTTAATTTGGATTTGTAGTTTGCTTTGGAGAACTTCACAAAAAGTCTTATTTTGCTTTATTCAGTGCTTTCCAGGTTTTTGTTGGCTCTTCTTTTTTTCCATTTTGGCATGTATGTACTTACCTGGATCAAATAAAGAAGCCTTAGTTGTGTTTCTGTATAGTATTCTTGTAGATTCAGCATACCTAGACTACCACGCTCAGTTGTTAACATTAGCCTTTCCACTTTACCATTCCTTTCTTTCCTTCCCATAAAAATTCTTTCAATTCATTGTCTAATTCTTTCCTCTACGGCTTCCTCAGGTTGATCAAAGTATGCCTGACTTAGATATAGTACTAGAGGAAATGAAAACATTTTGACTGCTTGTACCTTGCTTTCCAAGCCCATCCAGATAGTTTTCCATTTTCTTTTCTTATCTGTTGTATTGTCTCCTGCCACATTTCTTGTGCAGCATCGTCTACCTTCTATTCCAGCCTGACTCCCATGTATTTCATCTTGCCACGGCTCCAGAGAAATGGAAAGATCTGAACCAGGCTAAATGTTGATACATAGTTCTTAAGTATGTTTTTTCTCTTAGCTTCATTAATCTTATAACCAGTCAGCCTGTTATATTTAAGTAATTTCTCAAAAGTTGTCTCTAAATCTTGTTCAGGTTCTTATGCATAAAGCATTGTTGGCATTTATACCCTTTTTCTCCATTTTGTACATGGAGTTGGCATGTCACATCAACAATGACCATAACCTCGAGAGAATGTTTACACTGCCGATGCATAGTGTTACGTTATCAGCAAATAAGGATATGTTTCACTAGTATATCCCCATTGGTATCCCCTCATTTCTGAGTTTGTCTGTTGCTAACAGCTCTAAGTATAATGCAAGTAAAAAGTGAAAGGACAGCCATGCATGGTTCCCCTTGTCAGACTAAAAGCATTCAACAGGGTACCCCAGTGCATTGTTCATGTCACTTTCTCCTTCATATATGTTTTGAACAATATTTCTCTCCACTTGAAGGAAAATTAAATGCCAGAATTTTCTCCAGGAACTTCAGCTGACCCTGCTGAAGGCTGTTTCTGCATTCAGTCCTATTAGCATTAAAGCATTTTTATTCTTTTCAACATCTTTTTGAAGTATATGCTATTTTCAAAAGTCTACTTTCCTTTTGTAAATCCACATTGATCTTAATCAGTCAGATTGGGCAACACTTTTGCTAGCCTTTTTGCTGTAACTGCCATGACAGTTTATAATCCTGGTTTAAAATTGAAATAAGTCTATAGGAACCAGGGTTTGTCTTTTCTTTCCCCCTTTTGGCAAAATCACCATTATTGCTTTGTACCAAGAATACAGTATATGTTCTTCACGTTTCACTGTTGCAGTCATCACATTTGGGTTATCCCTGCCAGGTTAGCCATCGGCCAGCCCGAATACCAGAGACTTAGTATTTCTGCATCAGTTGCTGTCTCTTGAGGACTGATGTCAGGCCATCAGTCGTATAAAGTAAGGCAGCCGACACCATTACATCAGTCTTTCTTGCCGTGGCGCCCGAAGCAGAAGCAGTTCGCACGAGTGCCGGTCATCCGCTACCTGAGTTTTCGTTTTGGAATTGAAGTTGAAGTCTTCTAAAGCCAAGTACCCAATTGGAGATCCTTTTTTCTTGCACTAACTGATGTCAGAAAAAGTTAATAATTGTCTCACCTGTAGAAAGCAAATGCCACACCGAGACTTCCACTCTTACTGTGTCACTTGTCTAGACCCAGACAATGACATTCCCCATTGTCGCTTCTGTGCTTTAACGCCAGAACTATCCGTCGTCGGGTCCTTATTGTAGCCAGATATTTTAGTTTACAGTCCTCTAATTCTGATATGGCTTTGCTAAGCCATCCGACAACAGATCTTTCGAAAGAACGTAAAGATAAAGACAGAGACAGACTGCACAGATCCAAACTTACCGACGACGCTTCCGTTAAGCTAGTCATCAGTCCTCTGGTACTCAGTGAGGTGCTTTCACAGCCACTGATGCCCACTTCAGTTAATTTGCAGACCGCTACCAAGACCCTTTCGGAGTCCAGTATGCCGCAAAACGCTTCTTCGTCGAAGGATCCTGCCGTCGTCTCTACCTTGGATGGGTCCAGAACCGGTGAGCAGGCACAGGCTTCTGAGGAAGTCCTTCGGAATACGGAATCTCGACACAAACCAACAGCTTCTTTCATGACTACCGTTCTTTCAAAAACAACCGAGTTCCTTAGGCCCAGGGTTCGAATCACACCCAGGAAACCGACTACCCACTCTGAGGCACCTGCTACCTTGCTTCAGTCTCAAATGCTTAAAAGGGCAGAAGACATTATCATGCTGATCAGGGGAAGCCAAGCTACCCCCTCAAAAGGAAAAGAGATCTGTCACCAGTAGTTTTGTCTGAACAAGAGTCAGATGAGTCTGATGCATCTGACTATGAAGACATGCAACCCGTCTCCACTTTTGAGGATTCTGATGCAGATGACTCCATTCCTTCAGCCTCTCCCCCAGAGGACTTTTCCTTTGGGGAAACCCTGCATACGTTGAGAGCATTTCCAATGGGAGAGTCAGGAGTACCCTCAGTCTAAAAAGAGACTCCTTCCGCAACACAGACCCTTGGCCATCTCCCCAGTCCTGGATGTGGTGATTGATGTTTTCCTTGAATCCAGCTTGACTCCTGATGCCCTACCTCCTGCTCCCAGAAAACCAGACGGGTACTACAGAGTCCGTGACTCACATAAATATATTTTTTAAAAATCCTACAGCTGACCCTGAGGTAATTTCTCAAGGGCCTAAAGGAATTAAAGCAAATTCTGCTAAGAACCCACCCCCTCAGACAGGGATTCCCGAGCATTGGACAGATGGGGTAAAAATGTATACACCTCAGCTACTCTTGGTGTCAGGGCACTGAATTGTCAGTTCCATATGCTTAAATATCAGCAACATACTTTGGAATTCTTTAAACAAAAAATGTCTATCTTTCCGGTCTGGGCAGAATCTAAAGATTGAAAAGACTTAATGCATTCTGCATGTCAAGTAACTAAACACACTTTGCACTGTGGTTTTGATGCTCTAGAAGCTTCTTGCAGGGCAGCAGCCACTGGATCTGTCATTAGAAGACTTGCATGGCTTAAGGAACGACTCCTGCCAGACCATGTCAAATCTAAATTGTTGGATGCCTCCTTGCGCAAAGATAACTTATTTGGCACTAAGGCAGAAGAGGTCTTAAAAAAGATGGAAGAAAAAGCAAAATCTATACAAACAGTTAAAGATTTCTTACAAGTCCAGCCCCCTATGTTCAGCAGGCATTGTCCCTCCAAGCACTGGTCCTTTCCTGCTCCGAGTAAACAGGCCCAGCCTAGGCCCCATGGAAGCAGACCTCCCAAGACAGCAGCCTCAGGGAATGCAGAGATCTAAGCAGTGGCCTTACCTCCACTTCAAAACCAGGGAGTTCTAAGCCACCCCCTTATGGTAAGAACTCACAGTGATTCACCTCCACCCGACCTCCCCTCTTCCCACCTTCACTTGCCCCTAGGAGGAAAGCTCTCCATTCACTCAAGCACCTGGAACACCATTACCAAGGACCAATGGATTCTGAACATTGTATAGGGATACAAATTCTCCTTCCACACCCTTCCAACCCCAAAAGGGTTCCCAGATCTACCACCAAATCAGTGGGCAGAGGCTCAAAAGCAAATCCATTCCCTGCTCTCTTTAAGGGCAGTAGAGCATGTTCCTGCAGAACAGATAGGCCAAGGCTTCTACTCCAGACTTTTTCTGGTGCCCAGAAAAAAAGGGCAGCTGGCACCCCATCCTCGCTCTATCCATTCTAAACACCTTCCTGGTGATCCCAAAGTTCAAAATGCTCACCCTCCAGCAGCTGCTACCCATGCTTTCCAAGGACGCCTAGCTAACAACCCTGGATCTAAAAGAGGCCTACCTCCACATTCTTATCAGGGAATCCTGCAGAAAATATCTCCATTTCAGGGCAGGATCTCAACACTTTCAGTTCTATGCACTTCCCTTTGGCTTATCCACTGCTTCCAGAGTTTTCACAAAATGCCTGGCTCTGGCCATTGCCTTTTGCAGACAAAGAAATATTCAAATGTATCCCTTATTCAGGCAGACAGCCAGGAAAAGCTGCTCAAGCACCTGTCATGTGTAAAGAACTTACTAACCTCTCTAGGGTACACAGTCAACGAAAATAAATCAAAACAGGTGCCCACCCAAAGAATAATCTTCCTTGGAGCAAGTCTGGACACAGCATCCCAGATGGCATGCCTTACACCAGAGAAACAAATTCCTGTCAGCCTACTTCTCTCAACTGGCCCCCAGGCCCCAGCTTTCTGCAAGGAAATTCCTGCAAGCCCTGGGGTTCATGGCATCGTGCATTCTCCTCATTCCATATGCCAGACTGCATATGAGGAAACTTCAATGGTACCTAAAGAGCCTTTGGTGTCAACACTCTCAAGATCTGGAATCTCTTCTACCTATAATTCCTTGCCTCAGAAAATAATTTCTTTGGTGGGCAACAGCTTGCTCCCACTACAAGGGACTGCCCTTCTCCCCACACCCCACCGCCCAGACCCTAAACACAGATGCATCAGACTACGCTTGGGGTGCACACCTGGACTGCAGGTGCATACAGGGCCAATGGAGCCCACAGCAAATCCCCCTGCACATCACTCTAAAAGAGATGATGACTGTGCAGCATGCCTTGATAGCTTTCAAACCCCTTCCATCTCCAGGGGTTCTCCTGATCAAAACAGACAACACCACTCTGATGTGGTACATCAGCAACCAAGGTGGGACTCACTCCTACCCTCTATGCAGGCTGGCCATGTTCCTTTGGCTCACAGCCTCCTCCATGCAGGTACACCTGCTAGCACAATACCTACCAGGCTCTCTCAACTCCCTGGCAGACCAATTAAGCAGAAACCTTCTGGATCCACGCGAGTGGCAGCTCAACAGAAGTACCTTCACCTTAATAACTCAGAAATGGGGAACCCCAAAGGTCAACCTCTTTGCCTCCCACACCAACCATCAGCTCAGCAAATTCTGCACCAGGGAGCATCACTGCATGGCTTAGAAAGTGGATGCCCTGTCCTTCCCCTGGGTCAACCTCTTGGTTTGTGCCTTTCCTCCCCTTCCTCTTATCCCCAGGGTACTGCTCAAAATAAGGGAGGAAAAACCAAGGACCATTCTTATAGCTGCAGACTGGACCTGACAGCACTGGTACCCCTTGCTGCGCAGCCTGTCCCTGCTGCCTCCATGGCATCTTCCTCGTATTCCAAACCTACTAACCCGGAGGGAAGGGGAATTCATGCATCCCCAATTGCAAGACACTCAATTTGGCAGCTTAGCTTATTCCGTAACCCCGAACCAATCTGCCATCCTCAGTAAACAGGTTCTGGATGTTGTCCGTGAGGCCAGACTCCCTAGCACCATTAAGTCTTATGCAGATAAATGGAAAAGGTTCTGCTCCTGGATCCAGGCTAAGGGTCAAATGTGGCACAGTTCTCCATATCCCTCTCATCCTGGATTACTTAGCTGACCTATTACACAGTGGTCTCTCTTTCTCCTCTATAAAAATTCATGCCTTTGCTATTTCTGCTCACTTTCCCACTGATCAGCCACTTTTCTCACACACTTTGATCAAAGAGTTCCTCAGAGGGGGCTGGCAATTTGAGGCCCCCCAGAAGGGCACCTACACCGGCTTGGGACCTTAACTTTGTCTTGGAAAAGCTCACCCTGCCTCCTTTTGAACCAGATTCTTCTGTAGAGCTAAAACTTCTTTCCTGGAAGACAGCCTTCCTCCTGGCCATCACTTCAGCCAGAAGAGTCTCTGAGCTGCAAGCACTCATGGCTGTGGAACCCTTCATCATCTTTCATCCAGACCAGGTATCCCTCAGAACTAGCCCATCCTTCATGCCCAAGGGGGAAAGGATTCTTCACTCTCTGGATGTGCACAGACAGCTCAGATACTATCTGGGCAGGACTAAATCCTTCAGAAAGTCAGATCAATTGCTGGTTAGCTTTGCTACAGGGGCAGAAGTCAAAGCCATCTCCAAGCAAACCATTTCCAAATGGATAGCACACTGCATCCATTTCTGCTACAAACAGCATGGTAAGCCTCCCCCCAAGGGGGTCAGGACAAACTCCACCAGAGCAGCCTCCACCTCTGCAGCTTTCCCCAGCAGAGTCCCCACTAGGGACATCCTGGAGGCTGCCACCTTGGACATCTGTTCACACTTTCACCAAGCATTACCACCTGCCTCTCTTCTGCAAATCCAGGGCAGGGTTTGCCTCTGCATTCTTGCAGGGCATCCTAGCCAGACTGCCTCCACCCATTTCCTCTGCTTTGGGAATCTACCCAAACGTGATGACTGCAACAGTGAAACACAAAGAACAAAGTACAGTTGTGTACACTTACCATAAATGTAGATGTTCGAGTGTATTCACTGTTGCATTCCTGGTTTCCCTCCCTCCAGCCCCCTTTTTTCTCTTTTTCCTTTGCTTACCTTTCTTCCTTGCTGTTCTCCTTTCCTTACAAGGGACATTTTGGCATTTATTTTCCACTGGTGGGGTTCTTCCACCAGAACATGGCCTCCTACTTTGGGGGCTCCTGACAGGTTAGGGCAAGAAAAACTGATGTAATGGCGTCTGCTGCCTTACTTTATACCGCTGAAGACCTGATGTCAGTCCTCAAGCATCAGCAACCGATGCAGAAATACTAAGTCTCTGGTATTCGGGCTGGCTGAGCGCTACCCTGGTAGGGATAACCCAAATGTGATGACTGCAACAGTGAATGCACTCGAACATCTACATTTATGGTAAGTGTACACAACTGTACTTTCCCCTCCCTTCAAAATATCATTGATCATTCTTCCCCATAGCCTAACTGCAGTTTCTACTTTAATTTTCCACATTTCTGTGGGGATATCATATTGTCCTGATATTTTCCATGTATTTTGTGTTCTTATTGCTTTTATAGTTTTATCTCTAGATATTTCCTTTGTTAAGTTGTCCCTGTTCTACTGATAGGTTCAGCACATCTAATTTCCACAGATATCCCCTTATTTCTTGTGCTCTGTAGTCAATTAATAGAAAACCACTCTGGTATAGCAAAGTATAACACTTCTCCAGTATTTCCATAATCCTATCCAGATCTTGTCTAGACTTACCACTTTTCTGTCTACTTTTTGCCATCTGAGCCTTTGCAGTAGCATTTTTGTTGTTGTAGTATTCATATCAAAGAAGGCATACTTTAATGCTTTTTCCCTCTGTTGATTTAGTTTTCCTTTGTGGTCTTGGATTTTTCTTTAAACTTCAGAAAGTTGAACTGCTTTTCTGATTCTCTTTCTATATTTTGTTTCTGCAATTCCTGCAGTTGATGCATATCATTTTTGACTGATGCTCTTCTCCTGTATTTCATTTTTCATAACTACTCAAGTACAGATTAGTAATTTACTTTCATCCCATTCATTGACCCCTTTCATATAGTTCCTGTATATGTTTCAGATTATCTATTAACATTTGTTCCAGACAATTGTAAATGGACCTTTATTAATAAAGTATGTTGGAAAGTACCAGTGCTTCTCCCACTGTCTTCTGAATTTACCTGTTTTTAACTTTTTGGTCCCCCCCCCCCTTTAGGACATCATCTGCCCAGTGCCCCACATCCATGCCAGTCTGCAAGCTTATTTCTTAACCCCCCGACTTACTCTCATATTGCTTGGAGAAGTTGTGGATCCTAAGGATATCCTGGGGGGGTGGCCATCTTTGCATCTGTCCTGGGGGAAACTCTTTATATTCCCTACCCATTCCCTTCTGTGCTACTCTATTATATCCAGGGGCAGCTCCCCTGTTTGGATCATGCCTTCATTAAGGGAGTGTCATCAGTGAATGCCCTCCACCCCAGGATGGGCATTCCCATCCCTCTCCGGTGCTCCATCAGTCACCCATGCCACTAATTGAACCCAGGTTGACTGGGGCCACAGTTATGACTTTATCTATCTCTGGTTTATATAGTATTCTTACTTGTAAGGGAGCAGTGCCCAACAGACGCACT
The DNA here is from genome assembly GCF_019279795.1 of Protopterus annectens. Taxonomy (NCBI): domain Eukaryota; kingdom Metazoa; phylum Chordata; order Ceratodontiformes; family Protopteridae; genus Protopterus; species Protopterus annectens. The sequence goes on along the minus strand of NC_056746.1, from coordinate 1,160,610,454 downwards.
GGATGTGTATTTTAACTCATTATCCTATGTGCATGTTTTTTTTTTTTTTTTGTTTAAGTTATATATCCACTGTCTATCCTCGACTGCATTTTATACTGTGCTGAGTAGTAGGGTATAATGTTTTGGATCAACATGCCCCAAGATTACATTCTGAAACTCCAAACTTGTGATATGTTTACCAGGTTGTTGGCTTCAAGGCTGTTGGGCTCTTGCTGCCCCCGTAGTGCCTTTTTTGGGCAAGGCTCAAAAGTCAAACCCACCTCCATAAACAGAACAAATAAAAAAATGAGGGTTATGCTACTCAACGCCAGGAGTTTAAATCTCAAAATGCATGCACTCGAAGCACTCCTCAGTATGGGGAACGTCGACATCTGTGCAGTAACTGAAACCTGGTTCAAGGCTCCAGAGAGCACTCCAGCACTACCGGGCTACAACTCCTACCACACATTTCGGCCACAGAACATGGACCAAAACACAAAAGGAAGGGGTGTATCCATATTCATCAAGGATACCTACACCTCCAGGTTAGTGGCACAGTATGATACCTCTGAGATCATCCATGTGCAACTAACATCGGGCAGATCTGCAATGCAAATTGTGGCCTGCTACAGATCACCCGCCATGACCCAGGACCACCACTCTGCCTTTCTGGAGACACTGGAAAACATGAATGTCCTACCGAACACCCTGATATTGGGCGATTTCAATTACCCTACCATTAACTGGGAAAACTACTCAAGTAGAAACTCCCAGGCTCAGCGCTTCCTGGAATTTAACAACTCAAACACCCTGGATCAGCTGGTAAACTCCCCTACCAGAGGTGAAAACTTATTGGACCTGGTCATCGCCAACATGGGCGACAGGTGTTCCGCACCGGAGGTCAACCTGTCACTGGTTAGATCAGACCATAAACTAATCACTCTGCGTGTCCACACCCCACCACCACCCCCCCCCCATCCAAAGAAACCACAGTGAAAAACTTTTCTCAAGCAAACTTCACCTTACTTAAGACAGAGGTGGTAAGTTTCACATCCCCCACGCTAAAGAATAACGCTGCCCAAGATGCAGAATCCTTTACAAATGCTCTCTATGAGCACCTACAAGGATGCATGGGTCGTGCCATCCCTAGCAAAACCAAGACTCACTCCCATAAGAGAAGGAAACCAGTCTGGTGGACCCCTACCATAAACAGGTTATACAATAAAAGGAGGAAACTAGTTCAGAAAAAAAGCAAATCCCAGGAAGGAAAGACATCCCTGATCAGTATCAGTAAGAAACCAAGGTCCCCTCATAAAATTATCCAAGGCTAACTTCGAAAGAAAAATAGCCAAGGATTCGAAAGATAACCACAAAGCTTTCTTTAGCTATGTCAAGAATCTAAGTGGCAACTCAGATATGCTCTGATCTAGTGCAAAATAGCACAAAATATACTGACCCTACTGATATTGCCAACATCCTGGCAGATAGATTCAGTGCAAACTTCACCCCCTCTCACCTCCAAAAGGGTCCACAACAATCCCGATAAAGTTTAGTGTCCCGGAAATCACAGATGTGCAGGTGAAAACAGCCCTTTCAAAAGCCAAAAACACAGCGTCAATGGGGCCAGATGGTGTCCCAGGATGCGTCTTGCACGAACTACAGAACGAACTAACCCCCCACCCTAAACACACTATTCAAACTCAGCCTCTCCACAGGCTACATGCCCATAGAATGATGCACAGCAATGGGTATTCCACTCCACAAAGGAGGGGCCACAAATGACCTTGGTAACTATCGCCTCATAAGCCTGACTAGCCTGGTCTGCACGGCTATGGAGCGCATCATCATGGAACTCATTAACAAAGACATTGGGAACCTCCAAACACTTGACCCGACCCAGTTCGGCGTTGTTAAGAGCAGATCATGCCTACTAAACCTGGTTGACGACTTTGAGACAGTCACCAAGGCCGTAGACGAGGAAAAGGTGGTTCACACAGCTTACCTTGATCTCGCCAATGTGTTCGACACCATTCCTCACTCAGGTTTTATAGAAAAACTCACCAGCCTGAACATAAACCCCTATGTCACAAGATGGGTTGCCAACTGGCTTACAGACAGAACTCACGCGGTAAGAATAGCAAGCTCCAGGTCCGAGAATAAACCAGTGACAAGTGTTGTTTCGCAAGGCACGGTCCTGGGACCCCTACTGCTCGGCATATACTTCTCAGAAGTACAGGCAAACACAGGAGGACTATGGCTAACCAAGTTTGCCGATGACTGCAAACTGGGAGCCATAATTGACACTCTGGCTGACACAGACATCCCCCAAAAAGGCCTTACTGAGACGGACACCTGGTGTCAAAGTCATGGCCTCAAGCTAAATGCCAAAAAATGCATAGTCATCCCATTTGGGAAAAACAAAACACCCACGAATTACCACATAGGTGGCTGCCCCTTTAATACAGAAGAGGTAATAAGAGATCTGGGGACCCAGGTAGATACTAATCTCTCCTTTGACAATCATATTGCCAAAGTAGTTAGGAAATCCTTCTGTGTGTCCCATCTAATTACTAAAGGGTTCGCATCTAGAAATAAAGAGGTTATAGTGCCCCTCTACTCGTCACTCTTCAGACCCATCATAGAGTACAATGCCTCATTTGGGATGTACCTCACAAGACACTTCCAACAGCTGGAAAGACCACAGAAGTACCTCACCAAGAGGATTACTGGCCTCAAACATATCTCCTATGCAGACTGACTGAAAAAACTCCGGCTGTACTCAGTGGCATATTGCTTACTCAGAGGTGATCTCTGCCTGACTTACAAAGCCATGTCCAACTCAGAATTGATGGACATGCTCCACCTAAAGAAATCCAAGTCACTGCGAGACACGCTCTAGTGAGCTAAACCTCGCCACAACAATAAATAGAACATGCTGGAGGGATAGATTCCTGTCACAGAGACTCCCCATGCTTTGGAACAAAATTTCTGTCTACATTAGGCAGAGCCCCTCACTAACGCTCTTCGAGAGAAACCTTGACGAGTGGATGGGTAACAAAAAATACACCCCTGGGTTCACTTCATTGGCTCTGCTTGACAGAGGCTCAGTTAATTAATCAATGGGGCAGCGAAAGCCGACACACTCTGGCTAGGCTTATAAATGCCCTCGGGCAGATAGCCTAGTACCTACCTATGAACCTAGGTAGTAACCCTCTTCTCGAGGTCTTATTTTCTGTGACCTTCCAGACATATTCTAATTGTCTTCCAGTCTCCCATAACTTTTGTCAAGCCCTGTTGAAATGCTGTAATTTTCCCTATTACCTGTTTATTATCTTGGATTGTTGATTTACGGGTAGATACACTGAAGCAAGTGTTACTTTAAATCCTTGCCATGCTCCTCAAGTGATAAATCTCCATTGTCTGCCTTCTTTTATTGAACTACTACTGATAATCCCTTACCCACTGGACTCCATATTAACACCCCTCTCTTTCTTTCAATAGTCCAGCCTGTCGTTATTTTCTGTTTTCCTTAATAAACATATCTTGTTGAAAAATGTGTCAAATGTATCTACTGTGGTCTGTGTCTTGGTTTTTGGCAGATATCCTGATACTTTTTCCTTTTTCTTTTCTGTTAGATAATCCATTCACATTTTATGATGTGATGTGAAGTTCAGTCATTTTAATTACCTTTCTAGTTTATGTTGATGTTTTTGTTTTTCCACTGTTTTTTTATGTGTATTTTTCCAGACTTATTGCTTGTCTCCTAAATAATTAATTCACGTTAAGGTAGGCATTTCCCTTATAATGTTAGGTTTTGTAGTGTTTTAATAATGCTGGTTCTGTAATTGAGCTTTACATAACCTTTTTCTCTCTCTGTGTTAAAAAGATTGATTATGTAGCTGCCGTGTGTCTAGAGCTTTAGCTCCTACATAGTGGTTGAAGTAAGAACATTAATTTTTTTAGCCATCTTGTGTCTCTATTCCTTTCTATACTTGAGACCCTTTTATTATTTATTACCCTGTGCCTTCCACTCTAGCTTTCTTTATCTACTTCACTTCATATTTCCATTTTATGAAGGTAAGTTTTCGAAAACCTATGTGCCTTCTGTATAAACTTTAATCTATTCCACATTTTTATTGCATTATTTCTTTAAGATCCTCCAAGAATCATATCCACCTGTCTAATTGTAACATAAACCTCTGTTGACCTACTAGTCCTGTTGTTCGGTTTTCCCACTTGTCATTTCTGATTGTCAGTGAGGATTCCCCCTTTTCTCCCAAGCAAAATATGCAGCTCACCCTGCTTATGTCTACCTTTTACATTACGCTATTTCCAGTTGTGAGTATCTCTAAACATTATATACACAAGCAGCAAACAAATCCAAACCAGCCCAGAAGTTGAAAATGCTGAAACACAGGTGCCCAATAGGAACATAGCTGGAATAAAGAAGCTGAACCATGACAAAGTGAAATCTTCTTTTTTAATACAAAATGGTGAGCGCTTTCGCAATGGTAACCATTGCTTCATCAGACAGTTCATTCAAACAGCAACAGCACTTTAAATACTTCATTACTAAAACAACCAATCCTACCACTCAAAGTTAATTCAGCACTTAGAAATCAATTAATTACTATGGTTACATTTTGCCCTTAGTTAATTGCTGATGTCAGAAAAACTCTGTTTAAAAACCACATGCACAAAATGTAAAGACAATAACATGGATAAATATAAATAAAATACATAAAAAGTCAATGAATAAATACATATACTCATGTTCTCCATTTAGTACAAGTATAAAAATATATATAAAAATATATGTAAAAGTATAAGCAGTACACACTCAACAACTTAATACATATATTCTGACTAATAAATACACATGTTGTCCACCTAGTAAATACATATGCTTTAATACATGCATCTCAACATATGCTTGTCTTTAGTGGTATTTATGCTAGAAACAGCTCAAGAAATACTGTCATATTGGCCTAAAGCCCTTCATGTGTTTATGTAGTCTTCTCTTGTTAAAATAGTATTATTATTATTTTTTTTTTATTTTAACCTGCCAGATTTTAGCACTGGCTTCAATGGAACACTATCATTCAAATCCAAACCTCTGTGTGCTCCTAAACGCAAAATCCATTTTACTTCCATATTTTCAGTAGTATTGACTATGTCCCCCATCCTATTGCTGACATTCTGAATGTGTAAAACCTGAAACAAAAATATATGGTCATCCCCCTTATCCAATATATGCTTAGCCAAAGCACTATACAGTTGCCCTTTTCTAGTGCAGTAAAGGTGATCCCTTATCCGTTCCCTAAGGTGACGGTTAGTTTTGCCAACATAGAAATGGAAACATGTTGTGCAGTGAGCTACATACACTGCATTCTTAGTATTGCAATCAGCAGAATTCCTTAGCTGCCGTAGATGTCCTGTTTCAGGGTGCTTAAAAAACCTTGATTCATCTATATAAATGCACTGTGTACATTTTCCACATCTATGGGTACCATTCACTGTGCTATCCATCAGAGTAGGTATCCTTGGATAGCAAAGCTGCTGTTTTAGATTTTTCTTTTTTATAAATGTAAAATGTGGTTGTCCACCCACTATGTTGGTAGTATCCCCATCTACTAACAACATATGCCAATTTTGTCGTATGATGGTTTCAAACCTTTTCACATCTCTTGTATATGGTAAAACCATCAGAATGTATGGTAATACACTATTCCTGATAACTACCCTGTCACTACCTGCGCTATCAGAGTAGTAGTGCTTAGCTTTACCTTTCCTTTCTTTGTGTACATTATGGTACACTTTATCAATTTCATGTTCACTATACCCCCATTAATGAAACCTGTTCTTAGCTTAGTTGACTCATTTCTATACACTTCCCCTTGACAACATAGGCGAGATGTTCTCATTGTCTAACCTCTAATTATGTTAGGAAAAATCTTAGAGGGTTATGCATACTATTCCAAGATGGTCTGTAGCATAGTTTCTTATGTAATTTCTAGACCATTGGTCATTTTCTTTGTAAATGGTAACGTCCAGGAAGTCTAAACTCATCTCAGAACAGTTCATCATAAACTTTAAAAAGTCACTAGTGGTATTAAGGTATGCATACAGGGATTTAAGATGTTCACCATCACCTTTCCAAAAAATAAAAAGATCATCTACGAAACACCTATAAAAGGCTATTTGGAGATTACCTAACAGATATTCATATACCCAGTTAACCATAACCAGGTTTGCATATGTGTTGGCACTTGTGCCCATGGCAACCCCTGACAGCTGCTTATAGCATATGCCATTGAACATAAATATGTTGTGCTCTAGTACCAATTCTAGTAACATACAGAGAAAGTCTGTCTTAGTATTAGAGAACTTTCCCTGCCTTGTCAACACTGATTTCACTATGCTTATCCCCTGGTCATTGGGTATACTTGTACATAGACACTACATCTAGTGTGGCCAGCATCCCCGTATCTGCTGTTCCCATTTGCTTCACTGTCCCATAAAGGTCCACTAAAAACTGTTCTGTGTCTTTCAAGACATATGCATATTCACTGAGTGCTGTCTTCAATTCCTTATCCAGGTGTATAGAGATAGGTTCTGTTACCATCCTGCCCCTGCTACTATAGGTCTAAATTTCGAATTATATGGGTCTTTGTGTATCTTGGGGAGGCCATGGATTTGGGGTATGAGTGGATTTTCAACAGTAAAATAATTAAAAAGAGCTTTACTTAATAGTTCCATAGACATGCATTCATATAAGGTACTAGAAGTCTGTTTACTCATTTCAAACACAATTGCACAAGCAGTCTGACAAACATTATGGGTAAAAATGTTGGGAGATTGATATTCATCAAGAACACCCACACCTCCAGGCTAGTAGCACAGCACGCGGAATCTGAGACCATCCAGGTGCAATTGCCAGTGGGTAAATTGACTGTTCAATTTATAGCTTGCTACAGATCTCCCACCTTGTCTCAGGACCCTCACGCAGCATTTCTGAGAACATTAGAAAGTATGAAGATTCTACCCAACACCATGCTACTGGGTGACTTCCAACTATCCAAACATTGACTGGGAAAACTAGTCAAGCTCAAACGCCCTAGCCCAACGCTTCCTTGAGTTTATAAACTCAGACGGCCTGGAACAGCTGGTCACCACTCCCACAAGAGGTGACAACATACTGGACCTGGTCATCACCAACATGGGGAACCTATGTTCCACACCTGAGGTAAACTCGTCATTGGTAAGATCAGATCATAAACTAATCACACTGGACATCCACATCCCGACCCCCCCCCCCCCCACAGTCAAGGAAATCAAGGTAAAAACCTTCTCTAAAGCCAACTTCACACTCCTCAAGACTGAGGTGGGAAGTTTCAAAGCTCCCAATCAAATGGAAAATGATGACCCATCGGCAGAATCCTTTACAAGCGCATTCTGTGAACACCTTCAAGAATGCATGGACTTGAGCCATCCCAAGTAAAACCAAGACCAACTCCTCAAAAAAGAGGAAGCCAGTCTGGTGGACCCTGGCCATAAATAAACTTTACAACAGAAGGAGGAAACTCCTGCAAGATGGAACAAAAACCCAAAATAAGAAGGTATCTCTGATTAACATCAGTAAAAAACTGCACTCCCTCATTAAATCATCCAAGGCCAACTTCGAAAGAAAAATAGTCAGTGACTCTACGGATAACCACAAGGCCTTCTTTAACTATGTCAAGAATCTAGGGGCAAACTCTCAGATATGCTCCGAGCTAGTGCATAATGGCCATAAATGCACTGAACCAACCGACATTGCCAACATCCTGGCTGACAAGTTCAGTGCAAACTTCAACCCCCTCTCCACCAAAGGGGCTAGCACCCATCCTAGTAGAATGTGGCGCTCCAGATATCTCAGACACACAAGTAAAGACAGCCCTTGCAAACGCCAAAAACACAGCATCAATGGGACCAGATGGTATCCCAGGTTGTGTCTTACACGAGCTTCAAAATGAACTAACCCCCATCTCAAAACACTATTCAAACTCAGCCTCTCTACAGGCTCTCTACCCAAAGAATGGCGTACAGCAACAGTCATACCACTCCACAAAGGTGATGCCACAACTGACCCTGGGAACTATCGCCCTATAAGCTTGATTAGCTTGGTCTGCAAAGCCATGGAACGCATTGTCATAGAGCTCATTAACAAGGACATTAGGAACCTCCAGACACTGGACCCCACCCAGTTCAGCTTTGTTAAAGGCAGATCTTGCCTCCTGAACTTGGTCGACTTCTTCGAAACAGTCACCAAGGCCATAGATAAAGGGAAGGTGGTCCACACAGCATATCTGGACCTCGCTAAGGCGTTCAACACCATCCCACACTGAGGAATCCTAGACAAACTCACCAGCGTAACTATCAACCCCCATGTCACGAGATGGGTTGCCAATTGGCTCTCAGACAGAACCCACACGGTAAGAGTGACAGGTGCCATGTCTGACTCTAAACCAGTCACAAGCGGAGTCCTACAGGGGTCAGTCCTGGGACCCCTCCTGTTCGGTATATATTTCTCCGAAGTACAGGCAAATGCGGAGGGACTGTGGCTAACCAAGTTCGCAGATGACTGTAAATTGGGTGCAATAATTGACTCTCCGGCTGACACAGACATCCTGCAGAGGGGTCTCTCAAAAACAAACACCTGGTGTCAAAGTTATGGCCTCAAGCTAAATGCCAAAAAATGCATAGTAATCCCATTTGGGAAAAACAAAATACCTACAAACTACCACATAGATGGGAATCCACTAAGTACAGAAGAAGTAATTAGGGACCTGGGTACCCAAGTAGATAGCATGCTCTTCTTTGAGAACCACATAGCCAAAACGGTCAGGAAATCCTTCTATGTGGCACACCTGATCACAAAGGATTTCTCATCCAGATCCAAGGAGGTGATTGTGCCCCTTTACTCCTCACTCATTAGGCCCATAATAGAGTACAATGCCCCATTTGGGATGTACCTCACTAGACACCTGCAACAACTAGAAAGACCACAGAAGTACCTCACTAAGAGGATTAAGGGCCTTAAACAATTACCCTATGAAGCACGACTAAAAAAGCTCCCACTCTTCTCAGTCGCTTACCGTCTGCTCAGAGGTGACCTATGCCTGACCTATAGGGCCATGTCAAACCCTGAACTAATGGACATGCTTCACCTCAAAAAAACGAGATCCCTCAGAACCACTCGTTCTAGCGACTTGAACCTATGCACAACAATAAACAGGACATACTGTAGGGATAGATTCCTGTCCCAGTGACTCCCCTCACTCTGGAATAGAATCCCAATCCATATTCAACAGAGCTCCTCTCTGACCCTCTTCAAGAGAAATCTTGATGAGTGGATGGGTAATCGTAAGTTCTACCTGGGATCACTTCAGGAGCCCTGTTAGACAAGCCCAGGTTACTAATCTAATGGGGAGGCAAAAGCCATCACTCTGTGGCTAGGCTTGTAAATGCCCCTGGGCAGATAGCCTAGTACTTACCTATGAACCATTCACACTACCCCCTGCCACCCAAACCCTAACAACAGATGCATCAGACTATGCATGGGGGGGCTCACCTGGCAGGGAAGTGCATTCAGGGCAAATGGAACCCAAGTCAAATGCACCTACATATCAATTAAAAAAGAAGTGTAAGCAGTACAGAATACTCTTGACAGCCTTCAAGGGCTACATTCTTCCAGGACAACTAATGGTAAAGACAGACAACACCACTGTTATGTGGCACATAAACAAGCAGGGGGGTACACATTCCTACCCCCTCTGCAGACTAGCCATGTCATTGTGGAACACAGCCTTGAGGTACCAAGTGCACCTACAAGCTCAATTCCTGTCAGGAAAATTAAATACACTGGCAGACGGACTAAGCAGCAACCTCATGGACCCACACAAGTGGAAACTGGAACCAAGGATTTTCAACATGTTGACAAGCGAATGGGGGAGCCCAGACATAGATCTATTTGCCTCCCCCCAGAACTACCAGTTGGACAGGTTTTGCACAAGGACTCCCCACAAACAAGCTTGGAAAGTGGATGCTCTGTCCTTCAGCTGGAAAAGCCTATCAGTCTACGCCTTCCCCCCTCTGCCTCTGGTCTCCAAAGTTCTACTAAAAGTCAAACAGGACAAACCAGGGATGATCTTGATTGCTCCAGACTATTGGCTGTGCCAACACTGGTACCCCCTCCTGCGCAGTGTGTCACAGTTATCTCCATGGCACCTGCCTCAGACCCCTTCCCTGCTGTCTCAGCAGGAGAACCAAATTCTGCACCCTCAGCTTCCAACATTGAATCTTGCAGCCTGACTAATCATTTAAATTCACCCTTATTATCCCTCAGCAAACTTGTGATGGATGTCATCTTAGAGGCAAGGAGACCTAGTACTAGAAAATCTTATGCAGAAAAATGGAAAAGATTCAATGCCTGGAGCCAATCTCAAGGGATGAGCACAGCAGCGTCCAATTTACCTCAGATTTTGCGATACTTAACTGAGATGCTTCACAAGGGCCTGTCTTTTTCCTCCATTAAAATTCATGCCTTGGCTATTTCAGCTCATTATAATACAGAACCTCCCCTCTTCTCTCATCCTCTGCTCAAGCAGTACCTCGGAGGGGCCAAAAACTTGAGACCACCCAGGAGAGCTCCGACCCCTGCCTGGGACCTTAACTTTGTACTGGAGAAACTCTCCTTTCGAGCCAGCTGCTACTGCAGACTTAACATTTCTTTCTTGTAAAACAGCCTTCCTTTTAGCAATCACTTCAGCTAGAATGATATCTGAATTACAGGCCCTTGTGGCAGTGGAGCCTTTCATCATCTTTCATGCGGACAAGGTGTCACTCAGGACCAGTCCATCCTTCATGCCCAAAGTGGTATCCAGTGTGGCTCTTAATCAGTCCATTCATTTGCCAAACTTCTTTCCCAATCCACAGAACAAAGGGGAACTGATTCTACATTCCTTGGATGTGTACAGAAAACTTAGATTCTAATTGGACAGGACTAAACCTTGAAGAAAATCTGAACAACTGCTGGTAGCATTTGCTGCAGGGACAGAGGGGAAGGCTATTTCAAAACAAACCATTTCCAAATGGATAAGCCATTGCATTAATTTCTGCTATAAGCACCATGGAAAACCTATCCCCCAGGGGATCAGATCTCACTCCACCAGGGCTGCATGTACTTCTGCAGCCTTCCTCAGAGGTGTTCCTACCAGGGACATCCTAGAAGCTGCTACCTGGAGTTCTGTACATACTTTCACCAAGCATGATCATTTGCCAATTTTCTCTAAATTCAGAGCTGGCTTTGCAGCTGCTGTCTTGCAGGGCCTTATAGCTGGCCCTAATGCTATATAACCTCCTCCTCCCAACCATAGCTTTGGGAATCTACCCAGATGTAATGACTGCAACAGTGAAACACTAAGAACATAGTACAGTTGTGTACACTTACCATAAATGTAAATGTTCGAGTGTATTCACTGTTGCAGTCCTGGTTACCCTTCCTCCAGCCCCCTAATTTCTTCTGGCTATACCTCTACTTTCCTTTACTGTGCTCAAAAGCCTTTTTGGTGTATTTGCTTTCTGTTGGAGGTATACCTTTGTGTTTTTTATGTTAATTTACTCCCCATTAGGGGGACAACTGACATCTGGGGCAAGAAAAACTGATGTAATAGCGTCAGCTGCATGTTTTATACCGCTGACGACCTGACGTCATGGAAGAAGGGACAGCAACTGGCGCAGGACCCAAGACTTTGTTAATCAGGCCGACTGAGGGCAACCTGCAAGCAGATTACCCAAATGTAATGACTGCAACAGTGAATACACTCGAACATCTACATTTATGGTAAGTGTACTCAACTGTACTTTTTCCAGAGACAGAGAGGAGGTCATTGCCACTTGCCTGTGAACCAAGGCCTCCAAAGTGTTGTCCACTGAGATACTGAGGCCTGAATAATCCAGGACCAAACATACTTGCCAGCTTTCTTCAGCTGAAGTTGAGCAGAGTCTCAGCCCCATCTACCTTCAAGACTGTTTCCCAACAACTTTTCCAGCTGGTTTAGGACTTTGTCTTTTATCACAGTGAGCTTTGGAAAACCCGATGATATGATAAGCCCCTTCCAAGAACACCCCAAACTCTGTTGCAGATGAATTGGTTTATATGGGAATGTTCCCTTCAGTTATAGGCTCCAAGAGTGACTTACCCTCTGCTTCTCCTGCAGAAGGTTCCTTGTTTGAGGACACGCTAAGTAAAATGAAAAAGGAATTCCGGTGAGAGTCTTGAGTACTTACAGAGCTTTCCTGCACCTGCCTGAGCCCAGGGCACTATCTGTTTCTCCAGTCATGAATGTGCTGTGTGATGACTTTATTAATATGTCCTTGGAGTCATATTCCTTCCTACTTGCTACTAGGAAGCCTGACCATTTTTTTTAGTGTCAGGGATTCCCATAAGGTATGGTCTATGAATCCTTTGGCTAATCTAGCTGTGGTACCCTGAATTCTGGTAAGAGATCCTCTATGGCTCCATCTGGGAAACCCATTTCCAGTAGTAGCCAAAACAGCATACTCGACATATGTGAGGAGCAAGTTACACATCTGCCACCCTAGCTTTCAAAGCCTTAAACTGCAAGACTTACTTGTATGGTTACCAGCAAACCCTGTTAGGAAGAATGGGTGTCAAAGCTGAGGGGGATCTAGGACAAGGAACCTTAAGCAGGAGATGCTTAAACTGACTTCTCGGCCCAGGTTGCCAAGCAGTCTGGGGAATGTGGTCATGATGATATGGATGCATCCTGAAGAGTAGCAGCAGAGTCAGTGATTCAGAGACATACCTAGATGAGAACAGAGCCCCCGGTAGACTGCATTTAGCAGCGCTCCTCAGTACACCTTTATATAAGGATCTCCTCTTCTGAGCCGTGCTGAATGTTTTTTAAAAGACTGGTGGAAAAGGCAAGGCTTTGCAGGCAGTCAAAAAGCTTTTTCAATCCCAGTCACTACAATTCATCAGAAGTTACCCAAACAGATTATGGCCATTGTGCTCCAAACAAGACAGAAACAAGGCTGGTAAGGAAAAGAAAGCCAAATTTATAAAAGCCTGGCAAGTTCAACCAAAAGGCACAGCTGAGGCCATTAAAGCCATGTCTCCCGGAAGGAACAGTTGTGACTCTGCTGGGCTGCCCCCTTCCTCCATCCTGTCCCAAACCCCTTACCTCCTCCAGCTCCAGTAAGCAAATAGCAATTCATAAACAGACCAATGTCTGTAGGCATACCATCAGGGGACCAGCTGATTTTGGTCTCCCTGTACTAAAAGATTGCAGGAAGAGGGGATCATAGAGAAATTATTAAAAAATGACAAAACTCTGGGTTCTACTTAAGATTGTTCATTGCATCTAAAAAAGAAGGCATATGGTGACCCATCTTAGACCTATCAAAATTGAACACATTGCTAAAGGCGCCACAGATGTTTATGATCACTCTAGACTTGAAGGATGCAAACCTGAACATTCCTATTGCCAGATACCATACAAAGTTGCTAAGGTTTGTAGTGTGGGGGTCCAATTCACTTTATTGCCATATTTTATCTACTGCAGTCAGTTAACAGCCTTTTACTGGATAAAGAGCATTCACTTTTCCTTTCTCAAACAAACTAAACCCAGGACCTTCCCTTCATTTACTGGAAACTATTGACACTTCTCTAAACCCACTTTCAACCACTACTACTAATCTCAGTCCTATTCCTGTCACACCCTTCCTCCATTTGCAGGCCAGTCCAAAGGCAGGTTCACAACCAGCAGTTAAAATAAAGGTAATCACATTGGCCACATGAATGCTGAACGTATAAGAGAGAAGCTAGACTGCATAAAATGAAGAATCACTGCACACAAGCAAGTTGTAGTCAAAGTAAGTGAAACTTCAAATCCACCACTGTTCCATTTTTATTCTCAAGTCAGAAATTTCATATGTATTTAAACAGTTAACCAGTGGATATTCTGGCATAGTTGGTTAGATAGGGTTTTGCCCAGTAGAGTACACAGAGTTTAACATGGACTTTTTTGATCGCTAGTGAGAAATGATTATCGAATTTCAGGCATTGTCTATTGTTACGCCTAGAAGTTTAGTTTGCTCAACTGGTTCAATTTTTGTTCCATTTGAGAAATAGATAGTGAGAGGGGATGGGGTATTTTTGCACTGGCAGTTCTAAAGACCATGAGCTTAGTTTTGTTGGGGGTTTAATATGAGTTGATGGACAGATAAGTAGTTCTCTGTCTTGGAGGGCATTATGTGTTTTTTTTAGTATCTGTTTTTTTGGGTGGTTGGCAGCCCTTTGGCTTTACTCCTATATGTATAGCCAGTAATCAACTCCTTTCTTCAGTGAGGAAAAAGGTCATCTTACAGGCATGATATTTATTGACCATAACAGGGCTTTTGAAAGTGTCACCCACCAAGGATGCAGGTACTACAGTAGCCTTCGTGAAAGCTTCGGAAGCTGCTTTGTGAACATGTGCCACATTTTAGCAAGCCTTACAGGCTAGACATCACATCTAGGGGTAGAGCAATATTTGTCACAGCAAACATATAGGGCATATTCCTCTCCCCTTCCAAAGGACTGCCAACCACCCAAAAAAACGTGTACTGAAAGCTTTGGGACTCTTCCCTGAAGTCATGACTGCACTGGTGTCTTTCACAAAGAACTTAGTATAGCTGTGTTATCAACTTACCATAATTGTAGATATTTTGAATGTAGTTAATGCTATGGTCCAGATGTTCTTCGTGTTTCACTGTTGCAGTCATTACATTTGGGTAATCTGCTGGCAGGTTGCCCTCAGTCGGCCTGAATTCCAAAGTCTTGGGTCCTGCGTCAGTTGCTGTCTTCTCTTCCATGACGTCAGGTTGTCAGGGGTATAAAACAGGCGGCCAACACCATTTTCTTTCGTCTTTTTTGCCGCACGGTGCCCGAAGCAGAAGCAGTTCTCAAGTGCCGGTCGGCCGACTCCTGAAATATTCGAGTTTCAGAACTGAAGTCTTTAGTAAAGCTAAGTACCCTGTTGGGGAAACATTTTCTTGCTCCATACCGATGTCAGTAAAAGTTAATAATTGCATTACTTGTGGGAAGCAAATACCTCATAAGGATTTCCATTTGTACTGTATTCCTTGCCTAGGCCCTGATCATAATGTGCCTAGCTGTTGGTTTTGTGCTAGATTTAACTAACGCACTATTAAGTGTCTGTATATCTTTGCTTCAAAATATTTTGGAAACAGATTTAACTATCCTGAAATGTCGTCTGGTAGCACTCCGACTACCGGAGTTCACAAAAAATGCAAAGAGGACAGAGACCGTCGAGGTCCAAAACCGACGACGAAGCTTCTCCTAAGCCAGTCGCCGGTTCGCTGGTACTCAGTGAGGCGCTTTCGCAGCCCCTGATACCTGCTACTTTTGAGTCGCATTCCTCTACCAAGACCCATATGGAGTCCGGCACGCCGCAAGATTCTCAAAGTATTGTACCTGCGGATGTCTCTCCCTCGGATGGGTCCGGAGCCGCTGAGCAGGCACCGGCTTCTGAGGGTGTCTTCAGGCCTCAGCATTTCTGTATAAAACTGACGCCAGCTTCAAAATCAAAGACAAAAGCAACTTCTAAAGCTAAAAAAACAATGCATGAGCCACGTGCACAGGCCTCTATGCCCAAAAAGCAGATGATCAAAATGGCTGAAGACCTAATTACCTTGATCAGGGGTTCCCAACCCACCCCCTGATAAGAGGACTAGGTAAGACACTGATTATGAATCTTCATATCAGGTTTCTATTTCTTCTGATTCCTCTTCTGATCAGGAATTTTCTATATCACCTTGTGAGGATTCCGATGCAGAGGAATCTATCCCATCTGCATCTCCTCCTGAAGATTATTTCTTTGGAGAAACCTTGCATACTTTGAGGGAGCATTTTCACTGGGAGAGTCAAGATTTCTCAGAATCAAAAAAGAGGCTCAGGGATTTCCTTCTTCTCCCTCAGCATAGGCCTTTAGCCATACCTCCTGTTTTAGACATTGTGGATGATGAGTTTTCGGACTCGAGCTTGACTCCAGGCTCCTTACCTCCAGCTCCTAGCAAGCCAGACAGATATTATAGGGTTCCTGACTCACACAAATTTTTATTTAAAAACCCTGCTGCTGACCCTGAAACTATTTCACAGGGTCCAAAAGGTGTAAAGGCCTCAACAGCAAAAAATCCTACCCTCTCTGATAGAGATTCCAGGGCACTGGATAGATGGGGAAAGAAGGTTTATACATCTGCAACCTTGGCAATTAGGGCCTTAAACTGCCAGTTTCATATGCTTAAGTATCAACAGCATGTTATGGGATTACTGAAACAGAAAATTATGGTGATTTCTAAATGTGTAGAAAATAAAGAATTGCAGGAATTATTGCATGCAGCAGAACAAGTTGGAAAGCATACTTTGCAATGTAGTTTTGATTCCTTAGAGGCCTCCTGCAAGGCCGCAGTTACTGGATCTGTGATTAGAAGCCATGCCTGGCTAAAAGAGCAAAATTTGCCCGATCATGTTAAAGCTAAATTGCTGGATGCACCTTTACAGCATGATACTCTGTTTGGTATTAAGGCAGAAGAGGTTTTAAAGAAAATGGAAGACAAAGCTAAGTCTATGCAAACTGTAAAAGACTTCTTACAAGTGCAGCAACCAAGATTCAGTAGACACTGGCCTACAAAAAATTGGTCCTTTCCTGTGTCCGACAGAGCTCCATGGGGCGAATCCAGGCACCTTAAAGGTTCTAGATACCAGTCACAGGATTCTTACAGGTCAAAGCAATGGGGTGCCTCTACCTCCAAATATGGAGGAAATAAAATGCAACCCTACAGTAAACAGTCTCAATGACTTCCCGCTGCCATCACCAAGCACTTATCTTTTGGCAGCTCCCTTAGGGGGAAAATTAGCACTTTATGCTCAAAATTGGCAGTTAATAACCCAGGACAAGTGGGTATTAAGCATAGTATCCCAGGGATACAGATTCTACTTCCACACTCTGCCAATTCCAAACGGTTGGCCAGATCAGCCAAGAAATCAGTGGGCAGAGGCACAGAAACAAGTTACGTCCTTCATGGATATGGGGGCTATTCAGCCAGTGCCAGAACTGGAAAAAGGACAAGGGTTTTACTCAAGACTGTTCTTGGTACCCAGAAAAGACAAGGCCTGGCGCCCAGTACTGGATTTATCAATTTTGAACACATTCCTGGACATTCCAAAATTCAAAATGCTAACTTTGCAGCAGCTTCTGCCCATGCTGGGCAAGAACACTTGCCTAATGACTTTAGACTTAAGAGGCATACCTGCATATCCCAATAAGGGAATCGTGCAGAAGATACCTCCGTTTCAAGGCTAGCTTTATGCATTACCAATTGTCTGCACTGCCCTTTGACTTATCTAATGCGCCCAGGGTCTTTACAAAATGCCTGCCACCAGTAATTGCATTTTGCAGACAAAGAAGTATACAAATCTATCCTTACTTGGATGACTGTCTCATTCAAGCAGAGAACAAGGACATTCTTCTTCAGCATCTGGCATTTGTGAAAAGGCTTCTAACATGCCTAGGGTACACAATAAATGAAAAGAAATCACAACTGGTACCCTCTCAAAAGATAACATTCCTGGGTGGAAGCTTGAATACAACTGCCCAGATGGCTTTCCTCACGCCAGACAAACAAAGGCAACTGACTACTTACTTCAAACAGATGGCAACAAAAACCCAGTTATCTGCAAGACAAATTCTGCAGGCTTTGGGGTTCATGGCATCCCGCATTCTACTGATTCCATATGCAAGACTGCATATGAGGAAACTACAGTGGTACCTAAAAAGTTTATGGAGTCAACATTGTCACAGTCTGGAAACAATGATTCCTCTAATTCCCTGCCTACAACAGGAATTTCTTTGGTGGGCAGAGGCATGTCACCAAAACATGGGACAGTCTTTCACTATACCCCCTGCCAGCCAAACCTTAACTACAGACACATCAGACTATGCATGGGGGGCCCACCTGGCGGGAAGATGCATTCAGGGCATATGGACCCCAAAACAAATGCATCTGCATATCAACCAAAAAGAGATGTTAGCTGTTCAGAATGCCCTGACAGCCTTTGAGGACTTACTTCATCCAGGACAACTACTGATAAAGACGGACAACACCACGGTTATGTGGTACATAAACAAGCAGGGGGGCACACACTCATACCCCCTTTGCAGACTAGCCATGGCGCTGTGGGACACAGCCTTGACTTGCCAAGTACATCTTCAAGCTCAATTCTTGCCAGGAAAGCAAAATACTCTGGCAGACGACTTGAGCAGAAACCCTATGGACCCTCATGAGTGGAAACTGCATCCACAAGTCTTCAGCATGATAACAAAGAAGTGGGGGAGCCCAGACATAGACCTATTTGCCTTTCCTCGGAATTATCAACTGGACAAATTCTGCACAAGGACTTATCAGAAACAAGCATGGAAAGTGGATGCCCTATCCTTCAGTTGGAAAAACCTATCAGTTTATGCCTTTCCTCTTCTGCCTCTTCTTCCCAAGGTCCTACTAAAGGTCAGACAAGAAAAAACAAAAATGATACTAATTGCCCCAGACTGGCCCCACCAACACTGGTATCCAATCCTAAGGAATATGTCTCAATTCCCAGCTTGGTACTTAACTCAGGTACCTCACTTACTGTCTCAGCAAAACAATCAGATCCAAACACTGAACCTGGCAGCATGGCTGATCATGTAGTTATTCAAACAACACCTCTCAGTAAATCTGTGATGGATGTCATTTTGGAAGCCAGAAGGCCTAGTACTAGAAAATCTTATGCTGATAAATGGAAGAGATTCTGCGCTTGGAACTAAGCACAAGGAACTGACACAGCAGAGCCAAATTTTCCTCAGATTTTACAATACTTGACTGAGATGCTTGACAAAGGCCTATCTTTTTCATCAATAAAAATCCATGCTTCTGCCATCTCGGCTCATTACAACACAGAGCCACCGATCTTTTCTCACCCTTTGCTAAAGCAGTATCTTAGAGGGGCCAAAAATGTAAGGCCTCCCAGAAGATCACCAATTCATGCATGGGACCTCAATTTTGTGTTGGAAAAGCTCACCCTGTCTCCATTTGAACCAGCTGCTCCTGCAGATATAAAGTTTTTATCATGGAAAGCTGCTTTGCTCCTGGCAATTACTTCAGCAAGAAAGGTTTCAGAGTTACAGGCCCTCATGACTGTGGAGCCTTTTATCATATTCTACCCAGACAGGGTTTCCCTCAGGACCAATCCTTCCTTTATGCCTAAGGTGGTTTCCAGTGTGGCTCTTAACCAAACTATTCATATGCCAACTTGTTATCCAAATTCGCGGAACGGGGGGGGGGGGCGGATTCTGCATTCCTTGGACGTACACAGACAACCAAGATTCTACTTGAGCAGAACTAAAACTCTTAAGAAAAACTGAGCAACTACTGGTGGCATTTGCTGCAGGATCAGAGGGAAAGGCTATTTCAAAGCAGACTATTTCAAAGTGGATAAGCCACTGCATTCGTTACATCATGGTAAACTGGTGCCCAAGGGCATTAGGTCTCATTCCACCAGAGCTGCAGCTACATCAGCAGCTTTTCTCAGAGGGGTACCAACCAAAGACATTCTAGAAGCTGCTACTTGGAGTTCTGTTCATAATTTTAAAAGCATTATCATTTGTCTCTCTTCTCTAAGTCCAGGGCAGGCTTTGCCACTGCAGTTCTGCAGGGCCTTATAGCTGCCCCTAATGCTGTTTAGCTCCAGCCTCCCATCCATAGCTTTGTGATTCTACCCAAATGTAATGACTGCAACAGTGGAACACGAAGAACATAGTACAGTTGTGTACACTTATCATAAATGTAGATATTCAAGTGTATTCACTGTTGCAGTCCGGGTTACCCGCCCGCCATCCCCCTTTTATTCTGGAGTTTCTCTTTCCTTCACTGTATTCTACAGCCTTTGTGGTGTATTTGCTTTTAGTTGAAGGTAAAGTTCACGTGTGTATAGTTTATATATATTTTTGCTCCCCATTTGGGGGGCACCTGACTTCTGGGGCAAGAAAAACTAAAGAAAATGGCGTCAGCTGCATGTTTTATACCCCTGATGACCTGACGTCATGGAAGAGGAGACAGCAACCGGCCTTGGGACCCAAGACTTTGGAATTCAGGCCGACTGAGGGCAACCTGCCAGCAGATTACCCAGATGTAATGACTGCAACAGTGAGTACACTCAAACATCTACATTTATGGTAAGTGTACACAACTGTACTTTCCATCTCTTCTCTTTCC
The DNA here is from genome assembly GCF_019279795.1 of Protopterus annectens. Classification (NCBI taxonomy): domain Eukaryota; kingdom Metazoa; phylum Chordata; order Ceratodontiformes; family Protopteridae; genus Protopterus; species Protopterus annectens. The sequence goes on along the minus strand of NC_056746.1, from coordinate 1,160,590,099 downwards.
AACAGGAGTGTTTAGGACTTGAGTGAGCGTCCAATGTAGTATTTTTGGTTGAGTAGTAATGTGTCCATTTTGTTTTGATGGCCAAGACATTTGAGAGACCATGTGTGGCCTCAGGATCTCTTTTCCTCTCTGCTTTTATTTGAGAAGACACTTTCATTGGTGACTGTGAAAAATGATGGAAAACAATAAACCACTGGAAAAATAGTAGAAAGATATGGAAAGAGTAAAACAAAACAAGTTAATTAAACAACTAGTGTATAAACTTGATCCTTTGAAAAGGTGAGAAGGAGCTGCCTTGAAGTACATACTTTCATGTAGGTCATTTCTAGTTAGATATTTCATGGATAGTTTAAAAAATGGTTGAGCTAGCCCTCAGCCTAACAGCAGAAATTCAAACACTGCAACCTGCAACAGTATTATTGATGTACTTCGTGTTTCACGGTTGCAGTCATCACACTTGGGTTATCTGCCTGCAGGTAGCCCTCATTCGGCCCGAATACCAGAGTCTTGGGATTTCTGCGTCGGATGCCGTCGTCTCTTCCATGACTTCAGGACGTCAGGGGTATAAAACATGCAGCCGATGCCATTACACCAGCTTTTCTTGCCCAGCAGGGCCCGAAGCAGAAGCAGTTCTCAAGTGCTGGTCATCCACTACCTGAAATTTTCGTTATTCGAGTTTCAGACCTGAAGTTTTCTAAAGCTAAGTACCCAGTTGGGAATCCTTTTTTCTTGCTCTAACCGATGTCAGAAAAAGTTAATAATTGTCTTGTCTGTGGAAAACAAATGCCTCACAGAGATTTTCATTCTTACCGCGTCATCTGTTTAGGCCCAGACCACGACGTTCCTCGCTGTCGGTTTTGTGCCATGTTCAATGCCTAAACTGTTCATCGTCAAGCTATCTTTGTTGCTAAATTCTTTCACTGTCGTTCTCCATATTCTGAAATGGCTTCAATAAGCCATCCGACTACCGATCTTCCGAAAAAACGTAAGGATAAAGACAGAGACAGACCGCATGGGTCCAAAACTGCTGACAGCGCTTCGTTAAGCTAGTTGCCAGTCCACCAGTACTCAGTGAGGAGCTTTCGCAGCCCCTGACACCCGCTTCTACAGATTTGCAGGCCTCTACTGAGACCCATTCGGAGTCCAGTATGCTGTGAGATGCTTCTTTGACTATGGAACCTGCGGATGTCTCTACCTTGGATGGGTCTGGAGCCGCTTTGCAGGCACCGGCTTCTGAGGGTGTATTCAGACCTTCCGATGTTCGTATTAAACAGACTACTTCGTTTCTGAATAAAACTACAGAATTTCGCAGGCCCAGAGTTTGCACTATGTCTAGGAAACTGACGACCAATGCACATTCTCAAGTTCCCATGCCACAGAAACAAATGCTTAGAATTGCTGAAGACCTTATTACTTTAATTAGGGGAAACCAGCCTTTCCCCTCTAAAAGACAAAGAATTGATTTTTCTTCTGATTCTACAGATCATGAGTCCGATGACTGTGACCCCTCTGATTACCAGGACATACGATGGAAATAAAACCAAGCCAGAAACTTCTTTCAGTGTGTTTAATTAGTTAAGCTAATTTAGTACAAACCATAAGTGAGCATAAAATATGACTGAGCATTTTTTAACAAGAAACATTTTTATTAAATTGCAACAATATAACTAATGGGGCACACCAGCTGAATCTCCAAAGCAAAATACACATAAAATAAAGAAATGACGCTGTATAGGCAGAATAATTTAATACAAAAAATAAAAACACAGTGAGTGCTTTCGCATAAAAATGCTTCTTCAGACCATAAAATAACACAATGCAAACTTGTCTTAAATACATCCCTCATCCAAAAAATCAACCAGCCATTTCTCATCACCAATTAACATATTTAGTACAAAAAGGTCTTCTTTGTTTAAGTTTAGGTCTTGGAGACCTTACCATTTAGGCCCATATTCCTGTCTGCTTGTAGGTTTAGGATCCAGTATAATTCCCTGTTCTTTGTAATAGACTTAACGTCTCCTAGCTTTCGGTCTATGGCAATGGTTTCTAGAACTTTACATTTATAAGTGTGCTCAATACATATATCCTTGTTAATTGGTGATGAGGAATGATTGGTTGATTTTTTGGATGAGGGATGTATTTAAGATAAGCTTGCATTGTGTTATTTTATGGTCTGGAGAAGCAAAAGCGCTCACCGTGATTTTATTTTTTGCATTAAATTATTCCGCTTATACAGCGTCATTTCTTTATTTTATGTGCATTTTTATTAAGTTATCACTTCTAAAATAGGCAGGCATACATTTACATAAATTAAAACGAACCATATTGAGGCAATCCCAGTTGCAAGCATTTTATATCACAAACCATATTGACATAATTGTAGTTCCAACATTATACATCACTTATAGTCTACTCAGTTATTGTCAAAGATTACATAGCTCATTCAAGTCATGCCTTCTTTTAAACCTCATTCCTCTGCTGTATGTATTGTTCTTACAGTTCACATTTTTTCCTGTGTAATTTGCTCCTAACCTTTTCTAAAGATCCCAATTCCAGTTGTTTTATCTCTGTTACTATACTCACTACTTCTAGTACAGTTGGTTTAGACTTTGATTTCCATTTTTTTAGTAATTGCTTTGTTGGCTGCCACCGCTATTAGATTCAGCAAGGCCTTACTGTGTCTAGGCAATTCTGTATCTTAGCTCAGAAGAATAATTTCCCTAGTTACATCAATTTTCTCACCTAGCATCTCTGACAGAGCAGTCTACAGGGACTCTTTAAAGTCTGCCAATTCATTATACTTCCAGAAAACATGTTCCCAATTACCTCTTTCTTCCCCATCACACCTCCAGAATTTGCTGTTTCTTTGAGGAAAAATTCTCTGGATTCTGCTTGGGGTATAAAAATATCTATGTAAACATTTCCAAGTAAAAATCCTAAATCTTCAAGATTTTGTTGCATATTTCAGGGACGTACATATATCCTCCCATTGTTTCTTTGTGAATTGCTTATCCAGTCTCTCTCCCAATCCTTTCTAACTTCCTCTGACTGATTCTTAATCGTTATCATGCAATATTGTATCTGCTCTGCTAATTATTCCTTTTTTATTGGCAGCTTCTGTTCTAGAGTCTAAAAACTCTACCAATGACGGTCTTTCATTTAGGACTCCCCTATTTCTTTCGCTTTGTCTATACTCTGATATCAATCCTTGATAGGGAAGGCAGTCTCTAACCTGCAGTCGAAATAAATTCTTGGTTTCTTCCCATTTTGCTACCCTTCCCTTTCTATTTGCTCCCAATACCTTGGTTCTTTTGCCAATTTTTTCCAATAATTTCCAGCCCCCTCTTGCCCATTGTTGTGTTCCTAATTGCAGTCACCTCTGTCGGCAGAATCTCCTTTCTCCATTCCTGTGTTGGCTTAGTTCATAGAATAGCTTCTGTTGCTTTATGAATATAATATTATGTATGATTATTGTTGCTCTTAAAGGTCTGCATCCAAAATCCTAGTCTCTCCTTGTTTCTTGAGCTTCCCCCCTGTTTCATCATCATCCCTTTACACTTTGAATTATAGTTTTCTGCTTGTGCTATGTATAGGAGCCTTAACTGTGTTGTTCTGAAGTAATCCTTCAGACCGGGTAGTCTTAGTCTGCTTTGTTAAATTGGAAGAATCAGCTTATCCTACTTGACTCCTACTGTTTTCCCCTACCAGATAAAATCCTTCATCTCTTTATTAATTCCTATCCCCAACTTCTCCTCTGGTTGATAAAATATGCCTGATCTGTATATAAGACAAAGGGACTAAAAATATTTTAACTGTTTGTATGTTAATATCCATATCCATATAACAGAGCTTCTGTTTTCTCAGTTTTATCTTTTATCTCTTTATTAATTGCTATCCCCAACTTCTCCTCTGGTTGATAAAATATGCCTGACCTGTAGTCTCTTCCCATATATTCTAATTAGCCACACCGGAATCATTTTTAACCCATACTCCTAATTACTTAATTTTATCATGTCCCCATAAATATGGATATTGCTGAACCAGTTTGTGTGGGGGTACATAATTTACTGCTTTTATTTTAGCTTTATTAATTTTGTATCCCAAAAAGATTTGAAACCGTCTCAGAATGTTCCACAACACTGTAATGTCCTTTTCTGGTTTTGTCAGAAATAAAATAATATCATCTGCAAATAGAACTAGCTTTTCTTGACTGCCATTCCAGTTATATCATTGAATTTCTGAGTCCTTTATTTTCTTTGCCACTGGTTTTAAATATAATGCAAACACCAAAGGGGAAAGAGGACACCCCTGCCTAGTTCCTCTACTTAAACAGAAATTATCAGAGAGGCTCCCATTCACTTCAGTTTTCACATCTGATCCCTCATATATCCTCCTAATCACCCTTATCATTTTATCAGGGAATGCAAATGCATCCTTTGCCCTGCTCATAAAGTCCCAGCTTACTCTGTCAAATGCTTTCTCTGCATCAAGACCCACCAACAGCAATGTTATTTTCTTACGTTCTGCTTCCCTCTGGATCGTCAGTGTTCTGTTAATGTTGTCAGATGATGTGAGAGTGTTCAATCTTGCCGTTTGTTCTTACACACGGGTTCAGAGCCAATCCTCGGCCGCATCGCAAAGCTCTGAATCTCAGAGAAGCTCGAGACCAGCCCATATCCCAAAATCCTCCCTGCCATTACTCAGATCTAGTTTGCCGCTGCAACAGATCGGATCGAGGAGCGCTCGGACCAGAAAAAAAAACTTGATAATTGGTTACAGTTTTCAGATAAGCTGCTTATTTTTTTGCTCAAATAAGTTTATATTTCTTAGTATAATATAGAAGTGTTTTGTGTGTGTGTTTATTATCATTGTATATTCCCTTTTATTCTTCAGCCACCTTTTTGTGGCCTAACCCTTTTTTCTCTAGGTGTGGTTTGTGAAGTGTCTTTTTGTATACTTATATAGGGTTTTTCTAGACATATATATATATATATATATATATATATATATATATATATATATATATATATATATATATATATATAGCGGAATTAGTGATTAATAGTTGTTTTTCTCTTGTATCTGCCCAGTGAAGTGTTTTTTACTTTTAGTCATGTTGGAAAAAGCTAAATCCGGCCTTAAGAGATGTCAGTGTGGGCAGAAAATGTCCATTACTGACAATCACGCTTCCTGCGTTTACTGTCTTGGCCCTCTCCACCTTCAAGAGGATTGTTCTATTTGTCATTCCTTTAGCGGGAGGGTCATGACAGATAGACGCAGGAAGCTTATAGACAGAGGATTACTTAAGCCTGCCTTTCAAGAGGCTTTGGACAAGTCGGATCAGGCTTCTAAATCCTTGAAGGGGTCGAAGATGTCGGAGCCCATGTCATCGGCTCCGAGTTCATCTTCTAGGGTTCGTTCGCCGGTTCCACAGACCTCGGGGCCGAGCGTCGAACGTTTATCTTTCACTGAGCCCCAGATCTTGGAACCGGTGTCGGAGCTGCCACCACCGTCCATTCTTCGGTCGGTGCCATCTTCGGCTCCTTCGACCCGTTCTTCCAGACTGTTATCTGAGACAAATGTGGATCGTGTCATGCAGAAACTCATGGAAAACACGGCCCTTTCCAAGTTGATTGCAGTTTCCTCCCAGTTGGTGTCGAAACTAGAAGGCATCCCCATATCTCCAACGGGTCCTCCTTCGAGACCCATCCAGATCTCGGAGCCAGGAGAGGATGACCTGATGATAGTGGAGCCCTCGGTGCCGAAACCGTCCATTGCACGATCGACACCATTGACTTCGACTCCTTCGGAACCGGTAGGGGAGTCGCAGAGCCGACGGTCTCTCCTCGGTTCCGGGACCGAGAGTCGTACCGACCTGTCTGTGCCGACTCTCCCTTTCGGGGCCTCGGCGCAGACTGGCTCGGCTCCGTCCTTGGGGTCGGAGCCCACGGCCCCTGGGTCTGGGATGCTCCCGTGTTCTTCGGAACTGGGGGAGTCCTCGGCCCGGGGTTTGGGGGCTTTTGACCTTATGAGGAAAGTATTGTCCGCACAGACAACCACTTCATCAGAGGCATCTTCTCCTTCCCCAAAAGGGCCGCTTTCTGTTTCTGCTCCCACGACCCATCCAAAGCGTAGAGCCCCATTGCCTCAGCCACCCCCAGAGGGTTCCCCCTGTTCCTTGGAGGCCTCACCAGAAGCCCCCTCTGATGAGGTCCCGAGGAAACGGTTGTGCAAGAGAAGGCACATAGATTCCCCACAGGAGTCTCTAACGTCTGACACCGACTTGGATGAGGGAGAGGGGTCCCCCAAGTCACCCTCTGAGGATGTGTCATTTGCAGACATCCTGGAGATCTTGAAACAGAGGGGTGATTGGCAATCCCTAGCCCCCACTGAGGACGAGTTGGTGCTGCTGAAGGCTTTTGGGGCTCAACCTTCTACATCCTGGATGACTCCGCTCTTCGATGAATTAATGGAATTGATTGCTCGAAGGGCATGGGAGGCACCTGACACAGTGGAACCAGTCCCTAGAAAACCAAACCAGTTTATCACCGCCCCCCAGGATAAAACTTATCTCACCAAGGGAGTTCCGGTCGATGCTATGGTGGTGGCGGCAGCCACGAGAAAGGAGATGTCTGAGTCTTCTTCATCTGTTCATCCTCCTAATAAGGACTCTAGGACTATGCACAGATATGGGAAGCGCATTTTTAGTTCAGCGACTTTTTCCATGTGTTCGCTAAACTATTTGACTCATTTCACACGTCTGCAGAGGGATCTCATCAAGGAGCTGACAGATACCCTCCAGGGTAACACAGATGCTGCTGTTTCAGATAAGGTAACAGCACAACTGAACACCCTTACCTCCATAGTAAACTCATCCATGAGGCTCATCTCGTATGCAGCCGAAGGGTCGAGTAGAGCTGCAGCTTCAGCGATTGCTCTTCAAAGACAATCCTGGATGCGGCTGTGCTCCTTTGCGGAAGCCTTCAAGTCTTCCTTTGCCAATGCCCCTTTTGATGGTGCCACACTCTTCGGGCCCAAGGTTAAGGAGACTCTGACTCGGTGTGAGCAAGAGGGAAAGACCCTGTCTGCTGTCGGGGTCCGTTTTTCCACTCCTACTAGACCGTACCCCAAAGGGCAACGAGGCAGGAAAATGTGGTTCCGTAAGAATCCGGGATCTTTCCAAGCCACACAGAGTGATACCCCCTCCAGAAGCAGAGGGGGGGGGTAGAAATGGAAGACGCCACCCCGGCGGCAGAGGGGGTCCGCATAACCAAGGCGACAGGGATTCCGTCCCTGGGAAGCCTTTCCAGCACTGTTGAAGGGAGGCCCGGCTGTCCTGCTCTGGAGGCAGTCGGGGGTCGCTTGGCTTTATACCCACTGGCCTGGCTAAATAATACTTAGGATTCCTGGGTAAAAAGCATTATAACCAGAGGATGCAAAATCCCCTTCATATCAACTCCACCTCTACAAAGAAGGTTTCCAGATGTGCCACCCCGTCTGCGAAGCCCAGCAGCTGTAGAAATTTCAAAGCTGCTCGAAAACAGAGTCATCCAACCAGTCCCGGCGGACCAAAGAGGATCCGGAACTTACTCAAGGTTCTTTTTAGTTCCAAAAAAGACAGGGGACTGGAGACCGATCTTAGATCTCAGCAATCTCAACACCTTCGTGAAGAAGGAAAAGTTCCGGATGGTCACGCTTCAGTCGATCCTTCCATTCTTACAGAAGGACGACTGGATGTGCTCTGTAGATCTCAAAGACGCGTACTACCACATCAAAATGGCCAGACCGTCCAGAGATCACCTGCGCTTCCGGCTGGGAGCCAGTCACTTTCAGTTTCGAGCTCTGCCCTTTGGACTCACCTCAGCCCCCAGGGTATTCACCAAATGCATGGCAGTAGTTGCGTCTCACTTGAGACAACAAGGATTCCAGGTGTTTCCCTATCTGGACGACTGGCTCCTCACCGCCACCACCGAGCGTCGCCTCTTGCAAGCCAGAGACTACACAGTCGACCTTTGTTCCCACCTAGGGATTTCGATAAACTTCGAAAAGTCTTGCTTATCGCCCTCACAGCGTATTTCATTCATCGGAGCAGACCTAGGTACACGATTAACACTGCTAAAGCTCCCTCCAATAAGGGCGTCAACCCTCAAACAGCAGGTTCTTCTTCTACTAGAGAGCAAGAAAGCCCCAGCCAAACTGGTGTTGAAAGTTTTGGGACTAATGGCAGCGTCACTAATCGCAGTCCTATGGGAAGATTACACATGAGGATCCTACAATGGCTGCTCTTCGCGCAGTGGTCGTTCCGACACTTGCCCCTAGCGCATGAGATTCTGATAACAGACTCTTGCAGACGGGACCTCTCATGGTGGGTGTACAATCAGAACCTCACTATGGGTCGTCCGTTTGTTCTACCCAGTCCAACGGCCACAATAACCACAGACGCTTCCCTGATAGGGTGGGGGGGCCTTTTTCAGGGAAGAACAGTCCAAGGGGAATGGTCCAACATGGAGTACACTCTACACATAAATGTTCTGGAGCTGAGGGCAGTGTTCCTGGCGTTGCAACACTTCCAAGCCCTCTTACCTCTAGGAACAGTAGCAGTTCAGACGGACAACATGTTTGTGGTCTGGTACATAAACAAGCAAGGGGGAACCAGGTCTTACCCATTATGCAGAGAGGCCATGAGAATTTGGCAATGGGCAGAGTCCACGGGTCGCTTTCTGATAGCAGCGCACATCCCGGGGTCATCCAACGTCATTGCGGACAGGTTGAGCAGAGCCATCCTGTTACCTCACGAGTGGTCCCTCAATCCACAGACGGCGGAAAAGATCTTCCGCAAATGGGGCCAGCCTTGCTGCGATGTATTTGCTTCCCCGTTGAATGCAAAATGCAGAAGCTACTTTGCCCTTCTACCCCCTCCGGGGGATGTCCCCAGGGACGCACTGATACATGATTAGCCCCCGGGTCTCCTATATGCATTTCCACCTACTCCCTTGATTCCCAGATTTCTACAGAAAGCTAGGAACCTGGAAAGGACAATAATACTCGTAGCCCCATTCTGGCCTCGGCAGATATGGTTCCCCTTTCTTCGAGCCTATCAAACAGAGGAACCGTGGATTCTGGACCCAGTACCAGATATACTGACCCATTCGTCGGGAGTTCCACACCCGTCTCTTCAGTCCCTCAAACTAGCAGCTTGGCTGCTCCGCTTCCCTGCCTAGCCAGGTCTGATCTACTCTCCCCGGCAGTTCAACACATTCTGGTTGCTTCTCATAAAGCTTCCACTACTAAACTCTACAGGAGTAAGTGGAAATGCTTTGTGTACTGGGCGTCTAGCCAACACTTAGACCCCCTGGTAGCTCCTCTACATAAAGTTTTGGAATTCTTATCTATCCTCTTTCACGAAGGAGCTTCTACTTCCACACTAAGAGTACAGTTGGCAGCCATATCGAACTTCCATATTGGTGAGGAGGGTTCTCCCATTATGTCTCACAGACTTTGTAAGGCCTTTATGAAAGGAACCTTCCATCTTAGACCGCCCGTCAGAAAACCTTTCTTTCCATGGAGCTTGAATTTGTTACTGTCGCAACTCATGTTGCCACCCTTTGAATCTGCTTCGTCCTGCCTCTTAAAGTTCTTATCGTGGAAGACACTGTTCCTCGTCTCTGTGACTTCAGCTCGAAGAGTGTCAGAGTTGCAAGCATTATCGGTCAGACCACCTTACTTGATATTCCATCCAGATAGAGTCTCTTTGCGTACAAATCCATCTTTCCCTCCAAAGGTATGTTCAGTTACAAATATTAACCAATCTATAGAACTCCCTACCCTCTTCAAGAACCATACTAACAAATTGGAGTATATGCTGCACAAGTTGGATGTTCACAGGCAATTAAGATTTTATTTGCATAGGACCGAAGCTTACAGGAAGACAGATCAGCTCTTCGTCGCATTTGCAGACAATAAAAAGGGCATGGCAATTACTAAACATACATTATCTAAATGGCTTGCTGATTGTATAGCCTTTGTATACTCTAAATCAAATCAGTCCTTACCCACCAAATCTAAGGCCCATTCTACCAGATCCGTCTCCACTTCCTTGGCTCATGCAGCTCGCTTGCCTTTGGACACTGTTTGTGCAGCAGGCACGTGGTCTAAGCCACATACTTTCATCACTCATTATAGAGTGGGCAAAGTCTCCAAAGACAGGACATCTTTTGGTTCCACTGTGCTTAGGAACGTTCTTCCATAAGTCACTCGGGGTGACGGAGCTAGAGACGCTACCCGTGTGTAAGAACAAACGGCGAGATTGAACACACTCACATAAAGAAGTTATGTCCTTGCCATAACGTTCCATGTGGAGTGTTTATCTCGCCTTTGATGTCCTTCAAGGATGCATCTGCAGTCCTAACAAATGGGTTGTTGGCAGAGGATCTCATCTCTTTAATAAGGGATCCCAATCTCACCAGACAAGCCTCTCAACCTCCAGAAAGAAGAGACCTAGAGCTGAAACCTTGAGAGCCCCCTGACTCAGTGTTCTCAGATGACTCTTCTGAGACACCAGAGAATGCAGACCATTTTCTTACTTGGCGAATTTTCTTACATTCCCTCCCTTCCCCTCCCCACGTGTTTTGGAAGAACTGGTAGGATTAGATTCTGATTGACTTGTCTTAACCCCTTCCGGGGTATATGGTCCCGTGTATCATGGGGTATATGTTTCTACCCTTAGTTATTGCTATGGTGAGAGAGTGTCTCTGAATGCCTGAGAGAGTGTATAGTTCTTGCACCGGAGGTGTTGGATTTTTGGTCTGGTTTGTTTGCAAACTAGATCTGAGTAATGGCAGGGAGGATTGTGGGATATGGGCTGGTCTCGAGCTTCTCTGAGATTCAGAGCTTTGTGATGCGGCTGACTCGGAGCCGAGGATCGGCTCTGAACCCATGTGTAAGAACAAAGGCGAGATGAACACTCCACATGGAACGTTATGGTAAGGACATAACTTCTTTTTTGTGTCCCCTCCACAAAACCACAGTGATCCATATCTATCAATTTTGGCATCACATTTGCCATTTGGTCAGCCCTTATAGACCTAAATACTTCATAATTGTGGTTTACTATTGAAATGGGCCTGTATGAAGCTCGATCTAATGAATCTTTACCTTCTTTAGGTATTACAGCTACCACCATTTTCTTCCAGAATGTTGGTACTTCTCCTCCTCTTAAAATACTGCTAAACAATGCCTTCCTGATCAGTTTTTCTTCCCTCCTAGCTTCCAAACTTCCACAGGAATACCATCCATTCCTGGGGACTTTCCTGTAGATTGGTTATACATCACCATTTGTATCTCATCTCCTCCTGTCCTGTTAGTAATTGAGCCTCATCTACCTCTAATATTGATATAATTAACTCTTCCATAAACATTTCCATTTGCACATTTTCTTGATTTCCATTTGTCTCTGCATTATACAAACATTCATAGAATTTCCAAAATATTTCTAATACCTCTACAGGATCTCCTGTTACTTTCCTTGTTAAAGGCTCCTTAAGCTTGGTGACAGCCCTTTCTGCTTTCTGCTGCCTGAGTCGTCATGCTAAGGTTTTTGTGGTCTAGAGTTATTATCAAAAAACAGTTGCTATTGAGGTAAGCCCTTATTTTCTGTTTAGCATTCTGCAGTTGCACCTCTTCTTGTCCTGTGAGATTCCACCTATTCTGCATTACTTGAACATTGGTCAGTCCCTCTAAATAATTCTTGTTACTTCCTAACCATATCTCCCATTGTTCACCCTATTTTTAAACTCCACTTTAATGGTATCCCACTGCCCAGCTAAATTTCAGAAAAAAATGAAGTCTTTTCTAATAGATCCTGGATAAATTCCACTACCCATTTCTTAAATTACTCTCTTTTCAATAGATAGGTGAGAAAGTGCCAGTGTCTCATTTTTATTTCATTACCTTGTGTTTTTAATTTAGTTATTACTAGCACATGATCTGAAATAGTTATTGGGTGTGTATCAAGACCTTCAATTAAATGCACATGTTCATTGAAATGTAAATTCTGTCTAGCCTAGCCCAGTTTTTAGATCTCTGGGAATAATATGCTAAATTCACTCTAAACTCCTAGTACTGAATTCACATCTTCCATGTGAAGTATTTTAATACATTTCTTCAAAAGTCTGCTCTCCTTTGGTACAATTCCCCTTCTGGGCCCCCCCCCCCCAAGACACAGCTTCACTGCTACATATCAGATTCCAGTGCCCACCTGTAAGTAATATTCCTTGCTGAAAGCTGATTATTTCCAGAATTTTCTTGAGCTCAATTGTCGCAATTTTAGGTGGACTATAAGTACAAGCCAGCATAATCCTCCTCCTTTGCCATTATCCCCTTAGTACTACAAATCTACCATTGATCTTATTTATTTTCTTCTACCACTATTGATGCTCCTCTTGCAGTTAATATAAATACTTCTTTTTTCCTTTGTCCCAGGTATTCTGCTGAATAACTATCCTGAAAACCTTTATCAAATTCACATGTTGAGTTCTTTCCAAGTTTGTCTCCTGTAGCATACCTATTTGCACTCTACATTTAAATGTAATTCACTACTCTTTCAGTTTTGTATTTATCTGTGAGACCATTGACATTTAAAGACATTACAGAAAGCATCAGATTTCCACCTTTTATGTGTAACAGTTGATGTTCATCATGTTACACTGCTGCAGTCATTACAATTGGGTTATCCTGCCGTCAGGCGGTCCCGCAGTCGGCCTGAGTTCCAAAGTCTTGGTCCGGCGTCGGTTGCTGTCACTTCTTCCCTGATGTCAGTGCACCAGGGGTATATAAGATTCATCCAACACCATTTTCTTCAGTCTTTCTTGCCACGCGGTGCCCGAAGCAGAAGCAGTTCGCAAGTGCCGGTCGGCCGACTCCTGAGATTTTCAAAGTCGAATTTCAGATCCGAAGTCTTCAATAAAGCTAAGTACCCTTGAAACTTTTTCTTGCCTCAGACCAATGTCAGAAAAAGTTAATAATTGTATTTCTTGTGGGAAGCAAATACCTCATAAGGACTTTCACTCTTACTGTATTCCATGCCTAGGCCCTGATCACGACGTCACTAGTTGTCGGTTTTGTGCTAGATTTAACAAACGCACTATAAAAAGATGTTTTGATTTTGCGTTGCACTACTTTGGCCGAAGGTTCAATTATACGATGCCGTCGGATGAGCCGACGACCTCGATACCGAAAAAATGCAAAGACAAGGATAAAGACAGGCATCCGAGGTCCAAAACCGATGACAAAACCTCTTCTAGGCCAGTTGCTGGTTCTCAGTGAGGAGCTTTCGCAGCCCCTCACATTCGCTATCTCAGAGCCACAGGCCGCTTCCACCTCCCATGTGGAGACATCTAGGCCTCTGGAAATTCAACGTATTGGGCCTACGGAAACTAATCCCTCAGATGGGTCCGGAGCCGTTGAGCAGGCATCGGCTTATGATGGTGTTATTAGACCTTCACAACTTACCATTAAAAGAACAGCCAAGACAAAGGTACCATTAAAGACAAAGAAACAAGTACAGCATTATCCTGGACAGTCCTCCATGCAATGACAGTGGAACCTTTTATAATTTTTCATCAGGACAGGGTATCTTTAAGGACAAACCCTACCTTTATGCCAAAGGTGGTATCTAGTGTGGCTCTTAACCAAACCATCCATTTGCCAACTTTTTATCCAAACCCCCAGAATAAAGGGGAGAAACTTCTGCATTCTTTGGATATACACAGGCAGCTATGCTTCTACTTGGACAAAACAAAGGCTTTCAGGAAAACTGAGCAACTGTTTGTAGCATATGCTGCAGGATCACAGGGCAAGGCTATCTCAAAGCAGACTATATCCAAATGGATAGGACACTGTATTCGGTACTGCTACACACAGCATGGAAAATCAGTCCCAAATAACATCAGGTCACATTCCACCAGGGCAACAGCCACTTCAACAGCCTTTCTCAGAGAAGTACATACCAAGGAAATTTTGGAGGGTGCAACTTGGAGTTCAGTGCACACCTTTACCAGACATTACCACCTGCCTCTTTACTCTAAATCCAGAGCAGGATTTGCCACTGCAGTTCTGCAGGGCCTCATAGCCAATCCTAACTCTTTATAGACCAGCCACCCAACCTCAGCTGTGGGATTCTACCCAAGTGTAATGACTGCAGCAGTGTAACATGATGAACATAGTACAGTTTTGTAGCTACCATAAATGTAGATGTTAGAGTGTTCACACTGCTGCAGTCCAGGTTACCCTTCCTCCATCCCCTCTGAACTAGCTGGACTTATCTATACCTTTCTATCCTATACAACCTTTGGGGTGTATTTGCTGGTAACTGAAGGTATTGTTTTTATTGTATATTTTTGATTAGCAATATGTATTGCCTACCTACTTGGGGGCACCTGACATCTGGGACAAGAAAAACTGAAGAAAATGGCGTTGGATGCATCTTATATATACCCTTGGCGCACTGACGTCAGGGAAGAAGCGACAGCAGCCGACGCCGGACCAAGACTTTGGAACTCAGGCTGACTGCGGGGCCGCCTGACGGCAGGATAACCCAAGTGTAATGACTGCAGCAGTGTGAACACTCGAACATCTACATTTATGGCAGGTACAAAATTGTACTTTTTTGTTAAAATGTCTAGTTCCAGCTTTTTTGTTACATACATACACTGTTTGGCAGGTTCAACTTTTATACATTAGTTTCTTGTCATATCCATTTAAGCCTGTATCAGATCTTATCAAACTTTTTGTTGTATTGAAAGTCCTCAAAAACACCCCTAATACCCACTAAAAATCTATTAACCTAATAACACAAAACTGTGTGCATCTTCAAATATTGACATTTCACGATCCTAATAGGAAAAAATGTTCCAAACTGACAGCCCCATACACAGACTTGAGTTATTCCAAAATAAAGTTTATCCATGCTTAAGATGCATGGTGCAGTCTGTGCTGCTTATTAAGTGCTGTCTGATTTTGTCTTATCTTGATAGCTCTTCTAGCTGGGAAAACAATTGGATGCTTTCAGAGAACATTCTCTCCAAGCCAGTTTCTCTCCTTTATTTCTAGCCAATTTCTCTTTAAAATATTGTCTCCATGGAGACATGAGGACCAGATATAGAATTGCTACTAAGCATTCGTTTATTTGCCAGAAAAAAAGGCCTTCTAATATTCAGTATTCTTTTTCCTTTACTTGCTTTCTCTTAAAACTTGTTTCTAGATCAAGCCAAGGACCCTAATACAGTCACCCTCCCCCACATAAGAATGAGAAAAAGCTGATTATTTTTTCTTTTGTCATACTCTTTTAACCAGACGTTTCTTCCGTTTCTTTTTTTGTTACACTGCCTACATTTCTTAAAACTAAACGAGGAGAAAGAGAGAAAAAGGGAGGAGGAAAAACAAGAAAAAAAACTGGAGCACCTGTTTACAGCAGTATTCCTGTTACACTTAAAAATAATGGAAAAAACGTTGCTTTATAGGATGCAAAGAAAATCATGCACTGTAAAAATAGTACTGTTAAGAAAGAATTTTGTTTTACTTACAGTTAACTTTCTCCCACCTGTTCCTCTGTTCCCTGTTTTCTGAATGTTAATCACATGAAGTAGGGCATATGCTTTAGAGTACCTCACAAGTCCACTGTAGTCCAAAAATGTCATGTATTTCCAGATTTTCTTGTTCTGTCATATTTCACAAATAAAATTATTGCTGTGTGATCTCAGATTTGTCAATGTCCAAGTTACTGGTTTTATTACTGTTCTTTTGCATTTCCCAAAGCCTGTCTCTGTTTAATTTCCAGTGTGCTCTCGATTCTTCTAGTCAACTCTTGTGCTCTCCTCCTTCTCTCCAGCATTTTCCTTTGAAACATTGGAAAATGTGTCCGGGGCATAGTCTGTCTGTGGTCTTTATTACCAGAAGCAGAATCTCCTTCTGTATCACAGTTCACTGTCTGTTGAACAAACTTTTGTATTTCCTCCTTAGCATGCACTTCATCAAAAATGATTTTGTCCTTCCAGGGAAGAATATTTTGAAGATAACTGGGTACAGTAGTTTGAATCTCATGCCTGTTTCTCAATATTCCTTGAATAGTGGAATACATTTTCTCCTCTTCTGCCTGCTGTACAGTGAGTAATCACTCTCCAGAAAGACTCTGTTGTACTCCCACTTTTAGTACTTTGTCCTTCTGCCTCAGTTTTGTCAGAATCAACTCCTCCTGCTGGTAAAATTGCATCTTTACTATTAAAGGTCTAGGTTGCTTTTTCATTGCCAGGTTTGAAGCATGCACGCAATCTGGCTTTTCACCTAACAACTCCTGCTGTGGAACATCCAGCTGCTTACCTGCACTTTCACAAACTTAATACAGTCTGTTCCAGTTTCTTTGGCACAGATGAAAACCCCAGATCTTTCTCATGTACTCCGTCCTCCAATTCTGCCATTCCTTGAAACACCTCTTCGTGAGCAGTCTCACATTCAGGCTGCCCTCTCTTGATTTGAAACTCTGATTTTTGCAGTTCCATCACCTCCTCCGAACTTCTGCTCAAACCTTCTCTCCTGCCTTTCTGCTGTTTGAATTGATATACTCCACCACTGCCTCATTTATCCCATTCAGGCCCGTGTGCAGTTCTTCTGTACTTTGTTACTGGAAGTCATGTCTGGAGCTTGCACTGCTTTTTACTGAACAGCTGCAGAACTTTTCACAGTCAGTGTTTTTCCTCACCTTTTGTAGCTGATGTTCTTTCAGGTCCTCTGCATTTCCTCCTTCCTGCCAGCCATACAGTGCACCCACTAGTCAGTCACTGAAATGTACCCAGAAGTAAAAAAGTCCACTAGACCTCTCTGCTGAGTTTCCATTTTCACACTGGGAGAGCCAAAATCAAGCTGTCACTCAATGTGCAGCCGTTTTACAAGTCCAAAATGAGTGAAGAGTGAGCATTATTACAAAAGTTTCATAATACATCCAGGATAAAGGTAATTATTGCAAAAGTTTCATAACACATCCAGGAAAAAATAAATTATTGCAAATGTTTCATAACATATCTAAGAGAAAAAGTTTATTGAAAATGTTTTTATTGCACATGGTTTTCATAAAACATCCAGGAAAAAGAATGAAAAAAGGCATCATTGCAATGTATTCATAACACATCCAGGAAAATCGTTATTGTAAATGTTAAGACATCCGTAAAAAAGTTAACATCACATACTGATATTATGACACAGATTCAAAAAGGTTTTTATTGCAATATTTTCATAACACTTCCTAGAAAACATGTTCTTTTAAACTTGGGTTGGTAGAACAGGTTTTTGTATTAACATGTATTTTTTGAAGGTTCCCTATTATGTGATCGAAACCTTAGGTTATCGACCACCTAAAGGTCGAACACTAAATGTCAAAGTCTGAAAATTGCGAACGGCAGTTTCCCCACAGTGAAATGAGTTGTTTGCCCGTTACATAGATTTTATTCTTTCTCCGCTGTAGAGTGATCTCAGGGTTGGTATGTTTAGTTAGGGGGGGCTGTGGGCAGCACAGCCCCCACTTCATTTTTGTTAAAAACTTTTTTTTTTTTTAATTTGGCCAACAGCATTGTTTTCCTAAGTGGAAACAGCTGTTTTCGATTTTAAGGGTTCGATATTTAATGATCAGCCTTTAGGTGTTCGATAACCTAAGGTTTTGATCATAGACTTTTTTTTGAAGGATATGAAGTTGGAAAGTCAAATCTCATTCATTTAGTCATTGGAAAATGATTTACCAGAAAGCTATACATTTTATAAAAAGCACATCAGCTGAGTCTGAGAAGCAAAAATTTGGCCGTGCTGCAAAATTCAGGGTACGTAAGAGATGCTCTGAAATGTTTTTTTTTTCTTGCCAATTTAGTGCACTATATACAAATGTCCTTTTTCAGAGGCAAGCTGGGAACCCTGTCTGGTTAAAGAATTTGTTGAGACTCGCACTTTGCAAATGAAAGAGATTGACATATAACCCGTGACAAAAAGGAAAACTCAGTAACAATTCGAATACTTATTCATTTGTTCACCAACATTTTGTCCATTAACAAAAAGCATCAGGGACTATCACTTCCAAAAGTACAAGTTCTTAGTTGCAGTCATTACATTTGAGTTATCTGCCTGCAGGTAGCCCTCAGCTGGCTTGATTATCAAAGTCTTGGGTCCTGCGTCGGATGCTGTCTCTTCTTCCATGACGTCAGGGGTATAAAGCATGCATCTAGCACCATTACATCACTCTTTCTTGCCGCGCGGTGCCCGAAGCAGAAGCAGTTCACAAGTGCCGATCAGCCAACGCCTGAAATTTTCGTTTTCGAGTTTTAGAACCGAAGTCTTCAAAAAAGCTAAGTACCCCATTGGTGATCCTTTTTATTGCTCTAAACTGATGTCCGTAAAAATTAACAATTGTATTACTTGTGGAAAGCAAATAACTCATAAAGATTTTCATTCATACTGCATTCCTTGCTTAGGCCCAGACCACGATGTCCCTCGCTGTCAGTTTTGTGCCTTATTTAGTCATCGAACTATTCGTCGTTGGTTCATTTTTGCATCAAACTATTTCGGTACTCAGTTTAATTATCCAGAAATAGCTTCGGTAAGCCATCTGACTACCAACATTCTGAAAAACTGTAAAGGTAAAGACAGAGACAGACCACATAGGTCCCAAGCTGCCGACGATGCTTCTGTTAAGCTAGTCGCCAGTTCGCCGGTACTCAGTGAGGTGCTTTCGCAGCTCCTGATACCCGCTACTTCAGATTCGCAGACCTCTACTGAGACCCATTAGGAGTCTGGTATGTCGCGAGATGCTTCTTCAACTATGCGACCTGCGGATGTCTCTACCTTGGATGGATCTGAAGCCGCTGTGCAGACACCGTCTTCTGAAGATGTATTCAGGCCCTACTGACTTGCATTTCAAACCAATGCCATCTTCTTCAAGTCCTAAAACTCGACCCATATCTAGAAAACCGACGTCCAAACCGCATGGTCAGGCCCATATGCCTAAAAAACAAATGATAAGAATGGTTGAAGACCTTTATTACTCCATTTAAGGGAAGCCAGCCTTCTCCCTCTAAGAGACCTAGAACTGAATTTCCTTCTGATTCTTCTGATCAGGATTCTGAAATTTCTGTTTCTTCTGATGACCAGGATTTGCCCTTCTCTACCTATGAGGATTCTGATGCAGAGGACTCCATTCCCTCTGCTTCCCCTCCAGAAGATTTTTCTTTTGGTGAAACTTTGCACACTCTTAGGGAGCATTTCTGCTGGGAAAGCCAGGATTACTCTGACTCCAAAAAGAGGCTTAGGGAATTCTTGCTCCTACCTCATCACAGGCCTTTAGCTATCCCTCCTGTACTGAACATTGTAGATGATGCCTTCTTGGAATCTAGCGTAGCCCCAGGCACTTTACCTCCATCTCCCAGGAAACCTGACAGGTTTTACAAAGTACTTAACTCTCACAAGTTCCTCTTTAGGAATCCTACTGCGGATCCAGAGATCATTTAAGAGGGACCCAAAGGCATTAAGGGATACTACTGCCAAAAACCCTACCCCCTCTGATAGAGATTCCAGGGCCCTGGACAGATGGGATAAGAAGGTATACACTTCTGCTACTTTAGCCATTAGAGCCTTAAACTGCCAGTTTCAAAGTGTCAGCAGCATATTATAGGACTACTTAAACTGAAAATGATGTTGATTCCTGACTGTGCTGAAAATAAAGAATTACTGAATTTAATGCATTCTGCTGAACAAGTTGGTAAACTTACTTTGCAATGTGGTTTTTGACTCTTTAGAAGCATCTTGCAGGGCTGCTGTCACTGGGTCTGTTCTTAGAAGGCATGCTTGGCTTAAAGAACAAAATTTGCCAGATCATGTTAAAGCTAAATTACTGGATGCTCCCTTAAATCAAGACCGCCTGTTTGGCAACAAAGCAGAAGTAGTACTTAAAAAGATGGAGGAAAAAGCTAAATCTATGCAAACTGTTAAAGATTTCCTGCAAGTACAGCCTCCCAGATTTAGTAGGTTGTGACCTTCTAAGAATTGGTCCTTTCCTGCCTCTTCCAGGCCTTCACAGTCCAAACGCAGGAACAGCAGACCACCTAGGCTACAGTCGCAAGGTACTCAGAGGCCTAAGCAGTGGGGAGCTCCCACTTCCAAAGGTGGAAGTAGTAAGACACCCCCCTATGGCAAACTATCACAGTGACTTAACCCTAAACCTTCCAAGCTCTTCTCAACTGTCTGCTCCCTTAGGGGGAAAGATCGCCCTGCATGCAAAAAACTGGGAACTCATTACCCAAGACAAATGGGTTTTAAATAGTTTCCCATGGATACAGATTCCACTTCCACACCTTACCAACCCCAAACGGTTAGCCAGACCTACCCCCCAAATCAGTGGGCAGAGGCTCAACAGCAGTTTCTCTCTCTTCTAAGTATCAGGGCTATTCAGCCTGTCCCAGCAGAGAAATGGGGACAAGGTTTTTACTCAAGACCTTTCCTGGAACCCAGAAAAGAAAACTCCTGGCATCCTATCCTGGACCTCTCTATTCTAAACACCTTTTTGGTAATCCCAAAATTCAGAATGCTAACTCTTCATCAGCTGCTTCCCATGCTAGGCAAAAATGCCAGGTTGGCAACATTGGACTTAAAGGAAGCTTACCTGCACATTCCAATAAGGGAATCTTGCAGAAAATACCTACACTTCAGAGCAGGCTACATGCACCATCAGTTCTCTGCACTGCCCTTTGGCTTATCTACTGTGCCCAGGATATTCACAAAGTGCCTAGCTCCAGTCATTGCATTCTGCAGACAAAGTACTATTCAAATATACCCATACCTGGACAATTGTCTAATTCAGGCAGAAAGCCAGGACATACTATTAAATCATCTGGCATATGTAAAAAAACTACTAACGTCACTGTGGGGTACACCATAAATGAAAATAAATATCACCTAGTACCCTGCCAACAAACTGTATTCCTGGGAGCAAGCTTGAACACAACTTCCCAGATGGCCTACCTCACGCCAGAGAAACAAGTTTATTTGACAGCCTACTTCAAACTACTGGCCACAAAGACCCATCTATCTGCAAGGAAAATACTGCAAGCCCTGGGGTTCATAGCCTCTTGCATCCTACTAATTCCATGTGCAAGACTGCATATGAGGAAACTACAATGGTGTCAACATTCTCAGGACCTGGAATCAATGATTCCTATCATTCCTTGTATAAAGACAGAGTTCCTTTGGTGGGCAGAGGCCTGCTACCACAACAAGGGACTGCCATTCCCTCTACCCCCTGCCACCCAAACCCTAACAACAGACGCATCAGACTGCGCATGGGGGGCTCACTTGGCAGGACAGTGCATTCAGGGCAATTGGAACCTGAGTCAAATGCACCTGCATATTAATTAAAAAGAAATGTTAGCTGTACAGAATTCTCTGACCGCCTTAAAGGACCGCATTCTTCCAGGACAATTATTGGTAAAGACAGACAATCCCACTGTTATGTGGTACATAAACAAGCGTGGAGGATCCCACTCATACCCTCTCTGCAGACTAGCCATAGCTCTGTGGAACACAGCCTTAAGCTACCAAGTGCACCTACAAGCTCAATTCCTGCCAGGCAAGCTAAATTCACTGGCAGACGACCTAAGCAGAAATCTCATGGACCCATACGAGTGGAAACTGGAACCAGAGATATTCATTTTAAGAAACAAATGGGGGAGCCCAGAGATAGACCTGTTTGCCTCCCCTCAGAACTACCAATTGGACAAACTCTGCACAAGGACTCCCCACAGACAAGCTTGGAAAGTGGATGCCCTCTCCTTCACCTGGGAAAGCCTCTCAGTTTATGCCTTTCCCCCTCTGCCTCTCTTCTCGAAAGTTCTGCTAAAGGTCAAACAGGACAAACCAAGGACAGTACTCATTGCACCAGACTGGCCACGCCAACGCTGGTACCCCCTCTTGCGCAGTATGACACTGCTGGAATCATGGCACCTGCCTCAGACCCCTTCCCTGCTGTCCCAGCAGGAGGGCCAGATTCTGCACCCACAGCTTCAAACCCTGAACCTTGCAGCCTGGCTAATTACCTGCACTCTCTAATACCATCCCTCAGTAAGCAAGTACTGGATGTCATTCTTGAGGCAAGGAGGCCTACTACTAGAAAATCCTTAGCTGAAAAGTGGAAAAGATACTGTTCCTGGAGCCAGACTCGAGATGGGCACAGCAGTGCCCAGCTTACTGCATATTCTTCAATATTTAACAGAGATGCTCCACAAGGGCCTTTCCTTCTCATCTATTAAAATTCATGCCTCAGCCGTTTCAGCACATTATAATACTGAGTCACCACTGCGGTGGTGGTGCTGTGGTAGCGTTGTCGCCTCACAGTAAGACGTCCTGTTCGATTCTCAGCTAGAGCGTCTTCTGTGTGGCGACATGTGTGAATGGGTGTACCTTTGTTGAAGGTTGTGCGTCAGGGCTGGCAACTCGGCATGTAAAACTCTACTGCCAATCATTAGCGGACCGGAGTTCCGCTGTGGCAACCCCTAACCGGGAAAAGCCGAAAGATACAACATAATACTGAGTCACCCCTCTCCTCTCACCCCCTGCTGAAGCAATTCCTCAGAGGGGCCAAAAATTTAAGACCACCTAGGAGAGCCCCTACTCCTACGTGGGACCTTAACTTTGTAATGGGAAAGCTCACTCTACCTCCTTTTGAGCCAGTTGCAACTGCAGAGTTGAAATTCCTTTCTTGGAAAACAGCCTTCCTTCTAGCCATCACTTCAACAAGAAGAGTGTCTGAATTACAGGCCCTCATGGCAGTGGAGCCCTTCATCATCTTCCATGCTGACAGGGTGTCCCTCAGGACCAATCCTTCCTTTATGCCCAAGGTGGTATCCAGTGTGGCCCTTAATCAGTCCATTCATTTGCCAATCTTCTTTTCCAATCCACAGAACAAAGGAGAATGAATACTGCACTCTTTGGACGTGCACAGATAACTTAGATTTTATTTGGACTGGACTAAGCCTCTCAGGAAAACTGAACAGCTGCTAGTTGGCTTGGCTGCAGGGGCAGAGGGAAAGGCCATTTCAAAGCAAACCATTTCTAAGTGGATAGGCCATTGCATTCATTTCTGCTATAAGCACCATGGAAAACCTACCCCACAGGGGATAAGATCACATTCCACCAGGGCTACATCTACTTCAACAGCCTTTCTCAGAGGTGTTCCTACCAGGGACATCCTAGAAGCTGCTACCTGGAGCTCTGTACATACTTTCACCAAGCATTACCACTTGCCTATTTTTTTCTAAATCTAGAGCTGGTTTTAACACTGAAGTCTTGCAGGGCTTAATAGCTGGTCCTAATGCTCTCTGCCTCCTCCCTTCTTTAGCTTTGGGAATCTACCCAAATGTAATGACTGCAACAGTGAAACACGAAGAACATAGTACAGTTGTGTACACTTACCGTAAATGTAGATGTTCGAGTGTATTCACTGTTGCAGTCCTGGTTACCCTCCCTCCATCCCCCTGATTTCTATTGGCTATACCTTTCTTCTTGTTTACTGTATTTA